>NC_060040.1:14148087-14462098 GCF_905333055.1 Maniola jurtina
ATGAAATACAACCTTGAGTAACACCTAAAAGAAATTGACCGTTTTTAACCAATTATTATTGTTTTATTGCAAATGTGAACAGTCATAATATGACTGTATGTTTACATTTGCCCTAAAATAAGTATAAGTATTGTTATAATCCTGACAAAAAATAAGTTTGACATATTTAACAGAAATATTAATTAATATTTCTTTAATAGCAACGATCTTATAGCATTCAATTATGTATATGTTTAATATTAAACTTAAGGTATAAATGTTTTAACTGCTAAGTTAAATCGATATTATACAAGGTAACTAACTATACAATACATATTAATAATATAATAATATCACACCAATCTATTTATTGTTTCAAAGATCACAATGCAATGCATTTGATGTAATAAACCATTTAAAACGAAAGATTTTGTTTTATTTTATTACCAACCGATGGAAGTCCAATAACTTTCAAAAACAAGAAGTTATTATTATCACCATTAGGTACATACAATAAAAGAAAATATTATACAAATTCAACAACTGACTGTCAAAAAGTTTACAATGCTACCTATTTTTAACTACCTAATCATTTATTAGTTTTCGCACCAAGAAACGTGAATATTTTCAATAAGTGCTACGTTGGATAAAGGTTTTCAGTTTGATCTTGGGTTTGAACTTTTTTCAAACATCGGTTTTGTAAGTTCCTCCCTGTGTTGGGGACAATACGCAGAGAAACTTTCAGCTTTTATAAAATAACAAAGGTCTGGCAAGCGCCGTCTCTTCGCGTGATCAAACAATCAGGAGAAAAAGTCCGTTCTGTTTGACTGCTAGAGAAAACGTCACTTAATATGTAGGTAGTTACTTATTTTAGTGCGATCGTCAAACACTCCGTAAAAAAAATTGGTTGTCTGTAAAGTCGGTTTACTGACGATAGTTGAACGTGACAACAAAGGCCGATTGTCCTTCTTTGTCGCTCGTTCCGCGCTCTCGCTTGCACTTCAAGCCTTACATGGAACGCCTCAGAGCGCGGTAACGCCGCATGAGTCATGTTTTTTCGTGCGTGCAGCCGGCTCTATCGAATTATAAGACGTTGTCACGTCAAAAATCCAATCGGTGAGGGCTTGGGCTTCGGGAATCTATCTCATTCTAGTTCACTTAGGTATTAGTATACATTTATTATACAATAAAACAAATTAAAAAGCTCATTAAGTATTATTAATTTGCGGCAAAGGGAGCGTAAATAATAAAATTTTTGAAGCGTCATTATTACTTATTACTTAGTCATTATTTCATTTGTAATGGAGTAAAAATGTTCTGACATAAGTTAAGTGGTCTTGCAGTGGGATTTTCACACGATTCGTTACAACCGGTCGCGCGGTCGGCAGTTGGCGCAAATAGAAAAATGCACCTACGGGGTTCTTTAACCTAATAAGAATTCTAATCTATCTGCGGTTTGCAGGGTTCTGCGCTTTACTTTACGCTTATTTGCTTATTCGCTATTGCCAGCGACTTTACGAACAATTTTTATTTTCTCTCGGAACTTTATTGGTCCGCAGTTAAAGTATCCTATAACCGTAGCCCATTAAGTATAAAAACAAAAGCTATAAACATGAGAATTTACAAAAATAAATAGAAATATATTTTTTCAAATAAACTTTTACGAGCTTATAGATCGTCACCGGTTCTTCCCTAGAGATACTTAAAGAAGAACAGGACAGAAATTCGGCGGTTGCTCTTTTCAATTAGATATTCAATTATATAAATAAACCTTTGCAAAGTCCGGAAAAGATTGCAATGATGTCTTTCATATCGAGGAGAGCAAGCAAAACGACTTGCACTTTTATAAATTCTAATTTAAATTTTTTCGATCGGTTCAGCGGACAGCGATTTAAGCCAAAAATATAACACACAGACATACAGATGTAATTTCTCATTTACAAATGATGATATTATACTTTTGAGATAAAGTTTAACCATAAATATTACAATATTTTATATTTCATACGAGATCGAATACCGTGCAAAATATAAATACATTGCTTTAAAATACGGACATGTAAAAATTTAATTTTGTAGACTTTTTACAGAAACATTTTTGTTTAATTTTAAAGTAGTTCCAATAAGGTTAGTGTAAACATATTCGCTTACAATTTTTTACACAACTTTTAGCTTTTGTAAAATTGAGTCGTTTTATTTTTTGTAAATGTAAATAGCGAGAAAACGAACAGGTGAATCGCCAGGTATTAAGTGATCACCACTGCCCATGAACATTTGCAGCACCAGAGGAACCGTCAACGCATTGCCGGTTTTCAGGATTTGTTGATCAGCCCCTTGTATTTATTTAATTAGCTTACCGAGAATGGTTGGTTGGACTAGTTGCGTAAGGATCTCTAAAAACTAGCTGCGGATGCGATAGGGAACATAAGATGAGAGAACAAGATGTGCAGAAATAGTGCATTATTAAAGTCTATGTTGTTCTTAAAGCGAAGATTTCAGGGCCTCCACTCCCATGCCAAGAAGATCTACAAATGTAGCTAACTTACCCAGCGCTATTAAATTAACTGCTGATTAATTATGTATGTGTTATAATCGATCCTTAACAGGGCTCTCTCCGTCACTCGTTTCATACAATCGTAGTTCCAATTTCATTTGAATATTAAGCAACCAAAGTCCATGAAATTTTGCAGACATATTCTAGAAACTAATATCTGTGTCTGTGGTGTTTTAGATTTTTCTAAAAATATGTAGTTTTAAAATTACAGGGACTCAAAGATTTGTATGAAAATTTTTAAGACCGCGTAACTTTGAAACCGAATATTTTAACAGAAATCTGGAAAACCACAGACATAGATATTAGTTTCTAGAATATGTCTGCAAAATTTCATGGACTTTGGTTGCTTAATATTCAAATGAAATTGGAACTACGATTGTATGAAACGAGTGACGGAGAGAGCCCTCTTATGATCGTGAATCCAGATATAAATATTTGGGTTTACCCTAACTATCATAATTATAAAAGATTATCTCGATTATCCTATTCCGAAAGTAATATCCCTCCTCGGCATGGTTTTCTATTATGAATGCGTATTTATTTATTACTTTCTTTTAACTTTGCGTCCTTTTCCCTTCTTTTAAGTAAAAGTCTGTTCGTTTTATCGTTTTAATTTATTCTTTACCATAAACAATTTTCTAATATTCAAAGTTCGTATAATATTTCAGACTACGTACTTAAGCTGCTTAGATAATAATTTTGAGCTCGTAAAATATAATATTAAATCTAGGTACCTAACTGTTGATCTAACGACCAAGAGGTCTTCATTCTATATAGTAACGCTTATGTTTAGCTTATCTTTGACTGGGTACCGTCCTAAATATGGATGCTACCAATGTTTACAAATAAGGAGTCTATCCAGGTTTACTGAACTTGTGTTTTTTGCTGGTTTTATTTTTTGCCCTATCCCCGCCCGCCGTTGTCACCATAAACTGAGTAACTGACGCAATATACATCGTTTAATTTAATAAAATACATATTATTCATCCAATTATGTCTTTGTATCATGATAATAATCCAATTTATATAGGTACGTGAAAATACATTCTGTTATGTTAAAATAAAGATCAAAATCGTGTGTTTCATATTTTAGACATACAGATGGAATGCTATAAAGCGGTTAAATAAATACTAAATATCAGCTAGTAGGTACATTATAAAAATATACTGTGACTCGAACCAAGCAAGGATTTTGAATAATTCCTACAGGATCTGAAAAACATAAATCCACACGCTATACCAATATCATAAATGTGTCTGTCTGTTTGTCTACTAGCTTTTCACGGCCTAACAGTTTAACCGATTTTGATGAAAGGTACAGAGTTAGCTTAAATCCCGGGGAAGGACATAGGCTACTTTTTATCCCAAAAAATAAAAGAATTCACACGGGATTCTTAAAGACCGATCCGTTTAACCTATTTATATGAAACTAGCCGATGCCCGCGACTTCGCCCGCGTGGATTTAGGTTTTTTGAAATCCCGTGGGAACTCTTTGATTTTCCGGGATAAAAAGTAGCCTATGTGCTAATCCATTTCAATCCAATCCAATTTCAGCCAAATCCGTCCAGTAGTTTTTGCGTGAAGAAGTAACAAACATACACACACACACACACACACACACACACACACACACACACACACACACACACACACACACACACACACACACACACATACAAACTTTCGCCTTTATAATATTAGTGTGATGTGATGTGATTTGGTACAGAGGTAACTTTCATCCCGGAAACTGACATATGCAAATTTTTATTTCGGAAAATCATAGAGTTCCAACGGGATTTTTAAAAACCTAAATGCACATGGATGAAGTCGCGGGCATCATCTAGTATTAGGTAACTGTGCCATATTTACATTGATGTCTAACGTATTTAATTAATGGCTCTTTAAGTTTTTTTTAACAATATCGTGCATAGCTGACAAAGAGTTTTAAAGTTTAACAAAAAATACTTACGGTGCATATTAGGTAAATGTGCTACATTTACATTGATGTCTAACGTATTTCACTAAGAGGGCTCTCTCCGTTACTCGTTTCATACAATCGTTGTTCCAATTTCATTTGAATATTAAGCAACCAAAGTCCATGAAATTTTGCAGACATATTCAAGAAACTAATATCTATGTCTGTGGTTTTCCAGATTTCTGTTAAAATATTCGGTTTCAAAGTTACGCGTTCTTAAAAATTTTCATACAAATCTTTGAGCCCCTGTAATTTTAAAACTACATATTTTTTAGAAAAATCTAAAACATCACAGACACAGATATTAGTTTCTAGAATATGTCTGCAAAATTTCATGGACTTTGGTTGCTTAATATTCAAATGAAATTGGAACTACGATTGTATGAAACGAGTGACGGAGAGAGCCCTGTTAATGATTCGTAAAGTTCAGGCGTCAATTAATCGAATTAGGTACTTGGAGCGCAAATGTCAGCGTTCCAGCCTTCAGTGACCTTTCATGACCCTCGCCTCTCGACCGTGGCGTGCATAGAAACAGTGTTAAAGAGCACACTAGGAAAAAATACCTACTTCATTCTATGTTTAGCTTAGCAGATGTCGGTTAGGTTAGGTCAGTTTAGAATAATGATCTTTTCTATTTTATTACTAGAACAAGATAAAGTTGAAAACTGAAACCCGACTGCGATCGTCTTAATAAACGCTCTAAATATTAAGTATAGTAAAATTATTTTTCTGTCACTTGGTATATTTTAATGTTGTAGTAGGTACATTTAACATCCGTTACGTCAATTTTTTTCGTATAAAATGTAGCCTATGTCACTCGGACCTTTACGACGAATCGGTTGACCCCTCATTCATCAAAATCGGCCCTGTAGTCTAGGCGCTACGGTGGAATACACAGAATCTGGATACAAACATACATACATACATAGATTGCTAAAATCATAACCCTTCCTTTTAGCTTTGCCGCAGTTGGGTAAAAAATGTCTAGATAGATCGATAATGCGATTTCCGCGTGGATTTAGGTTTTCAAAAACCCCGTGAGAACTAATAGATGGAACATTGAAACAAAATATTATATTATCTGCTAAGATATGGCGGAAACAAAGGGGTATAGATTTTATAAAAACTACCATACCCCTAACAGGTTAGCCCGCTTCCATCTAAGACGGCATCATCACTTACCACCACCAGGTGAGATTGCAGTCAAGAGCTAACTTGTATGTGATAAAAAAACTTGAGTACTTTATATTAATATATGGTCCCAAGCTTCTATGTAAGTATGAATTACTAGTTAAAGCCTAGCCAGGCCTAATCCAGTCTAAGTAACATGAACTTCGAGACCGATGTCAATGAAACCCACCTATTTTATCGCTAACCGCGTACCCAAGCCTTCTACTGGGAATACTTTAAAAAATATACACGCAAAACTCTTTTTTAAACCCACCACCTTTAAGTTCAATTCTAACAAACTTCCAAGGTAAACAATCTTAGATTATAGAAATAATATGGACGGTTAACGACGCCAGAAGCCAGTCCGAAGAAACTGTTTGAATTGCAGCTACTTTTCCATATTTTGTTTGTTGAATGAAGTTTGGTATTTTCATTCATACTTAAATAGAGAGCTCCTTACTTCCATCATTCCAAAGCCGGGCGTCTTTTCAACGATCTAACGGAAATTAGACTAAAGTCAATTGAAAAATTTGTACCAAATAAACGGACAGAAAGACTTAAATATTGCATTGTCTAAGAGTCTATTGTCTATTCATTGGAAAACTATGAGGGAAATCCTACAACTCTTAACTGGCTATTCTTCTAAAAAATATTAGGGTTCCGCACCCCAAAAGGGAAAACCCTTACAAGATTACTTCGTTGTCTGTCTGTCCGTCTGTTATCATGATAGCTCCGTCTATTTTTCCTGTAGTCAATGTGTTTAACCTAACTGGTAAGACTGTAGAAACGGGTTGTGTTAACGCGCGCGTTTGCGTTCAAGTTGCTTAGGTTATCCTATGGGATGTGAGGAGAAACGTGTAGCTACATTGCTGTTGACAGACGACCCGACTTGGTTGGCGCCAATCAGCCGACCGACCATAAAACAACTCGTAGTTCTTAGGTACAATACTGTTAGTAGAAACAATTACTACTTACCATTTTGGTTGTACCCAATTTCGAGCCCCTATCCAAACCCCTTAGTCAAAATTTACCAACAAATAAAACTCTACCGTCATTACTTGAGTAATGACTTGAGTACTTTGGTTGACCAAAACATGGCCTAAAACTCCAAATCAGTTTGATTTCTGGGCCATTCTTATTAAGTTTTAGTTTATGTCTAAAGAATATGTCAATCCTGAAATCAAACTCCATCGAATGAACAACCACCTCTACTGTTAATTCAATACACCATCATCAAATATACTTATTTATTAGATTTACTTAAATGCTTTAGAATTCCTTATTTACCTGATATACTAATTTCTGCGCTGCCATTCTGATATTTTTTGAATTTGCCGCACTTTTCCAGTTTCTACTTTCGTTGGCTAGACTCTAACATACTGCTTACTTAATACGGATAAAATTGGCTCGTCCGTGAACAGCGTAAGGCTAGCAAGGAGTTGTAGAGTGCAACGTCCCATGCACGGCGCAGGAACCGGTTTCTAATCGTCGAGTTGCTGCCTCCGATCGACCGGAGAAAAACTTAGAATAAGTGCATTGCGAGTGGGGCTAGCCGCGGCTAGTTTTATCATAAAATTCCAAAACAAGTATGAACTAGCTACCTAGAACTTCACACATACCTAGACCTACACTTACTTATCGAAGAATTTTCCTATGAACGAACTTAAAAATAGCAATAACCTGGCTATCCATAGCTACTAATATAATATTAATAATGCGAAACTGTGTCTGTCTGTATATCTTTTGATTTCTGACTAACGTTTTCAAAAATTTTGGCAAGTACAGAGATAGCTATGAGCTACGCTTGGATCCCGAAGACGGACGCTACTTTTTATCGCGGAAAATCAAAGAGTTCCCGCAGGATATAAAAACAAGTTTCACCCGTGGGACGAAGTTACGAGCTCTAGTAATATTTTAGGCATTGGTGCATAATAAGGTTTTTCACAAAATTGGTGAATGTTCGAAATCAAGTCAGTCATTAGAAAGTTAGACATTTTCGCCATGGCTACGGGCTGGGTAGATTAATTATTATTATTTATGACTGTCACACGTTTTCTATTCATATCGGTTAGTTAAAGTTTTATGTGGCTGTTTAGGGTTATTTAAAAAGGTCGAATAAAAAATGCTTCTAATGTACCTACCTATAAAAATATTTTATGTAACGTAGTGTATTAGAATAAAAATACATTGTAATCAAATGTATTTTTTTTATTTATTTATTCTTCAATCTTATGTGAGTACCTACTTGTAAACAGCTTCTAATTTTTCTTTTTTCTTTTATTTTAGTGTAACATAACGTTCATATTAGCATAAAAATACGTTGCAAATAATGCTTTTTTACACTAATACAATGCAAATAATGTTCCTTGCTAGAATGAAAAATTCTTTGTAACGAATGTCCTAAATGTCTTCGTCCGCGTAGATTAAGGTTCTTAAAATACCGTGGGAACTCATGATTTTCCAGGGTAATACGAACGACCACGCTTCAGCTATATCCATGTGAAAAATCAGGTCTGTTACTGCGTGATTGAAGGACAAACCACCAAACTAACATACTTTCGCATGTACAATGTTATGGGTAGTGATAATAATATATAAATTAAGTACCTACATAAGTATTTTTTCAAAACTATTCTTTGTTTTAGTAGATTGTCTTCTATTTTGTCTTATTGACTTCAATTACATTTATACATGGCATAATATTGTATATTAAATCTTTGAAAAGAGCAACCGCCGAGTTTCTTGTTGGTTCTTCTCAGTAGGAAAGGAATTTCGAACCAGAGGTAGATGCTCACGATGCAAAAGTACTTGTAAAAGTCTAATTTAATAAAAATATTTTGAACTGGAATTTAAAGTCAGGAATTTTGGATATGACTCCAAAAACAAATTGTAAGAAGTCACCTTAATAAATTATGGCGTACAGAAAAAAACGTCAAATATCAGTGTGGCAGGTTTAGACAGTGGCGGTGGCGGTGCGGTGGTCAGTGAGCACTTTCGCCGGGCGGCGCGGCGGCGCGGGCGCAGGCATTTCTCCTCAAGGCCAAGCTAACCTGTCCGCCATTTGACGCCGAGCGCCTTTCACGCGCCTCCTATAAGTGCAAGCCACACCGCGAACTACACTTAGTTTAGGTTAGCTTATGTAATGCGAGCTAAGCAAAGCGTTTCCAGCACCTTGACACCCCAACAATTAAACGACTATTGGTTTTTCGAGCTAATTCAAAGCTGCTTGAGCAAAACAATGTGGGTTCAGACCGAAAGCTAAGCTACGCTTTACTTAAAGGTTACTTTGCACGTTACGTTTGCAGTAGGTACTTTTTATTTATTTTTATTCAGATACAAATTAGCCCTTGACTGCAAACTCACGTGGTGGTAAGTGACGATGCAGTCTAAGATGGAAGCGGGCTAACCTGGAAGGGGTATGGCAGTTTTTCAGTAAACCCATACTTCCTTTGGTTTCTACATGGCATCGTACCGGAACGCTTAATCGCTTGGCGGCACGCCGCACGGTGGTAACTAGCCAAAACTACAGATGGGAGGTAGCTAAGTGGATTTCTAGCAAAGCTGAGTCGTAAAGCAGAACGGGTAAGATGTGCTTTGCACGAGGTAGCTATGCGAGTAAGATGCGCAGCGCGAGCTAAGCGATGCAGTGCTATATAATTATGCGTGTTAACTACGTAACTACTTAAGTAGCTCTATTTCGTTCTTACCTACTCTATTTCACATAACTATACCATTCACGTATGTCTAGCTCACAGCCTTCGGATCCTCGCTTCAACGAGTATATATTAAACTTAGCTTTGTAAGAACCCTTTTCCACCATCTAGAGCTAATTATGAAGCTAATTGAGAAGCTGTGATATAGTGGTTAGGACGTCCGCCTCCTGGGTTCGGCCGAGGGTTCGATCCCGGGCTTTCCACTTGCTTTAACGGTGAAGGAAAACATCGTGAGGAAACCTGCATGCCTGAGAGTTCTCCATAATGTTGTCAAAGGTGTGTGAAGTCTGCCAATCCGCATTGGCCAGCGTGTTAGACTATACCCTTCTCATTCTGAGAGGAAACCCATGCTCTGTAGTTGGCCACAGACCGGCCGGCTCCCAGACCCATGGTCTGTGAGTCGGCGATGGGTTGATCATGACGATGATGATGAGAGCTAAACTTCATGAAATAAATACATAGTTTTTGTAAAAAGTACGATCCGATTAGGGCATATTTATCAGTACCTACTGAAAATGCGAATGACATCAGAAGCACAAGTCAATCGGCTCTAAGATTTACGTACACATCTTTGAGGCAGTGTAACTTTGAAACTGTACATTTTTTCAGAAATCTTACAACCCACAGACTCCGCCATTTGTTTCAAGAACATATTTACAGAATATTTTTTTGAGTTTAATTGGTTAATATTCTAACGAGAACCTACACAAGAGCGCTGAAGAGCGATCTAGCTACAGGCTTGATGTATCGATGTCTTTTTTAGTGAAAGAACAATTATTTTCTCATAATGAAAATTAGTTTGAAGTGAAGAAGACGGGCCTAACTAAAAAATAAACAAAATTAATGAATAATGATAAACCACTGTGTATAATAACCACTGTCTAGTAAGAAAAGAAAGTCTGTGAGTGTCTGTGTGAAAGAATTTACAACAACGTTTTCAGGCGTACACAAATTCGTCCTTTTGCATCATCTAGCCTCACTTCTACCCTTCAATAGACTCTGTATCAAATCGCCATAATTCCGTAGCAACGGCGCCTAATTTCCAACAATCATTGCGACATTTTCATAGCGTCGAGTGACGCGAATAAATCAAAAGCCTCCGCATAAAACTAACAATCACAATCAACCTGTTCCAGAGTCACTAAGACCTTTGCCGTCAATGTACCAACCAGAATCCCGATTTTACAACAACGTACTAACTCCAAAATCTTTACTGGAATAATGACACATTTCGTTTTGTGACTATGGTTATTTTTTGAATGAAAACGATTGGGAGCTTGTGTCGTTTTCGAGTTAGTATAGTGGACTGGTCAATAGCAGTGGTGTAGGAGCAAAAACGTTCGCAGACAGGGACAGCATTCCAGCTCCGTTTTCCCGGGGAACATTAGAGGCGGTCCTAAACGGATGGTTAGAATTACTTCGAGTTTTGCACTGAGTGGCGTATGAGGGGACATTTTTTGCAAGTGTTTGTATTTTATTGTATTGTTAAGTGTGTCTTGGAAATAGGACGGTATTGGTTATAATGGACGGACCGGGAATTTATTGGAAATACCTTGTATAACTAGTCGTAATTAGGTTGTAAGAGCGGTGATAGGTAGTTGCTCCCGCGAAGTCCATGGCATGCACCTCGGAATGCATAACTTTTCGGAATTATTATGTGCGTTTGACATTGTAGCAGTTAAAGCAATTAAATATCACTAGCTTTAAGAGGGCTCTCTCCGACACTCGTTTCATACAATCGTAGTTCCAATTTCATTTGAATACTAAGCAACCAAAGTCCATGAAATTTTGCAGACATATTCTAGAAACTAATATCTATAATAACTTGGTCCCCGGAGGCCGTAATTTACCCAATGGGCTATACCGCCTTAGCTTCCAGATTAATTCAGGCTAACTATCAGATTAATGCTCGCTACGCTAACTGGTATCGACGCTTTAACTAATACACATTTATAAAAGCGATGGTTTATCGGGTCCCTAGTTTCCTTTCTCGTGGAATAAATTGCTCAACAACGCACAAGATAAGGGCAAACGCATTGTACAATAAACTTAAAAGCGATGAATCTTTACTACAGAATTAATAATAACTAGATAATGCTCGTAGATATGTGGATAGTTATAGATAATATTTAGATACTCACAAAAAAACCGGCCAAGTGCGAGTCAGACTCGCGCACCGAGGCTTCCGTACTCGGGTATTTTCCGACATTTTGCACGATAAATCAAAACTATTATGAATAAAAAGAAAGGTAAAGCCTTTTCATATGATATTTCACTTGATATTAGCTATATCTTACTACTTATCTTTATTGAAAATATCAATTATTTCTTCATGAACGCATTTCAATTTTTTTTGTGATGTATCCATTAAATTCTTAAGATGTTAAAAGGAAAAATGGAACCCTTAAAGAATCCCCTAGTTTTAACTAAATGCCTTCGAAATGTGGTGCTACCGAAGAATGCTGCAAGTAAGTTGGGTTCAAAAACTAAGAAATGAAGTTCTTTGACAGCTTCATTCGTACTATGGTACTCGTAGAGCCCACCATTATCAACTAATCGCCGGCTCACAATAAGCACGGTTCTCCTCTCAGAATGAGAAGGGGTTTGGTCTTAAGACCCTAGTCCACCACACTCGGTAGTTAAGTGCGGATCGGTAGAATTCACACACCTTTGAGAACATTATGGAGAATTATGAACATTACACATTAGGATTTGACTCGCTCCAGCAATGCGCGGGGCTGCAATTGCTTGTATAGTAGGTATAGCTTATTATTGTAAATTGAACAGTTGAAAAGAGCAACCGTTGAGTTTCTTGCTGGTTCTTCTCGGTAGGAACGGCATTCCGTACCAGTGGAAAATTATTTTAACGATTGCCACTTTTACAATTACAAAAGCCACTTGTAAAAGTTTATTTGAATAAAAATATATTCTATATTCTATTATACACAGGGATGCAGATTTCCTCACGATGTGATGATTTCCCACCATCAAAGCAAACAAATACGTATTTAATTGCTTAAAACGCACATAACTCTGAAAAGTAAGAGGGATCAAACACCCGACCTCCCGAATAAGAAGGCCGACGACTTAACCACTAGGCTATCACCGTTTTTTCACCGCAGGACCAGCCCTGCACCCATATTATAATTCTAAAAACCTCTTTAGCATAGAGGCCCACTATCAATTTGCATTCAGGGTTCCATTCAGGGTAACCTAGGATCAGTAATAGGAAATGGGTATTTTAAATAATTGATTTTAAATTTGGTCAGGTTAGAGGCTTCGCCCATAACTTTAAGGAGTTTAAGCCTACTTACAGACAAACGACTTTACTAGGCCCAGTCTTCTCTTCTCCATCTTCTTCGATTAGCGTTTTCTCATCTAGGTGGAGTCCGCTTTCCAAAGTTTTCCGCCTAATTTGCCCAGTCTTGAACATCCGATTAAGAGGGCTCCGTCACTCGTTTCATACAATCGTAGTTCCAATTTCATTTGAATATTAAGCAACCAAAGTCCATGAAATTTTGCAGACATATTCTAGAAACTAATATCTATGTCTGTGGTTTTCCAGATTTCTGTTCAAAGTTACGCGTTCTTAAAAATTTTCATACAAATCTTTGAGCCCCTGTAATTTTAAAACTACATATTTTTAGAAAAATCTAAAACACCACAGACACAGATATTAGTTTCTAGAATATGTTTGCAAAATTTCATGGACTTTGGCTGCTTAATATTCAAATGAAATTGGAACTACAATTGTATGAAACGAGTGACGGAGAGAGCCCTGTTAACTGAATCTTTGGCTCTCAAAGTTTGCGTTCACGACGTAGCACTAAGTACTTTTTGATATTTTAAAATACCTTGATAAAAGATGGCGGCCTAAAAACAGTTGTTGAAAGCAAAAAAGGTCTCAGTTGGTACTCTGTACCTATTCTCAAGTCGCGCTTTAAAAAGTTTTACTTCAATAGGCTATAGAATATCAGAGTTCTTGAAAAGAATATAAGAACGTTTCCGACAATCGGATCCGACAATAGATAATGCGTGGCAAGCCTACGCAGGACGTAAAGGGTGGAATGGCGTACACTCCATATAAGGCGCTTGTCAATTTATTGAACGCATCGATACGCGTCCACGGCGTCTTGTACCTACTCATACCTAGGGCTGCCACATAGTGTCTTGGTAGTATCCAACACTAGCTTCTCCTTTCAGCAAATGTTGCCCGGTAGAGATTGCTCTAAGCAATAAGGCCGCCTTTGCACACAATGTTTTTTCTGTTTTCTTCCTTCTGTGTTGTTCATTTACATGTTTTTGTGTGCAATAAAGACTTCTATCTATCTATCTATCCAAATGGGGGACAAATTCTCCTTTTTACCCGACTGGACGACAGCAAAGACAGGGTTATGCTTTTCATGGCTATATAATCTGTATCTGAAAAAGACGAAAAAAAATTGTATACTATATTGATTTGATGGAATGAGTCTTTCAAAATCAAAATGGTAGTAAAGACTGTATACTATTCTATAATATAATAAGCTCCTTTTAAGAATCGACGAAGAAGAAGAAGAAGTAGAATCTCGGCGTGTTACTTGTTTAAACAAACGAATAAAACAAAATATTAAAGTAGTTCTGTCTTTTATTTCTTCTGAAAGCCTCCTTTGTTACGTCCTTTTCCATTTTCTGCATTTGGCAACCCTAATCATATCTATGTACATAATAATATTATGGTACCATGGTGGGAGCGTCAGAGCCTCAGCTAAGCTTATTTTGTTATTATTTTATTGAATTAGTTAGCCACTTCTATGCTACGTTCCTTTTTTAGCGAAAACTGGTTTTGCGTTTCAGTCAACAAACTATTTTACTAAGTAAACAATCCAAACAAAAACTTAATTTAAAAATCGGCCAAGTGCGAGTCGGGACTCGCTCTTTTAGGGTTCCGTAAATAATTATGAAAATCATGTTTTGGGTGTATGACTTTTTTTTCCGAGCTAGAACATCGCAATAAACCATAAAAGGAACACCCAAAAGACGTTTCTTTTGTTTTGGTCATAGCTTATCAAACTATTCTATAAATCGTTGTTTTATGGTACATAATATGCCGAATTTTCATATTTCTAACTAGTTTGGTTTTTGAAATAGCCCGCGTCACATAAATGGTCTCAAACTGACGACTAGAATGGTCAATGGCCCCATTTCCTTATTTTTTAAAGAAAAAAAATTTATACAAAATACTCCACATGCTAAGGTTAAAACAATTTGTTTCTGCTTCCTTTTCATGCATGAGAGGCCCCCTGAAAAACAATTTAATTGAATTTATATTTCAATCTTCGGTTTTGGGTCAACGTTCTATGCCAAATACCTACTAAAATTTCAGGTTGGTTTCGTCTACGAGCTAGAGACCTGTGACAGGTGGACAGACAGACAGACAGCAGAGTGACATTAATAGGGCCCCGTTTTTACTCTTCGAGTACGGAACCCTAAAAGAATAGGTGGATTGCTTGTTGGGCCACGAGCAGCGTATGTAGGGTTGCGTAGTTGCCCATCACTAATATACCTTTTTTTTTCTCTCTCGTCTGGCTTTACAAAGATTAGCCAATGTCAAGTTTGTAGTTATTTGTAACAAGTTAGTTATAATATACAAGTATGACACGCACGGCACCCCCTTAGAGCGCTTTCCAGTCAGATTTAACAAAAAAAACACTCCAAAAAGGCAGAGCACGCCCGCAGCTAACACCAACACAGACGAAGTCCCACAATATACCTACTACCTAGCTGAGTTGCAACTTGCAACTTGAAGAACAACTTGATCTAAGTAATTTTCAATGTTTCCTGGTGCTCCATGCAGGACTTTCTTTTAACCCCATGGCATACCATTTTTGACAAATTTCCTAAATAATATTTCTATAGATTACAGATAGAAGTAGCAAACCACTTAATTAAAACAATTGGACAGATAAATTGAAAAAGTGTTGATACCATAAGTACCTAGATGGAATAAAAGAAGTAAAACACAATAATTTGCATTTAACTTTTTGCAGTGGTGCACTTAGTTCTCGCTCTAAACGCAAGTTGCATGCACTATCGACAATCTAGCTACGTGTGTACTATTGCATTTGTACACTAGAAGTATGAAACGCCGCGTTAGTAACGCAACGTCTTTTAGAAAAATTGCTAAGTATTTATGTTATTCTGTTACTAGCTTATGCGATCATTCAAACCTCTATTGTAACCCCTTAGGGGTTAAATTTTCAAAAAATCTTTCGTAGCGAATGTCTACGTCTATCTACGTGCCAAATTTCAGTACCTAGACTTTGAGCTGTGCTTTGATAAATCAGTCAGGCACCTTTTCCAGGATAATTAGATTATTGCGCATTTCTTAGAATTAATTCATACTAATATTATAAGTGCGAAAGTGTGTCTGGTTGTCTGTCTGCTAGCTTTTTACATCTCATTCGTTTAACTGTTTTGACGAAATATTTTACGGAATATATAGCTTGTATCCTAAGCAATGACATGGGGTTAGGCAAGATGGAAGCGGGCTAACTTGGAAAGAATATGACAATTTTTTTAAGCCCATTATACCTCCTTATCGTTTCTACGCGGTACCGGGGTCTGGAATGCTAAATCGCTTGGTGATACGGCTTTGCCGGTAGAGTAATAAGTAGCCACGACCGTAGCCTTCCACTAGAATAAACCAAAGACAATTTCATCATCATCATCATCAGCCTGTGAACTTCCACTGTTGGACATACGCCTTTCCTGAAGAACACCACCACACCCAGTCCTCAGCCTTGCTCATCGAGTCACTTCCCGCCAGCCGCTTTATATCGTCTGTCCATCGTGCTGGAGGGCGTCCCACACTACGCTTGCTTATACGCGGTCTCCACTCAAGGACTTTCCGGCTCCAACGGCCATCGCCAAAGACAATTTAGAAATTAAAAATTCTGAAATTGTCTCTGTTGGGTGCTGAATGTGGAACTCCTAAGGCCACAGCACACACTGCGTCAGGAAGGTCGTCAAAACCTTTTGTTTTTATTCGCTTGGAACGCTCAACGCGCGTTTTTCTCCCAGAGCAAGTCGTCCATATGTGGAGGTTGGCATTTCTAACCGAGCCACAGGCCGGTCGCGTTAGAACCAGTCTCTTATTAGAAGTTATTACTTGCTGGTTTTTGCCCCGCGCTTCAGATTGCAAGTTTAATTATTGCTGAACGTCCGTGAGAAACTACCCCGAGACGACGGGTTATATAAATTGCTATTATAAATATCATTGATAGGTCATGTAGATTGCAAGTTTGAGTTTTGTTATAGGTCTCTCTTTCTTTGGGCCATTGCTGAGGATCTACCCCATTCTATTAACCACATAATGGTAGGAGTTTTCTTTTGGTACCGTGTAGAAGCCAAACGGGGTATGGGTTTAATAAAAACTGCCATACCCGTTGCAGGTTAGCCCGCTTCCATCTTAGACTGCATCATTACTTACCACCAGATGAGATTGCAGTCAAGGGCTAACTTGTATCCGAATAAAAAAACTTCAGACAAAATAATTTAGCTAAACAAGTCCTCGTTTCTAATCCGAACCGCTAGGATATGGAACGCGCTTCCGGCATCAGTTTTGCCTTCCACTTTTAATATGGGTACCTTCAAGTCAAGAGTGAATAGGCAACTTCTATTTAGGCAAGCGCGCTCCAGCTTAGGCTGCATCATCACTTGCTTGCAGCCAAGCGCTAGTCTGTAAATTAAAAAAAAAAGCTAGATAGGTACTGAGATAGTTCTCAGCCTCTTTTGTCGAGTCAGGCCCATTCGTGCTCACCCCCCATTACTTGGTATAGGTACCTCACGGGTATATTAGTTCACACGTAGACCTGGCTAATTGATAACACTAATGCTGACTCAAAGAAATACTATCTGTTTTAACTAAGTATTTAGGTATTGTATTAGCGACCACCCGCGGCTACGCTCTCGTGGGAAGTACAAAAAATCTGCCTTTTTGCTTTTCTACATATAAATGTAGAAAATGAATTATTATTATGCATTAAACCTATAAAGGTAAAAATTAATTTTAACGTATTTTTAATAATAATTCCTGAGGAAGTAGAACCTTTAAAAATTATAAAGTGATCCTATGTGCAAAATCTCTTTTCAAAAGGGTTTAGGCTGGGCGATATTGAGTCAGTTAGTGAATCAAGACTTTTTAAATACCTATTCGACAATGGTAAGTAAAAAGTTATAGCCATCGACTTCGACTTCCTGTTCGAAGTATACGGGGTTCGATTCTGGACATTTCCTCACGATATTTTCCTTCAGCAAGTGATATTTATAACACCGGAGTAGTCTAGTAGGTATGTCCGTGTTCGAGATGCAAGCTATCTCTGTACCTACGCCAAAAACGGTTAAATGGGATCGGCCGAAAAAGGTGGTATGTTTGTATGTGTGTATGTGTGTGTGTATGTTTGTTACTGCTTCACGCAAAAACTGCTGGACGGATTTGGCTGGAAATGGGGATTAGGTAATTTCCTGGATTAGTACATAATATACTTTTTATCCGGGAAAATCAAATAGTTCCCACGGGATTTCGAAAAACCTAAATCCACGCGGAAGAAGCCGTGGGCATAGACTGGTATGGATTATAGAGATTTTTAACTTTTAATTAATTTAGATTACCTACAGAAATATATAATAGCTTGAAGTTACTGTACTTATGTAAAAATAGTCATAGTGGTTAGTAACTTTGTAGACACCAAACAAGTTCAGATCGACATATCGATGCTCGGTCACATCATTAGTCGGATCGAGTCACGCGATGTGCCGATTGAAAGCTTTATATTCGTGAGATAGTAACTGCCACCTACTGCTGCTTGCATAAAAGGCGGCTAAGTGCGAATTTAACTCGCACAAAAAGGGTTCCGTACCTTCGTACAAGAAAATATAACACTTTTAGAGTTCCGTACCTCAAAAGCAAAAACGGAACTCTTATAAGATCACTTTGTTGTCTGTCTGTCCGTCTGTCTGTCTGTCTGTCCGTCAGTCCGTCAGTCCGTCCGTCCGTCCGTCTGTCCGTCCGTCCGTTAATGAACATTATACAAACACGCAATTATAAGGTGTATGTTATAAAAATATAACAGCTGCTATAACTTTTTTCAAAGTCGAAATTGACAACATTTAGTTCCAAATACGCCCACATGGCGCTCACTGCTGCTGTCATCGACAAAATGGCGATAATCAACTCAAAAACAAGTGAACAGAAGCAAGTTCAGCGTACTTGACCAGTGCAGACTAAGCTTGTAGAAATTATGATATACACAAAACGACCTAGCCGGGAATGGAATCCAGGATTGCCCATGCAGACACATCTATGCGCTTGGGAGCTCGTCAATGCTGAGTCAATAGATTGTGTTACATGGGACCTTAGAGCATTAGATAAGCGGAAATAGGAGCTTATACGTCTTAGTTATCTTATCCATACTAGGTACCTACTTAGAATATTATATAATGTGAAAGTGTGTCTGTCTGTCTGTCATCTAGCTTTTCATAGCCCATGCGTTTAACTGATTTTGAAAAAATTGGTGCAGAGTAAGCCTTACATCACGGATTTTACTTTTTTCATAGAAAATCAAAATTTTCCACAGAATTTAAAAACCAAGTGTATCTAGTACCTAACTACCTAAGTAAATAATGTTGTCATTTAATTTATTTCATCTTTCAAAGATGTTTATTTCAGTAGAAGATATTATCTCAGTATCTAGAATCTAGATCATCATCATCATCATTATCGACCCATCGCTGGCTCAGTAATGAGTACGGGTCTCCTCTCAGAATAAGAAGCATTTGGTCAATAGTATTTGAGAACAATATGGAGAACCTTAGATTAAGGATGCTAACGCTAGCAGCGAAGAACAATCCTTAATCTAAGTGGAGAATTCTCAGACTGCAAGTTTTTTCAAGATGTTTTCTTTCACTGTTATAGCAAGGGCTTGATATTCAATTGCTTGAGACGCACAAAACTCTGAAATTTAAGAGATGCCCGGGATCGAACCCCCGATCTCCCGAGTAGAAGACCGACGTCACCACTAGGCTATCACTTTTAGTAGATAGTAGATACCTAGATACTAGATAGTATAACAATGAGCCATAGTTCATGTTAGCGCCATTCTCTAGGTACATGGCACATACGCTGTAGATACATAATTTTACAGATTTTATTTTACTGTCGCGTAATTATGGCGAGCTATTTACATAGAACAGAGCGCGGATGAACTTGGCTTGGTGAGGCGGCCGCCTGTTACACCACACTGTAACAGCATTTGCATACCCACTTTTTTTAAATTCAGATACAAGTTAACCCTTTTTTAAATTCAGGTACAAGACTAATATTGCCCTTGACTGCAATATCTCACCGGGTGATAAGTGATGATGGACCTGGAAGGAGTAGGTACGTATGGCAGTTTTTATTAAACCCATGGCAAATACCTAATTCATGGAAAGTTTAAATCTTCAATTTCAAAGCTCAACGATTAGGGTGCACTTGAATAATTATAGGTTCTTATTACTTAGAATCAAGTTCTACTTAGCTAAAACTTAACGCCAAGCTGAACAACACGAAGGAGGACTGGGGAAATCCTCAGTGCTTCCAAAATCAATGGGAAAATCAGTTCAAAATCCCATGCCTAATATTTCCTAGAATTTATATTTTTATTTAGATATAGACTAGTGCTTGGCCACATCAGGATTTGCTGACAAAGATGGGGCGCGCTTGCTTAAAAGATGCCTAATCAAACTTGACTTGAAGGTACCTATTTTAAAAGTGGAGTGGAAAACTGATGCTGGAAGAACATTCAATTTCGTAACAGAATCGAAGAGAAGAATTGCTTCGTTACGTGTCCGTGGTATTTCAATTAAAAAAAATTGAACTAACAAAATACTTACCTATCTGTTTATTCAAAAAGGATTTTAACAAATTTTGCACTAAATATACCCATTGCGCGTTTTCAAGGTCTTTTTACTTGAAGCCAACTTGCTTGATGCATTCGTTGCTCGTCCTGTTTATTCCAGAGTTCATTCTTCCCGGTGTAAGTAGGTGCCGGTTCCCCAGTGTGCGCTGTGTACTTAGGCCTCACGCACACACGCAAGCGGTTACGTGAGCGGACATAATGCGGCGCACGCACACAGGCGCCGGCGGCCAACGTCCCTAACTCGGAGCCCGAGCGATAGTTATGTTTTATTTATACTTTCTTAGCGCTCGGGATGCGGGGTGAAGGTTGCTACTGACTATTTTGAGGTTATTTTTTAACCGAGTATGGCAAGCAATTTTTTTTTTTTTAGAATGGAATAGAATATAATTATTTTTATTCAAGTTAACTTTTACTTAGTTAGCTTTTGAATCGTCAGATAATTTACCACTGGTTCGGAATGCCGTTCCTAATTAAAAGAACCAGCAAGAAACTCGGCTTTTTATAATAAATTTACGTGGAGGAAGTAGAAAGAAGGAGAGAGGTACTCTACTGTCTAATTACCTTTTTTGAAACTATACAATGAAATTCAAAAATTCAAAATTCAAAATATTTTTATTCAATTAGACTTTTACAAGTTCTTTTGAATCGTCAAAAGCAATATGTGCGTTTTAAGCAATTAAATAATCATCACTTGCTTTGACGGTGAAGGAAAACATCGTAAGGACACCTGCAAGTCGAAGAGTTCTCTATAATGTTCTCAAAGGTGTGTGAAGTCTGTCCAACCGCACTTGGCCAGACTTGAGAGGAAGAAGGAGCTGAGCCCGAGCTGACTAACGAGCAGGAAACGGGTTGTATGTGATGATGATGTAGGTATTTTTACTTTCATTCAAGACAGCCATCTTTCAGATAATATGCAAAGGTCTTACCTGAAAGGCAGAATGAAGTAGGGGAGGAGGCGTTTAGTCCGTAGGCCGTTGGGCAGCATCCTTGATGGAGTCGCGCAATTATGCTTCTTCCACGTGGATTTAGGTTTTTTAATCCCGTTGGAATTTCTTGAAATTCTTTATTAAAAACTAAAATATAAAATCTTAAGTTCGTAGGCCCAGAGGTTTTTACTGTTGGTATAAATGAAAATAAAAAATATATTTAGAAGAAACCATTTCGGGCCTTATTAAACTCACATATTCAATATTCTCGTAATTTAATGCCTACCTGCTTATGCCCACGACTTCATCCGCGTGCACTATCCAAATTTTGAACCCCTATTTTACCACCTTAGGGATTACATTTTCAAAAATCCTGTCTAAAAAGTTGTCAACTTAGTTAGTTGCTATCTGATGCTGATGATGAAGATGATGAATATTATAAAACAGTAATAATGTTAATAGCCATAAATAATATTCATAAACGTTGTAACCCGAAATGTTGATACTAACAACTAGGCTTGCTACGCCGTAGGCTTCGTAGCGTTCGCAAAAAATAGCTACGTGATTGCGTTAGATCACCGGAAAATTCCTGCTGGAATTTCGCAACTGTTGGAAATTCCAACTGGAAATCCGGCTAATTTGACAAATGAGATATCGAAAACGCATATACAATGTTCTCCTTCAAGCTCGGCACTGCATTAGGAGCGCGTCTGTGTCACGTCTCGGTGTGAGTGTGTGCGTGTTTGTGTGTGTGTGCGCGGGCGCAGGTAACAGGGATCGTCTGCGGACGGCGGGAAAGGCGGCGTCCATTTTGAATTATGAAAAATGTATTAGAAATTTTTGCTCTAAGAAGATTCTTAGTGGTTTTCAAGTTAGAAATTACAAGATAAAATGTTACTGAAGTAGGTAGGCAGTAAAAAAGAAGTTTTTCTTTGCGTACTTTTTTTGAAAAATTAAAATGAGTAGGTAAGTACTTACTTAATGCTAGGATTTAACTATTAGGTACTTACTTTTCAAAGTGTTTGAAGTAGGTAAAGAAACATGATTTTTGATTTGAAAAATCTTGTCTTCGAAAGAATATTTGAAAAATACAAACTTATATTTCGCTTTTTATTTTTTAAAAAGGCATGTTACAAAATAAGGCCAACTCCAAACAACAAACTAATAATACTTGGACTTTGATCTCAAGGAATGCTTTCACGTAAAAACATAGCCAAAAATCTCGCAATAAGAAATTAATTACGGGAAAAAAAAGAAAGGGGTGCGCGCGCGGCGGCTTGCTGACGTAATTTCTCTGGCGACCGCCGCGCGCCTGCGCAGTGCAGCCCGAGACCTCGCGCGTCCCGCACGCCGCGCTACAACCCTTCCAGACCCACTTATAACCCCACACATAATCTCCAATAAACCTTTGCCTATAAATTAAAAAAAAAAAACAACTTCAGAACGCATTAAAAATCGAATTCGAATATGTCATTTCATAGACAATATAGAGTTAAGTAAAGCCCATCCCACATTACAGTGTGCATCACATTTACATCGGCGGTGCACGTGTGGTGACGTCACAGATGACCTACCCGGAGGCTATTCGTAAGTTTTTTAATTAATATTTCTATTAGACTTAAGCTTATTTTAAGTTATAACACTGTAAATCCAATAATAAATTTTTGGGTTTCGAATTTTTTTTGTAAAATTTTAGGTGTCACATTAGAGACCGCGTGGTAAACTGTCTAACACTTAGAAAGGTTTATTTATACATTTTCAAACATATATTTTAATTATTTTCGTGTTTTAGAGGTTTTTTTTTGCGTTTAGTTCCATAATGTAAGTACTTCAGTACTCTTTCGCAACTTATTTTCTACGTACCTACTCAACATAAAGTTAAAACTTTTTCCACAAATTAATATTGTCTATATGTAAACATGTAAGTCTGTATGAATATGTAAATATTAGTACGTGTTTCCAATCGGAAATTTTCTTTAAAAAAAATGACAGTCAAAGGAAAATGTTAAGCGTCATGCGAGTGTGGCGTCAGCCTTATTTTTAATGTAGGTACTGTAACACCTTAATCAATATGTTAAATTATACCTACTTATATCTACATTTATTTACGTTTAATTATTGATGGTTTAACAAGAATTAACTGTAATTAAAACGATTGCCTTTTATAATCCATACTAGTCCATATAATAATAACTAGCCACCCGCCCCGGGCGGTGGTCCTACGGAAATTACATTTTCCGTAGGGATCTCTATTTTTTTGCCAATGTTACTCAGGAATAATGTAACTTTCTATTGGTGCAAGAAATTTTAAAGTCGGTTCAGTAGTTCCAGAGATTATCTCCTACAAACAAACTTACAAACTACCTCTGTATAACATTAATATAGATCTAATAGTAGATAAGTACTGATATTATTTATTAATGCGGAAGTGTGTCTTTCTGTCTGTCTGCTAGCTTCTTACGTCCCATCCGTTTAAGACCACTTTAAAACCGATTTTGACGGAGAGATGCCTGCATTGCGGGAAGGAAACTTTCTATCCTGGAAAATCAAAAAGTTCCCACGAAATTAGAGAACGTGAACGAAGTTTCGGGCATTATTTATTTGGTTTAATGATAGATTCTGCAGTGACCTAAATCACACTAATATTATAAAGGCGAAAGTTGTATGTGTGTGTGTGTGTGTGTGTGTGTGTATGTTTGTTACTCCTTCACGCAAAAACTACTAGACGGATTTGGCTGAAACTTGGAATGGGGATAGATAATATCCTGGATTAGCACATAGGCTACTTTTTATCCCGGAAAATCAAAGAGTTCCCACAGGATTTTGAAAAACCTAAATCCACGCGGGCGAAGTCGCGGGCATCGGCTAGTTAACGATAAAGATGTCAATGTCATAAGAATTTTAACCGAAAATCCTTTTTCGGTGAAAACGAGCAGGTGGGTTACCTAATGATGAGTGATTACCGTCGCCACCATTACATTTGCAGCATCAGAGAAACAGCCAATGCGTTTTGTTGATCCGCCCCTTGAATAACCCCATGCATACACACTCGTTTTGAATTAGCTGTTTCAATGGAAGTAAGAAATAATAATTTACTAGCAAGTATCTACTACCAATTTATTTGGCGCTCTCAATGATTTTCTAAGCAAAGTCATTGGGCGCTCTCAAACAAATTGTCAGACTGATTTTTTTAACTCCACCACAGACCATCGATCCGACAAAAATGTTTATCAAAATAGCCTTAATAAAATAATTTAATTTTAATAATACTCCACTTTTTTATTGTTGACACTTACGTAACTATCGCAAACTCTCTTTTTACTTAAGAGAGTTTGCGATTAAAGCCATCCACACACGCAATGCGCGACGGCACTGTCCAAGCGGTTTATAGGCATCCATTCGACGGTCGAGGTTGTGTTCTCAGTTTTGCTATGGACATTGCTACAGTAGAATTCAAACTTATTGGCGGCTGAGAAGTTAGTCACAAGTAGCATCGTGCATTGTAGTGACATATTATGATGGCCTCCCTGACGCAGTGGTAAGCGCTGCTGTGGTTTAGTGGAAGGTCCCCGGCAGGGGTTTTGAAAGTTTATAATTTCTAAATCTCTGATCTGGTCTGTTGGAAGGCTTCGGCCGTGGCTAGTTACCACCCTACCGGCAAAGCCGTGCCGTCTAGCGATTTAGCCTCCCAAAACGATGCCGTCTAAAAACCAAAGGAGTATGGGTTCAATGAAAACTGTCATTCCCGCTTCCATCTTAGACTGTATCATCAATTACCACCAGATGAGATTGCAGCCAAGGGCTAACTTGTATCTGAATTACAAAAAAAAAAATTGGTTCACTGACATATTTTCTGTCACTGCTCTGTTATCTATTTGTGTGGACTTGCTCTCGCAGCTCTTTTTTTAGTCGCCTAAAAGATTGAATCAGATAGAAATAATATGGCTAATACGAGTAAGTGTTCTATATGGCGATAACCCATTAGTAAAAGCAGTGTTGAAAAAAGCATCGAAATACTTGGAGCTGGCTCACAAGATTACCGCCAGGTGGAGTGATTATTGTATCGATAGTTGTATCAGTTCATGGTCTTATTGTGAATAGTTTTGATAGTTAGTTGTTGGATCAATGGTAAGCAAGAGAAGGCAGGACTTCTTGAGACGGCATGCATTGTGAGGAGGTTCCTCACTTTAGTGGTAGATGCTCTTGACGATTCAAAAGTACTTGTAAGAGTCTGATTGAATAAAGATATTTTGAATTTTTAAAGGCCTGACCACTGGCAGCTTGAGTTATACCGCGCTGCAACTAGTGCAAAATATTTTTAGTGAATGTTTCTGGTATTTTTTAAAACATTTTTTTTTAAATGTGACTTGAATGAGATGTGTAAATAAATGAGAGATATGTCTGACGGATACAGACAAACAATGAAGTATGTTCGCATTGATCGCTGAACAAATATCTAGATAGGTATGTAATATCTAGATGTGGGAAACTACATTACCCATGCGCAGACACTTCCCCTCCACTGCCAGAGACCTTTTTACATTTTTACAAATCGTTCACATGTACGCGCGCGGTAAGTGTGACATCCTGCAGTTCAGTTTCTCTAAAACTAAGTACTTACTATGAAAACTACTATAAACAAAAACGCAACTTGACTATATAGCTTTACATTCTGCAAAAGGAGTTGTAACTTTTAATTTTAAAAAATTCAACGTGATTTATTGACATTGATTTCCATACTGAACTGAAAATTAAAAAAAAACACATGGCGTTCTAAAAAAAACTTCAGCGCACTCGATTGACAATAAACACAGTTCGGCCGGGAACTATATGGGGAACTACCACCCGCTCTCAATAAATCCAATTTCGAAATTCGAATTTAAAACCTCTTTTTATTTTATTCTGAAGTCTTTGACTAAATACAAATTGTAGATGGAGTAGTATTACTGTGTCTTTCATTCTTTTTAATATAATGGAAAAGTTTGTCGTTTATATATTTCAATATTTTGAATAAATAATAAATTGAATATAGTTTAATTTCGAAAATATATTTTTTCACATTGATAAGACGAGTATATTATTTCAATCTGAGACATAATCTAAGAAAAATCCTTTGGTCATCGACAATATTGAAACGATTTTCCTACTAATAAAATTATGAGAATTCTTTGATCTTCTGGGATAAAAAGCAGCCTTGTATCTCTCCAGGTAGCTATTGGAAAAAATCGTTTATCTGATGCTCTGTCGCGTCGTGGCGTGATCGTAAGACAAACTAACAAACTAACAACCAAACACATTTTCACATTAATTAAAATATGATTCGAGATTCTTAAAACTCTTTGAACCTAGATCAACATAGTGACAGTAGTTCATACAAGTAAACTCAATAAGCAACCTCCTTTCTAGTGGAGGCGTTCTAAATTTAAAAACCCCGCCAATTCGCCGGCATTGCCATTGGCCACGTCACCAGCCTAACCTAGGCCAACATAGAGGCGTCGGAAACACAGGTCAATACACTCGGTCACGGTCGCGCACTTTCACGGAGAAATATTCTTGTTTAGACTGCGCCTGCGCCGCGGACGGAATTTTAACCTAGCTATGGCTATGTAGTGTATTTTATACTCGAACTTGATTTGTAGAGAAATAGAAATTCATTTTTGGAATTTTGTAAATAAAATCTATAATTTTGTAAGTAAAAGCAATGATATCTATCAGCTATTAAATACATAACTGCAAACACTCAATAAAAAATAAGTTTATTTTGGGAACCGACTGTTTCTCTCTTTGATTGTAATAATTAGGAAATTAATTTTAATTTTTAAAATTATTATTAATTCCTTAAATTATTGAACCAATAGTTTTTATTATTATAAACAAGATGACCCGCCCGATTCACTCGGGTGGAATTTCTGAAAATCCTTTTTAATGGGGGTCTCTTTTATAAAGAAAACCTTCATGAAAAATCGCAAGTTTATAGATCGGCTTCAGTCAGACAATGCGTTTTTTCTTTTACACAATAATAAATGTAGTTGTAAAATAAAGATTACTTATGGGTAAACTTTATACAAACATCATTTGGTTAAATTGCGGTTATTAATCATTACACAATTGACAAATTATTCAAAAATATCATTCACAGAAAACGTACATAATAAATGTTAGTGTATTATTTATTATTAAAACTACATCATTACGATTTTACCGGACCAACCTCGTCTAATAAAGAAACCTACAATTACTTTTCATCTTTAAACTAAGCCTGCCTACTTAATAATATGATAAAATCTTAAATCTTATTCCAAAGCATAATATCTTAGTTAACTTAATTAGGTAGGTAGTAAAAAGTTAAGTTTCCGGATTAATCGGCTATTAACGTCTAATTCAAATTTTAAATTTAACTAATTAGTGATAAAACAATCAAGTTTATTTACTTTTTAATCATGATATTTACATACAAAGATTATGGGTTTCTTAATGGATTTTACTAAACCGACCAGTACCTACTGGATAAACACGATCTTATTCGAAACGGAAATTTATAAATAGGATCTGAATCTGAACATGAACATAAGTATCGGTTTACATTATTTCTCAAGTCATATGACTTTAAACTTATTCCGTCGTTCTTATTGTATTTATTAGTACATAAAAATATAGGGATTTATTTGTAAAAGTTACGTTTTACTGTAGGATTATGGAAATACTTACTTACTTTAAAAAGATCCCGATGAACCTCCTCATTTTTGAAGTCTGTTAAAAAGGAACTTTTTCAAAGCAGTTATTGTGTTAGTAACCAATAAGTTAACTAGTCTATTCTCTGTAATAAATTCCATCAATATCTGATACGATGTGAATAGGTAAAAGACAGACAGACATACTTTCGCATTTATAATATACTGTTTGTTACACTTACCCCGCTAGAAGTTTTGTTAATTTTGATACGTAGGTAGTAGGTACGTAGCTTTGATATTTTAATTTTTATTGATAAGAAGTAAATAATGTGTTTATGTATTACATTAAATTCTCTTTAGGTTCTCCAGTAGGTTTTCGTAATATACTAATAAATGTTCTTTACTAGCTGATGCCCGTGACTCCGTCCGCGTGGATATAGGTTTTTTCAAAATCCCGTTGGAATTTGATTTTCCGGGATAAAAAGTAGCCTATGTTTTAATCCACGGTATAATCTATCTTCATTCCAAACAGTCAAATCTGGCCCGTAGTTTGCGTGAACAAGGAACAAACATACATACACACACAAATACACACAAACTTTCGCCTTTACAATATTAGTGTGATTTTAATTTTCATACGTTTTCCCATTGTTAATTAATACGTATGCCGTGGCATATTGAACCATAAAATCACTTTTAGGTCAAATATCAATTCCCTGCAGACAATTCAATCTAGTGCAGTAATTACATAGAACCGAGCAGCAGCATTACAATTAACGTTACATCTCATTAACGCTACGCCGCGTTACCGTAGGTCACTGATCGCGAGGCATTTCCCCGACAACCGCCGACTACAAACGACGCGAGCCGCGACGTTCAACGTCACCATTTTCCCTACGTGTGTACACGTCAAAGAACTTAGAACTAGATAATAAAATTGAAGAAATTTATACTCTATCTACTTGTATTTAGAGTTTAAAATTGAAATTTTAGTTGTATGTAAAAGAAATACATTTTCCGTGCAAATGTATTTATGTCCAAAATGAACCTTATGCCCTTGGAATAGAGGGTGATGTGTAACTAAATTTTACGTTAGTAACGATGACTAACTTCCATTCATTATTTTGTAGATACCAACCTTTCTTTCTACGTATTGTCTAGGGCTGTCACCTGTATGTATTGTATCTTTACAGAGTTTTAAAATGAACATAACTTGAGTCTAAGGAAGCTTCGATTATTCAAAATAGGGAAATAAAATATAGACTGCGTCACTTAGGAATAATGTAGCTTTCTGCTGCTAAAAGAATTTTCAAAATCGGTTCAGTAGTTCCAAAGATAACATCTTACAAACAAACTTACTTATTTCTTTATAATATTAGTCTAGACTCTAGATGATATTAAAATTCTATTTACTTACAGCAAAATGGCCGTTACAAATTGCAGTTAAATGTTTATTTAAATCTCATACTTAGGCCTTTTAGGTTTCTAGCACAACGTATTATACTTAGGTAGATAACTTTACAACTGACGTTTAACTTGACCAATTGGTAGTGGTTTCAAAAGTTTATCCGTAAGGGCTCTCTCTATTTTTTCTTACGTCTTCGATCTATTTTATTTTTTAATAAAATTTTTGTCTATGCTGTCAATATCGATCGATGTTTTTTTTTCTACAAAAGTGAAAAAAACAAAAACGAAAAAAAAAACCACATGCGGCAATAAATAATAAGGTTAAAGTCTCAGCTGTAGAACAAAAAAGTGCCCTTTGAAAGGGTTTACAGGGCAATTTGTAGCTACGGGCAAACCTACCTGAGGTCACGTCTACTGACCGTCTGAGACGGGTTTTTGTGGAAGATAGGGAGGTACGTCAGCTGTTATCGATTAATAATTATTTATCTATCGATAGTTTTAACACGCGATGTGGTTAAAGCTTCGAATAAAATGACGTATTATTAGCACGTAAGTATTTAAGTAAGTAACTAATTTTAAAAGTTTACAAAAATCCGACTAAGGTTTACGCTGCATCAAGTTATGAGTTTATTAAATGAAAAAAAATCACACTTGATATGGCGACAAATATTAATGAAGGCATGATTCTATGGCGCCATACCGCCGCCATATAATTTTTTTTTTCAAAAATTTACAGCCATGTCACTTAGATTTTTTTTAAAGAATATAAGCCATGCTTAATCATGACTAATACTCCCCTTTCCCCTCCAATTAAGAGTAAAGCTTGTGCCAAGAGTGGATACAATAGTGCAACGGCTGGGATTTGAACCGCCGACCTTTCGGAATACATTCCGCTCCTCAACCGTTGAGCTATCGAGGCTCTAGATGATGTAGGGATTTTAGTAACCCGTACTTTTGACAGGATAGTTCACCCATAAGTTATTTTGTACGGACTATGTCGCCGCAAATATCGTATACCTACTCTATGTTTTCACCCCTGACGATAAAAGCATGGTAACACCATAAACACGCGTGTGCAGGGGTTGTGGTGGTACCTAACACATGGCGGATGCATCTGTCTGGTGGTCGGTTAACTTTACAGTTTTACTGACTAGACAACATGGTTTTGTCTATAAAAAGCGATGATAACCTAGTGGTTAAAGACTTTGGCCTCATCTGCCAGGATTCGATCCCGGGCTTGCATCTCTAACTTTTTACACGAAATTGAATGTAGTGTTGTCGGAGTGTAGGTATGTAACTAATATGTAAGTTCGTTTATTCCGCCATAACTCCTTAATGCCTGAATTGATATGAATGTATGGGTTATCGTTAATCCTTTCGTCATCCCGATTCACAGCTATCCCGAGCGACACAGGCTCTATATTTTTTGAAAAAAAATATCAGTATGGCGATGGCGCCTGTATGGCGCTAATTTCAAATGTGATAATGTTTAGTTTTCAGTCGTGTTTCGGATTCTTTGAATTACAACTTGTTGTCAGTAATGTTATGTTCATTTTAAGCAATTACATATTCATAACTTACTTTAAAGGTGAAGTGAAGGAAAACATCTTGAGGAAACCTGCATGCCTGTTTGAATGTTTTCAAAGGTCCTGGTAGATTGCCAATTCGCACTAGCCAGCTTTTTGGACATTGGCCTAAACTTCTGCGTTTTTTGACTTTTTATATTTTTGGCGTTGTGTGTGTGTGTGTGTGTACTAAATATTGCATGTAGAGTCCTGACATTTTCATGAAAGTAAAGGGGTTTTTTCCACTTTGCTCTTAATTATAGTTAAGGATAGAATTAAATTAATTAATGCACACAAAATTGCATGCTAACTCGAGAATACTAGTAGACAAATAACTACTAAGTGGTAATTATTTAAAACCAGTTAAGCATCAGTGTTAACATTAACCATAATAACTTGAACGCAAACAATGTAGGTGTATCCTTTACGATAAAAATTCCACACAAGTTAATAAGGCAATTTTTCTACGTTTTTGTCTGCAAAAAGCTTAACGGGACTTATCGTTTTAATGTCACAGCTTAGCTACTGTACAGTTAGGAAAGAGCCATTCATTGTGACTTAAAGCCAACACAGCACCCAAACTTTTACGACCCTCGTACATTGTAAGTTAAAATCTGTATAAATGTAGTTTTTTCTGACGAGTCATGGTTCCCTAGAAAAAACTCTCTAGTTTAATTTTAGGGTTCCGTACCTCAAAAGGAAAAACGGAACCCTTATAGGGTCACTTTGTTGTCTGTTTGTCTGTCCGTCCGTCCGTCCGTCGTGTCTGTCAAGAAAACCTATAGGGTACTTCCCGTTGACATAAAATCTTGAAATTTGGCAGGTAGGTAGGTCCTATAGCACAAGTAAAGGAATAAATCCGCAAAACCGTAATTTTGTGGTTACATAATTAATTTTTTTTAAATGTGTTTTAATTTTCAAAGTAAGGTAACTATACCAAGTGGGGTATATATATATACCGTGGGGTATATAAATATATATATATTTCACTATATCGTGAAAAATGTCGGAAGAGATACCCGAGTACGGAACCCTCGGTGCGCGAGTCTGACTCGCACTTTTTTAAGTTTCATAATAACATCAAGTATATAGCATAATTACTGATAAAAGTTCCTGTATTAAGCGCTGAATAAATTGTCACTATGCAAGCATTGTTTTACGGACGTTGGTATTGGTGTATGGTCGTTAGAGCTGATAAGTTTTAAAAGCTGAAGACAAGCTGTGGTGGCGCTCGCCCAAGAAGGTCAACAGCGATTCTACGGGTGATTTCATGTAATGCCTTATACAATCATATTATTATTTCATTACTGACTACTGAGTTTACCAGAAAATTGTTCTGTCTCTACAGAAAATATATTTGCCTGTCATTTTCATAGTGTGAACACAATATTTTGGTTTGTGTGACAACTATTTTGTTGCTAAACTTTCTTCTGAACTGTATTCTAGCTAAACTGTGTAATGTCTATAGTTTACGGGCGTAAAGTCTGTATTAGTTTTATTATTCGAAAGCCTATTTTTAGAGCGAGATATAACGAGTAGAGTAGGGCACTGGGCGCTGGGCGCTGGGCACTGGGCAGACAAAAAATAGTAAAAACTAAATGAAACTGGTCCGACAGGGGTCGTAGCTCAGACGTGACTGGGGTCTGGGGAAGTTTATGCTGTGCGATACGATAGCAAGAGTCGACGACGTGACTCCATGTCACAACATTGTTTCACGTTGTGGTTTTTGATATACACTAATTATAGCTTTAGCTTTTCCTTTTCAACATTTTTTCAACGCTTTTGAGACTATAATGCATTGGAACGACGATGCACTAATTTTAGCTCTCTTTGGTGTAAAATTGTGGGAGGTTCCCTGGTTGTTTGACAGCATTTATTATTATTTATTTATTTCTTTAATTATTTTATTAGAACGGACATTCCAGTCCAATTACACTAATTGAATTACACAATTAAAAATAATTTTTTTACGTCAATAATCTAATAAGTAAACTACAAATTCTCGCAAAAGTGCAGGATCTGACATATGAGGTCATTATAGTTATTTGTTCTAATTCTATAGCAATAATATATTGTTTCGGTAGCTTGTTTTGGCCGTATAGATACTGAAAAATTCTTATAGTTATGACGGATTTTCTGTTTAGTTTTGTATAGTTTTAACTTTTAATATTTTGCAATAATCTACTACTCAAATACAAATTAAAAATGTAACTAACTTGCAAATTGAAAACTATAACATATTAATAAAGCTGAAACGTATCACAGACAGATCTTTGTTTATTGACTTGAGCTTGTGTTCGAACAACGCCGACTAATAAAAGCTATTTTTAAAAGTCGTTATCGTGTCGTAGTCGCTGTATCTGTAGAGGAGTTTTAAAGCGAGATATGACTGTGCGTAAGTCATTGTTTCTGTCGCTCATTGTTGTTGTTTTATACAGTTTTTCTTTTTCCTTTTGCAACTATTTTAAAAATTGTAGCAATGGATACTGCGCTGTTTGGTACTGTGGGGATATTTTTAAATTGTTGCATTCTTAGTGCTGTATTGTCTTTCTCATAAGCAGAATTAATACCTACATTTTAAACCATTCGATAGGAATAGAATATATCGATCGAACAGTTAACTTTTGCTATAAACAAACAGCAAACACTTACGAGTATTTTATGAGAAAGGAGATTTAAAAATTTGTCATTTCATGTTAGTTTAAATGCGATCGCCGTATAATTCTATGTTTGGTATTTTCAATTTAAAAATATTATTTAGGTACCTACTGTACCTATGGTGTGGTGATATGGTGTGGTTAAGACGTCGGAGTCATATTCTAACTTTTCGGCGCTTTAAAGGTGAAGGAAATCATCGTGAGGAAACCTCCATGACTGAGCGTTCTCCATAATGTTTTCAAAGATTAGTGAAGTCTTCAACAGTCCAACGTGGTGTATTTACTAAACCCTTCTCATTCTGCGAGAATATCCGTGCTCTGTGAGCCGGCAATGGGTTGTCGATTATATCTCTATGGTTGTTGTTGATGATGAATGATGATGACGATGAATGTACTGAAAATCTCGCGCTCCTAATTAATTACAATAAAGACAACCTTCTTCTGTGCCTACATTCCAGCGAATTAACCATTATAATACTTATTTGCTTAGCATTTTAAAATATCCAAGACTGACAAAGAAGAAATTATTAAATATTCAAACGAATTTCAAGTTTAGGTTTTCATTTTTAGGTTTTCGACAAAACCGTTTAATTTAAACCCAAAAAGAAATCAATTGAAGTACTTGGCCCTACTAATTAAGGGAAAGGAAAGGAAATAAGGGCCGTGCGCCCCTCTAGTGCATCCGGCATGGAATTTGACACCAGCTCGCTAATTGGGCACTGGCCGCGGCTCTACGGGCGGTGATATCGGCTGCCTGGACAGTACTATGTTAATATTATTATGACGTTGGAAAAATATACGTGCTTATCTATTTATTAAAATGAAATGTGCTTACCACCCTATATCCCCTATAGCACTAGCTGATGCCCGCGACTTCGTTCCCGTGAATATATTAAAAATCCCGTGGGAACTCATTGATTTTCCGGGATAAAAAGTAGCCTATGTGCTAATCCAGGGCATAATCTACCACCATTCTAAATTTCAGCCAAATCCGTCCAGTGGTTTTTAAGTTAAACAGTAACAAACATACACACATGTATGTTACACACAAACTTTCGCCTTTATAATATTAGTGTGAAGTGTGATAGCTACATATGAATGGTGTCGCACTCCTAGGTCAAAACCATTTAAAATTCAAAAATAATATTGCAGATTTGTGAAAACTGAAAATCATTTTTCGAGGGATCCATTTGCGATAAGATTATTGGCTCACTAACCTGAATTGAAATCGTTCTTACTTATTCCAAAAAATATCTCCACCATTATATAAATAGCAGGAGAGGTCAAGGTCCTTAAAAATGAAGGCTGACTACACAGAACTATGTAGCTCATTATTTATTTTACAGTAAAAACTATATTTAATGCCTAAATGATATATAGAGCTTGGGGAAAATGCAGAGTGAAAAAGTTTTCAGAGTCGGATGATTGGTTTTAGAAATTGCCTGCCGACATCCTATCTATTTTTAATGTATAAAAGGAAAACTGACTAACTGACTTATTTATCAACGTACTGCTCAAACTACTGGACGGATCGGGCTGAAGTTTAGTACCTATTAAGAGAGCTATTATAGCGTAGACATCCGCTAAGATAGGATTTCTGGAAATTCAACCCCCAAGAAGGTAAAGTAGGGGTTTGAACGTTGTGTAGTCCACACGGACGAAGTCGCGAGCATAAGCTTATCACACTAATATTATAAAGGCGAAAGTTTGTATGTGTGTGTGTGTGTGTGTGTTTGTTACTCCTTCACGCAAAAACTACTGGACGGATTTGGCTGAAATTCGGAATGGAGATAGATAATATCCTGGATTAGCACATAGGCTATTTTTTATCCCGGAAAACCAAAGAGTTCCCACGGGATTTCGAAAAACCTAAATCCACGCGGACGAAGTCGCGGGCGTCAGCTAGTCTCTTTATAATATTATTGTAGATACTCGTAGCAATGAAACTATGTAGAGTAGGTACCTACATATAATTTATTGCAGTTTTCTATAAGCTCTCATAAAATTAATAATTTTTACCACGCTTTGTAGGAGCTAGCACTCAGCTAGTCTGCCGTTAACTCATTACCATATAATGAGCTCTCACGAACTTTCCCAGGGTCTGGCATTTCAAATATTGCTGTAAGTAGGTACCTACCACCGTGGCGCCTTTTCGCCACTCATAGCTAGCGCGGAGGTGCGTCTTTACATTTCCCTCACGTTTTATCTGACGGCTCGTGATGTGTATAATTACTTCAACTATCGATGTACGCTGGCTGATTTATCGATACAATCAAGTAAATCTTAAATAAAAGTCCATACAAATTCATCATAATCATCCTTTCGACGGTCTTCCTAACGCAACAGAAAGCGCAGTGTGTTGGAAGACCGCCTACTAAGACAGACGATATCAAACACTGGTAGTTAGAGTAGCAGGGAGCTGCTGAATTTAGGCGGCGGCGCAAGACCGTGGCGTGTGGAATTCCACCTGAGCATGCAGCTTTAATTTTTCGAAGCTGCTATGCGGGCTTTAAGCTATTCAATAATATCACTTGCTTTAATAATTGTGAAGGAAACATCGTAAGGAAAACTGCATGCCTTAGAATAATTCCATAATGTTCTTAAAGGTATATGAAATCTGCCAATTCGCGGCCAGCGTGGTGGATTCTGACCTTTCTCATTATGAGAGGAGGTTTGTCCTCAGTAATAGGTTGAGATTATGATGGCAATGAATACTTTGCTACGCATTTCTAGAGGTGGGCGAACTTTAATGCCGTGAAAAGTTGTTTGACTCTTTCTTCAAATATCGTCTGAACGCAGCCTTACTTTGAACGAGCCGCCCACAAAAACCGACATACCAATCCGACCAGGACCAACAATATTTGTCCTCAAGAATCCCGCACTTGTCAAAAAGCAAATACCCCTCACAAAGACGCGGGAGGGTAAAAAGTAGAAAACAAAAGATTCCGAGCGAGATTCGAATAAGAATGAGACCGATGTTCCAAGTTTAAAATATGTAGGTAGGTACAAGTAAATATTGTTTAAATGTTCGATACTCTGTTTAACAGATAATAATAATAGGTACTTGGCATGGATTGACTTTCAACCAAATAGCACGTTTGCTCTGTTATTAGGTAGGTAATTCATATTTTCATTTCCATGGAAAATCGATGTAATTTTTGTGTAATTATTATTTGTTAAAATTATAACAAAAAATATACGCATGGACATTGGAAATCGGAATCATGAAACCGATAGATAAAATCTATGACTATAATAGGTATATCTGATGGTTAGTTTTACACTGCCCGGCGATGGATATGACTGTCTTTTTCCCGGAAAATCAAAGAGTTCCCACGGGATTGTTAGAAAGTTATGCCACGTGGACGAAATCGTGGCCTCATATACAGAAATAAGTACTTAGGCTACTATTTATTCGGGAAAACCAAAGTGTTCCCTTGCGATTTTTAATAATCCTGTAGACGGGCCGCGATGTGCCGGGCATCATCTAATAAATGATATACCTAGGCAGGTAATAGCAAACAGCGAAAACATTTTATTTTATTTATTTATTTTTTAACAAAAAAAGATGAGGTTTCTTCGTGCTCTGTCTGAGCACTGCACACTCCATTTTAAAATACCCATTATACTTAGGTAGGTACCTATTTATTCCCCTCTTCAATCTGGTATAATAATAATGAATCGAAAATGATTTTTATTAAAGTTTTAACCCTTGGTTCGTATGATGGAATTTACGAAAAACATAGGTAGGTACTTTAGGCAGTGAAAACTATGAAAACGAAAATTGTTGTAAGCCCCTGAAATGAAAAGATAAACCATCAAAAACACTCGTATCACGTTCCATACAATTTCAGTATGCTGGTGCAATGTGCATATCTGACAGAAACCCTACAAGAAATTCTATGTAATTCTTTTCGTATTAATAATGTTATTAGACGTCAGTTAAAGTAACTCGAACGCGCGAATTTAGGGCGGGTTTCAATCAATATAAATCAAATTAACAAGGGCACTCTATTAAATAATACCGATTATCGAGCTTTATAGACTTTACACAACCCTAGCGATCCAGTTGAGTAAACGACTCGCGCCGCTGCGCTTGCGCCGCCCTCCCATTGGCGCATCGCACGGCGGGGAGTGAGCGAGACGGTGCCACTTTCCCCACGAGAAAGAGAGAGATAGGTAGGCTGCAAGCGGCGGATGCGAGGGAGTCGAGCATTGACTTCTTTCAAGGCCACGACAAGTAACTTTTTGTAGTGTGATCGTAATAAGTGGAGAGAAATGACCTTGGGCACTTTCTTTCGAGGTCACCCCGTATTCGGTAATCGGCGAATTTCGTGGACTCGACGACGGACATGCAACTGGTTGCTTGGCGCACTTCGATTACAATGTCATGTGATTCTCATTCACATTGAAAGCATTTGCTTTTTTCCCCGCATGGCTGTGAAACTATGCATATATTCATTTTTACGAATTTCAAGATTTTCAAGTATTAATAGTAATAAATTCTTTATTTAAAGCAACTAGGGCTCAATTTGTTAGTAGACGATTTGAATTCCTAAAATCAATCAAAATATGGTAGGTATCTAGGTATAATCTTTCAATTTAATCCATCCATCTACATTATTCAAAGGAAGAAATTGCTGACTGACATGAATTTCGTATTTAGCGGTAGGTACCTACCTACCTGTAAAATAAATTCAATAAGTGCTGGTCTGTCTGTTTACCTTGCACTGGTCAACCGCTATACCCTAGTGGTTAAGACGTCGGTCTTCTATTCGAGGGGTCGGGTATTCGATCTCGGGCACGCACCTCTAACTTTTCCGAGTTATGATTCGCAAAATATCGTGATGAAACCTTTATGCCTGAGATTTTTTTTATTTCAGATACAGGCTTAGGTTATATGATGCAGTCTAAGATGATAGCAGGCTGACATGGAAGAGGTGCGGCAGTTTACATTAAACCCATAATTACTCATTTGTACATAATGTTCTCAAAGGTAAGGTACCTATGTGGTGCGGAGTCTATGGTGAAATATCTAAATCCTCCTCGTTCTGAGAGTAGATCTGTGCTCAGTAGTGGGCTGGTGATGGGTTGATCTTGATGATAATGATGATGTATTGACGCCAAACATTTCCATACAAACGACGGATATTCGTTTGCTATTTTTCGAGTTATATTTTATCTAAGTAATTCCCTTGCTTTTTCCTCGATTAGGTCCTACGCCATTTCTCAACGGAACTGCACTTATAGTTATATCCGTTTTTACAACAAAAAAACCGGCCAAGTGCGAGTGAGAATCGCGCACCGAGGGTTCCGTGCTCGGGTATTTTTTCCGACATTTGCACGATAAAAACAAGAAGTGTTATGCATAAAAATAAATAAAAATCTGTTTTAGAATGTACAGAAAAAGTCTCTTTCATATTGTATGATAAATCCCACTTGGTATAGTTATCTTACTTTGAAAATTGAAAGTAAATTATTTGATTATGAACTCACACATTTTAATAATTTTTTTGTGATGTAACTATCACATTCACGGTTTTCGGATTTTTTCCGACATTTCATGATTCTAGGTCAACGGGAAGTATCCTAAGGTTTTCTTGACAGACTCGCCAAACGGACACACAGACAGACGAACTACGATGTGATTGTATTCCTATAATAAGGGTTCCTTTTTCCTTTTGAGGTACGGAACCCTAAAAATGTTACATAACATTTCAACTGACATTTCCCAATTCGGAAGTCGGTCAGGCAGGACAACAACAACAAAAGGTGAAAGAATATCCACCCTTACTTAATGCCTATACTAGAATGAATAATAAAAGTTTTACCTTTATGGGGCAGGTGTCACCCCTAACCTAAAAACCTACAGGTGTGAACGCGTTTTAATTTTTAATTACCGTACATAGGGGTAAATACTTAATCATAAAGTTGTAAATTGCACATGCATTTTATTAACATTATACCTAACTAATAATTATTTTTACTCAAGTTGGCTAAATAAGTAGGTTAAATCCATACTAATATTATAAATGCGAAAGTGTGTCTGTCTGTCTGTCTGTCTGCTACGTTTTCACGGCCCAACCACTGAACCGATTTTAATGAAATTTGATCCTCCCGGGGAAGAACTTAGGCTACTTTTTATCCCGGAAAATCAAAGAGTTCCTACGGGATTTAAAAAACCGAAATCCACGCGGGCGAAGCCGCGGGCATCCTCTAGTAGGTTATAATATTATAACTAGATAATGACCACGGTATACAGTCAGAGGGTGCCAACGGGATCGTTATTGTAAAGCCTTCGCTGTCCGTCCGTCCATCTGTCCATTAGCGGGCTCTATTTCATGAACCATATTTAATAGGTAGAGTGGAAATTTTCACAGAATGTGTGCTTATTTTTCAAAAACGCCAAAATGGCCGCAATACAAAAAAAAGTGGTAAACGATGGTATGGAAGCACGAAGACTCGCACTTAACCGTTGTTTTTATTCGCTCTTGACTGCGATCTCACCTAGTGATAAGTGATGATATATAGAAGCGGGCTTACTTGAAAGAGGTATGGCAGTCGATTAAACCCATATTTCTACGCGACATTTTATTTGGCAGCAAGGGTTTTCGATTGCATGGTAACTAACCACGGCCAAAGATCTCCGCCAAACTAGACCAGAGACAATTTAAGAATTAATCCTTACACTGCTCCTGCCGGGAATCGAAATTGGGACCTTCCATATATATCTACCTAAGAGGCTAAGAAAGGACGTAATCGAAATGGTTCACAAACCTCTTTCTCTTATTAAAGTCGGTTAAAAACTTGCCCCAATCCTACCCCAATACCGAACCTATCCATAGATAACAAAATTGAACTAACCTCATAGATAACACACCAAATATTATCACAAAATAAACATTAATGTATACTTACCCCCGCCTCAAGATCGGGGTCAACGATTTTTTATCCGCCTCAGCCGACATTTTATTCCTTGAAACTTAATTTGATAATTTATTTTCGGGTCCCACTGATTAAAAGGTTTTTAGCCGCGTAAACTGTTTAATTTATTTAATTCAAACGATCCTGCTCAGCCATGAATTAGTAAGATACCTATAGAAATTGTTATCGGTCAAAAACACAATAGTGATTTCATTCGTTTTTAGGGTGCCAATGGGGCCCTTATTAAGGATTCCGCTCTCTGTCCGTCCGTCTGTCTGTCAGCGGGCTGTATCTCGTAAACCGTAATAGGTAGAGAGTTGAAATTTTGACAGAATGTGAGTATTTTTTTTCGATTTCTTTCTATCAAAGAGTATGTAATCACTACGTTATACTTTCTATTGCTGCTACAAGAATAAATAAATACTAATAAAAATTTCAAAATGACTGCCATGAAAATTAAAAAAGGGTTATTTCATGTACGATGGCACGGAACCGTATGTGTGCGTGTCCAAATCGCACTTGGATGGTTTTAGGTTGCGAAAAGAAAAAAAAGAAGAAAGATTGGTGTTTAAGTTAATCATCATTATCAGCCGATAGTCGTCCACTGCTGGACATGGGTCACTTGTGAGGACTTCCACACTTGCTCTCGCAGACTCGTTTGATGTCGTCTGTCGGGAGTAGCGCCTTAGTCTATCGTGTTTTCGGACTCACCCTTGGCATGGTTATAATTAAAGACATAATATATAGGTTACTTTTTATCCCGGAAAATTAAAGAATTCTTACGTGATTTTTAGAAACCTAAATCCACGTAGACGAAGTCGCGGGCATCAGCTAGTAATAGCAAAATGTAACTACAAGTCCTTCACTAAAAATTAACATTCAGTTAAACGTTTCTAGAAATAAAATTAAAGTTAATAGTTTTTAACCGTTAATTCCAATAACATTTAATTTAAACGCAAGTAGAAATAGGGTGGAGCCGGCATGGGCCCGCATCACCGCACGTGTCAGAGGGTTCGATTTATCGGCCGGAAGTTGGGATACCATACCGAAGGAAAGGAATACCGGGTTTCTTTACCGAAAATCATTTAAATTATTTTTTTTCCTCCCTTTATTAACTGAGCATAGATAATGCCCGTGACTTCGTCCGCACGTGTCGAAAAGAGCAACCGCCGAGTTTCTTGATGGTTTCTCTCGGTAGGAAAGGCATTCGGAACCAGTGGTGCTCTTGCCGATTCAAAAGTACTTGTAAAAGTTTAATTGAATAAAAATATTTTGAATTTTGTACCTACCTATTGCAGTTGTTAAGTATAACTCCCGTGGGAACTCTTGGCTAAAAAGTACAAGTATCCTCTGTTTATCCCCAGGATGCAAGCCATCTTCTTGCCAAATTTTGTAGAAATCAGTTCAGCGGTTTAGGCGTGAAAATGTAACAAATCAACAAACAGACACTTACTTTCGCAATTCTTCTTTCGGTAGGAACGGCATACCAGTGGTAGATTATTTTGACATTCAAAAGCACTTGTAAAAGTTTAATTGAATAAAAATATAATTTGAATTTGAATTATAAGTCCCGGAATTCACTAAAGCGAAGATTTTGATGTGTTTACATTTCCGCCCATCTCCGCTTTAGTGGATACCGGGTATTAGTACCTAGGTACCTACCTCTATAACTTAAGGTATCAAGTATCGACTTAGGTAGATTACCTATAACTGTTTAGCCCACTCGTTTGTCAGACTATCAAATTTCGTTCACATTATTATCTTATTATGAACGGTACAATCCTATCAGATTACAAAAAATAAAAACAATGCCCATAAAATAAATTTAAAATCCTACAAAAACTAATTACAAATCTAGACTGTATTAACAAGTAATTAGAGTTTAAAATAAGCTTGTCAAAAACAATGGAGGTTGCGTAGGTGCGCCCACGCAAGTTATTCTGTCGATTCATTACGAGAAATGAATTTTGTACCGTCAGCATATTAAAACTAGGCGTTGTATGCAGATATGTTGTATGCATTTAAAAAAGAAAAAAAGCCATAAAAAGTGAAATAAGTACTTACCTATTTATCTTTTCTTCTAATTAAAACTCATAATTAAGTAATTAAAAACAACTTAATAACCGGCGCCTTTGGATTAAATTAGCAGGAATGTTGAAATCTGGACTACAAAACCACGATATAAATAGCTCTATTGAAATTTCGACCATATTTCTTTGAAGATTAAGTTCAAATTGAAATGTGTCGATTTTTCCAAGATGGCGTTCTCTTCAGTCAACCGTTTTAGTTTATTTTTCGTTTTCAAATACATGCCGGCATGCAGCGGCGCTGCTTTGGGGTAGAATCGGGATAAGTAAAAAGGGACAAAACGTTTACGCATTCCATTTTTAAATTAAAACAAAGATAGCTGTCCTTTTCTCTTTTTTCTAGATTTTAAAAATGTTGACATAAGTATTTAAAAGTTTAACCCTCCACTTTTGATATGGGTACCCCTTCAAGTCAAGAATGGATAGGCATCTTCTAGGGCCGAAAGGATGCCTATCCACGCTTGCCTAGTCTAGGCAAGCGCACTTGTTGGTATGCTGCATTGCAGCCAAGCGCCAGTTTATAAATTTAAAAAGAGAGAAAACAGCAAAAGGCATCAAGGCTTATTTTAATTTTAAACCGTTACCTTTCTTATGCTAATTTAAATGCTAATATAAAATTTTACTTTTCTACTTTCAGATCAACTCAAAAAGTTCAGGGAATCAGAACTGAACTTATCCACTAATTCAATCCTGCGATTAGGCGGGATGATGGCAAGAAACCTAATGGACTGATTCTGGTTCCTTGGGAACGGGGACGGACGGGCGCTAATGTGGGACCCAACGCGTTCACACAATGGCTCCGTGTCATACAGGGAGACAGCATCAAGACCGGGAGCCGCAGCGGAAATGGTTAAAACCGATAAGCAAGTGCAACTATGCATCTCTGATGTTCAATTTGTCGTGGAGATCCTTTGGCCATGGAATCATAGCATGAGATTCTATAGCACCTTGACTTTGCAGTGACTTAAGACACTGTTAAAACAAGACAGAGTTATACCGCTGGCATAAATCTGTCTCGTTTGGACTGAAACACAAGTCAAAGCAAAGTCAAAGTGCGCTCTATAGTCATTTCACCGCATTCAGTAGCCTCATCTATTGACAGAAGGGCTGGCACATTTTTTACAAAAAGGATCAGCCTGGCTGTCTGACGCAGAAATGCAGCCAGTATTCTTGGCACCCCACGCGGGTATGATTTGTACAGTAATTAGATGAGGCTAATTAATTATTATTTAATAGATTTAGATAGTAACTAGAAGTCAATGTATATGCGTTAAAATGACTTCTCACGCGCCATTTTATCTTTATGTGTCAAGTATCATGTCAAAAGGACGATTTTAGTCCTTATTTTAAAGGACGTAGTTTTGACATAGCAGTTGACCCAAAGAGTTAAAACCGCGCGTGAGAAGATATTTTGTACCGACTATAATGTGAATTTGGTCTTCATGCCATCCTGAATTTTACATGCAAGCAGCAAGATAACCTTGAATATGTCAACATCTGACAACAGGGAGTAAGAAGATAATATTCAAGAATGAAGAAGCCATATTGTGAGTGTAAAAGGGAGATAGAAGATGTTCTTCGGAACGTATCTGGGCCTGGTAACTCCACCACCGTTGGCGTGTTCCTTGCCAATGGGGGCAGAGTTCCCGCTCCTAGACGCGATGTTCGCCTGGTACCTGCAATGCTGCAACAAGAAGATGAAAATATGAAAAACAAGAAAAATGGCGGATTTTATAATGTTATGACTATTTTTTAGGGTCCGTACCGCAAAAGAAAAAACTGAACCCTTATAGTATCACTATGTTGTATGTCTGACCGTCTGTCGTGTCTGTCAAGCAAACCTACTTACTACGTACCTACGTAACTAACCTAACTACTTACGGGTACTTCCCGTTGATCTAGAATCATGAAAGGTTAGGTAGGTAGGTAGGTCTTAAAGCACAAGATAAGGAAAAAATCCGATAACCGTGAATTTGTCGTTACATCACTAAAAAAAATTAAAGAAGACTACAAATCTAATTCGACTTCCTGGAAACCGTCAGGCTACTTCTCCTGATATACCAAAAAGTTCTTACGGAATTTAAAAAAAAACCAATTACGTACGTAATTAATTATAAAAGAAATAAACATTAAATTAAATAATTAGAACATTAAATAAAACACAGTATATACTAACAAATCTTTAATTTAACAACATCTATGAGTTAAAAAAAATATCCAAGAACTCTTTATACAAAATGGGAATATTAGCAAAGCGTATACACACCCTACTGTATTACCTTAGCACTACTTGTACAGCCGAGGGCATAAGTGCTAACTAAATATATCACAAAAAAGTTATTACACTAAGGTTGGTTTAGATTAACGGCCAAAATCATAATCAATCCTGTGTTTAATCTGTCGATAAGTTACTTTGCAACGTTGTTATTGGTCCAAATTTACAAGTAACAATGATGCCAAATGGTTGCCAAGTAAATCAACCGTTAATCTAAAACATGACACAAAAAAATTTAGCTATATAGTAATTATTTCATCAAACTTATAGCAAATCATAACGGAAGGTTGACCAAAAGGTCGAGACAATAAAAACGTGATAAAAACAATTAAAATACAATGCATGTAAAATAATTTCGTAATAGAGTTAGCTTTTGTATACACGGAAGTTTTTGATCACGCGTTAAAAAAAGCGTCTAATGAAACACAAGCCAAAATCGATGCAAGGGTCCGTGAATTCGAGACAGTTTTATAAAAAAAACGTTAATTCAGGAAAGCTTCTAAGCTAACGGCACTGATCTCTACTAATACAAGTCTGCTGGACTTGCGATTGCCGACCTGTTTCTCAAGCAACTTGATTATCACAACATTGACGCTGATAGCAATTTTGTGAGCGTCATGTGAGTGTACTCGGAACTAAAAGTTAGTGTTGAGACATCTGTCAACACAACCATTTGACACAGTGTCAATTTTAATACTCGGTCCGCTCGGTGTGGCGCTTTAAATTAGCACAAATATAACTGTCATTTTGTGTGGCACATTTTCTCAGCCTACTCGTATACAATGTTTTTTTAACTGGGACATTATCGGGAAATCTAAAACCTTTGGAGATAAATGAAAACTGCCTTAGGAAACTTTAGGTCTTTTTTTGTGAAATCAATTTTGGCATAATACATTTTTGGTCAAGCGTGAGTTGTCCATAAAAATCAATGAGATAGATTAATTTTTTTGGTGCCCATTTTAGTAACGGCCATATACTCAAAATTAACTCTAAAACCTAAGAGCTCCAAAATACTAAGTGATTGTTTAAGTATTCACATATATATGGATGAAATACAAAAAACTAGAAAGTACCCTTGCTTTTAAGATGATTATATTAAGAACGCACTCTATACAAACAAAGTTTATTGAAAATTATTGATTGAATCGAACTTAACTTTTCTGTATTTGGCTGTGAATCCATATTCTTTTTATGTTCAAAAACTTTTAACGCATGTTAGAAAACCACCCGTGAGAATAAAGGTTTAAAACATAAGTTATAGGAAAAATGCATTTTACTAAAATCTATTCTATTACTATACAAAGTTGCCGTAGACATTTTTTTTAATTATATACACTCAGCCGTACATTTTATATTACATACATAATAAAATATGACATTGCTACAGTATGCCACTAAATAAATAGTTTAATTGGTGTCAAACTATCTGATGTATTTTATCATAATATTATAATTAATTTGAAATTTGTTTTTTTTTTTGTATTTATTTTTTGTCCTTTACATCGCTTCAGTTCCATGAGCTATTTACGTCTCAAATTTATTTAACAGCTTAAGAACTAAAATGACACAAAACAAAATATGTACCCATTATGAATCAACAAATAGGTATCATTTTGTTTTAAGTCACTTTATTTCTGAAGTTGCGTACCCTAAGATAAAAATTAAAATACCTATTTTACTTTCTCACTTGTTTTATTTAATTAATTCATATAGCGTTAAAATTAATATTTAAATTCATTAAATTAAAATATTATTTAACTTTTACAGTTTTTCCTGTACCTGGTATTTGACTGTACCTGGAACTTAAATGAATATTTCCATTTTGTATCAGGCATTAAAATTGTAAGAATTTTTCTGTAGACCTCTATACAATTAGCAGATCTCTGGTTCCGATCCCGGTTAGAGCAACTGACTTCTGAAATCTGTAGAACGTACTTAGACATTGCTCAGATTTAATAAAGAGTATATACTGAGTCAAATCATAAGACAGGGCTTGTTACTGTATTTAACTGAAATCAGCCAAAAAAAACAGACTTCTGCATTTATCGCAAGCGCAGCAGTATCGCATCCCTCGATCAAAACTGTCTCAACTCAAAATACACTTTTTTTCGGACACTATATAAATAACAGAGATCTAAAGACGATATTAACATTATAAAAGAAGAAAGAAGGAAGAATTGTGTTCTGAATATTACATAATGCACTATACATACTCAATTGAATACTACTGCAGTTTTCCCTGTAGATAAATAAAATGATCGAGTCAGGGATCAAAAACAGGGCATATCAAAAAGCAAGATTTTTGAGTAGAAACAGTTTTGATTTAGAGTTGCAATATACTCCTATCTCTTCACAAATCTGTCTTATAATGCTTAAGTTAAAGATTCCAGCCTTAGGTGCAAGGCATATTGGCGTAGTTGATGCGCAGTGACACAACTTTTTCCAATTGAATTTTAACTCCATTTCGTCATGTGATAATCGATCATTCAATGTGAAAATCCATGCGCTTAGAATGTAGAATATGTTGCGCTCAAGTAATCAATGGCTTAGTTTACAATAACACTAACACAATTGTAGATTTTATAGGAGAGCTTTTAAATTTCAGATATGACTACCACAAAAATAGTGCCATTTTCGGTCTAACTAGCACAAAAATTGTCCTATTTTGTGCTATTTTTGGTATAATTAGCACAAAAATTGCACAATTTTTGTGCTAGTTATCCCAAAATAGCACTATTTTTGAAGACATAATATCTAAACTTTAAATAGCTCTCCTGTAAAATCGTCAATTGTGTAGTTAGTGTATCTGTGACCTAAGTCATTGCTATTTCAAAGCATTTCTAAATGAATATTTCTTTAAATCTAAAGCGGTTACTGAGCACTTTCTTTAATTATTAATAATTATATTTTTGTTTATTACATACATAATAATATAATAATGCTCCTTGAATAATAATATCGCTTTAAACATTAAATTACCCTCTAACAATATTTACAAGAAATATTAAACTTCATTAAAATCAACTGTAAAATATTACTGTCAACTATTTATATACGAAACAAGCACAAGCTGCAATTGGGATGATGTCTTTGTTTCCTTTTTCTTTTTCACAGGGACCCCGGATGGGTTCGAAGTAGGGATGTTATGGATATATAATTTCGGATCCGGATATGGATATGGATATTGGTAAAAAATAATATCGGTTTCGGTTACGGTTATGGATATCCATAACAACACTAGTTCGAAGGTAGCCGAGCTTGCATCGACTAAATACATGAGTATAGCCAGTATATTCTATACGTATAATTTAATGTATAAACGATAGTTTAAACATTAAAATAACCCAAACTTTAGCAGTCAACCTGCAGTTTGAGGTGCATGACACGGGTCTAACCGCGAAATTTGAATTTAAGAGGGGTCTCTCCGTCACTTGCTCCATACAAACGTAGTTCCAATTTCATTTGAATATTAAGCAACCAAAGTCCATGAAATATTGCAGACATATTCTAGAAACTAATATCTATGCCTGTAGTTTTCCAGATTTCTGTCAAAATATTCGGTTTCAAAGTTCCGCGGTCTTAAAATTTACATACAAATCTTTGAGCCTGTATAATTTTAAAACTACATATTTTTAGAAAAATCGAAAACACCACAGGCATAGATATTAGTTTCTAGAATATGTCTGCAAAATTTAATGGACTTTGGTAGCTTAATATTCAAATGAAATTGGAACTACGATAGTATGGAGTAAGTGACGTAGAGAGCCCTGTTAATTTGGTTTTTCGCAATTCGTAAATTAATACGACAAAGTAGGCTTATCGCATTCTAATTCCGCCAATGGCAGTATCATCTTCACAGGATTACATAAAATTTACTTGAAAGTGTTCAGTTTAAGAAATTAGTCAAAATAATGAGTTTTACATTTTCTCAAAAATCTAAATTAGTCGATAGTATAACTAATTTCTTAAACCTGGACCCTTTCAAGTAAAGATTTTTATATGAACATGTGAGGATGATACTGCCATTGGCTCAATTAAAATGACATAAGCCTACTTTGTCGTACTAGTTTACAAATTGCGAAAAACCGAATTAAATTTGAATTTCGCGGGCAGACCCGTGTCATGCACCTTAGTTAATATTAGTATCAAAGTTTGACAGCGGTTCAGTGGAGTGTGATGATCGCACGGCTCTGATTGGTTGACATCCGAATTTTCTCGATTCGGATTAATGCACAAGATCTTGAAATGGCTAATTCGGAAATAATTATAAAAAAAACAACAACTTGGCACCATTCTACAAAAATATTGAAATATAACAATCACTACCCATAAACGCGAAAGTGTTAGTTTCTTGGTTTGTCCTTCACTCACGTCGCAACCGAGCAACGGATAGACCGATGAGATTTTTGCGTCGATAGGTATAGTGAAAGATTTGGAGCGTGACATAGGCTACATTTTATTCCGAAAAATCAAAGAGTTCAATCGGAACTTTTAAAACCCTAAAGCCACGCGGACGAAGTCGCGGGCATCAGCTAGTAAGTATTATAAAGCTGTTCGCACATTAGAGCAACGTCTAACGCACCGCATGACATCATTAGTATATTAATTGTTTGGGATTCCGTAGTAAAACAAGGAACCCTTTAGTTTCGTCCATTTCTGTGTCACAGCCATTTTAAAAATAAAATATAAGAACTGTAGACCATCTGTAGATGATCTACAGTTATAATAAAGGTAGTGATACTCGTGGTAGGTTTCGTATTACAGACGAGTATGATCTATACATATAAATACCTGGGCGACTTTCGTCCCGAATTCCCAAAGCCTTCGAACAGAGGCTGTTGCCAGTCATGTATCCGAGACATTCGGTCATGGCCTCTTAAAAAAAAAGAAGATTCCGACAAATTGAGAACCTCCTACTTTTTTCGAAGTCGGTTAAAAAAGCTCAGAGTCACTCAGCTGGCGATGGAGAGTACAGGTACATGAGTAGTAATGATAGTAATCATCATGAGATAATCTGTACATGAGTAGTAAATAAATAATTTTGAGTCACCGCCCGAAATTCAATTTGAAAACAGTTTCGTTTTCAATTGGTTAGTGCTTCAAAATGGTTAACGAGAAATTTATGGCTCTGTCCTTTGTATGGGATTAAATAATTGAGAGAGCGCTATACTAAGTTCTTTCCGTGGATTGAGTATAAGAGCATAAGGAACAACACATGCAACAAAAATCAAAACTACCTTATTTCGAGTTTTCAATCAAATTTTGCATAACTAGGGGCTAAGATTCGAAATCGCACTCTTGAGTTTTCACCCAAACTTTGCATAATTAGGGGATAAGATTCGAAATCGCACTCTTAGTTGAGTCCTATACGGGAGAATCTGGGAGCCATCGCATTTTTATTCGCATAAAACCCCTACCATTATGCGACTAATGGAAGGGAATGGGTCACGACTCTCAGCGAAAAGGAAAAATATGCAGAAAAGGCAAGTAACTATCCCTGTATCCTGTATATTCGATAATATATATATATAAATAAATAGGGCCGTACGGAATCTGTTGCTTGCGGTCCGTGCGATGCTGTGATATGTGAACAGCTTAAAGGTATAACTAAATTCGGTGATGATACATAATGATAACGAGAAATAATCGTATATTTACTATAATTATAATAATTATTATTATATTTACAAATGACTTGGTGATGTTTGTTGGAAATCCGTGAAAAGAGATCGATCTGTAGGCTGAGTTTACCTGCAACGGAAAAAAATACATCTAAAGCAAATCATTTACTGATTTTTTTTTAAATGTTACAATAAAACTTAAGATTTGGTGGTAGGAGATTGCAATCAGGGTATGAGAGGGGGGGGGGGGGGGAGGGGCGCCTCGCAAATCCGCAAAACATCCGCAGCGAGTTAGTGCGGGGCCTGTGCGGATGTGCGGGGCCTGTGCGGATGTGCGGGGCGTCCCCACCCCGGTTGTCATCGCACTATACATATGGTTCTCGGCGTTCCTTATCTTCCCGCCATCGTCTCGAGCTGCGGTTTACCTTATCGTGGTCTCCAGAACGTCTCTTTTGTCACGTTCTTAGCGGACATTGGTTTTCTAAAATGTCTATGTTTTCTTGGTGATAACAGATGATGATGATGATGGAAAGGTAATGTTGGAGATGTAACTCACGTGGCGCGGCACGCGGGAGAGTGCATCTCGCGTTCGGTGCCGCCGGCGAAGCTGATGTTGAGCAGCATGGCCTCAAAAGGGTCACTGCGCATGCGCTGCTGGTTGGCCGCCGCCGCCGCGCCCGCCTCCGGCACCACGCGCGACTCGCCTAAGCCGTCCTGTGTAGATAACAAGTAATTTAAACGTTTTTAGAAAAAAAACCCCCCGACTGCTGTTTGCACTGCATTTTTTTCAGCCCATGAAACGCATGAAATCCGACATTTAGATTTTTTCCAATTTTATGTTTATATTTTATCAAAATCGGTTGACCCATTGAATAGTCACGAGCGGACATAGGAACTGACATACATACACACAGGTCAAACTCTTTTTGGGCTTAGCCGTAGTCGGGTAGAAAAAATTTAACGCGTCGGAAATATTTGCACCAATACCGAGAAAAGTGAAGATAATAAAAATCGAACCACACCAAATATATGTACGTTGATGGTATATGCAAAAAGTATGTAATATTTTCTTTGGAAAAAACCAGCATAGCATAGAGAGAAAAAGTAATGGTAGCAGATGTGTAATGTGTATACGAGCGTCATTAATTAATATGTTGTCAATTGTACTGAATGGGTGCGAGAGACTACGTGAAAATAGCGTATAATAATAGCTAGTTACTTATATCCAATTATTGTAATACCACGAGAAAAACATTGAATACATAAAAGGAAACAATCCAAGATTACAAGCCTTTTCCGCTACACCCATATTCCGAACGTCTTGGTCAAATCAAGTGCAAGCAAAAAAAGAAAAAGAAAATTAAAAATTGCAAACGAGGAAAAACAATAGGATATTGTGCAACACAAAACTAAAAAACAAGCAAAAACAAATGTTTTAATATTTAAAAGAGGTTATAATTTTTGCATTTGCAGGCAAACACCTAATTTTCATACTTAGAACAGTTTAAACATTTAATATTATTAAGCTTGCTAGACACTCGCTCATCGTATGTCCGTACTTAGAACAGTTTTAACATTTAATTTTATTAGAATTTACCTCGGGCCTAGGGCTCCAGAGACGCACGACGGCCTCGATGCCGCTGGTGGCTAGCAGGAACATAGTGGGGTGAAGCTGCACACAGTTCACTATAGACTCATCACCCCGAAGACATCTGATGATATTTCCAGATTTCCGGCACCAGATAAACAGGCTGCCGTCGTCAGACCTGTACCCAAAGATTCATTTTTCAAACATGGGTGTTAAAGCAGATAAATAGTTAGAGTATAGACAAGAGATAATCCGCTAGGATGGTGATAGCCTAAGACAGCCGAATGGAAGAAACCAGTCAAGTGCGAGTGAGATTTTAGTGTGCAAGTCGGAGTCGGTACGCGAAGGGCTTCGTACCACCATACAAGAAATAACACTTTTGTTTGTTTTGTGTGTGTGGTTTTGATTCCTTGACTGGCCTTGACAGACAGGCAGACAACGAAGTGAGCCAACAAGCTTTCCCTTTTTTCTTTTAAGGTACGGAACCAAAAAAGAAGCAATCGTAGACCAGCCTGGTTTGACTCACCCAGCAAGGTTAGCATCGAGTCTAGAGGAATTTGGCTTCCTTGATGTGTGTCGTCGTGTTGCAGTGGTCAAAGAACCTGCAGCTGTAGTCCAAATTGTCACTCGTGGGATCTCACCTAATGGTAAGTGATGATGCAGTCTAAGATGGAAGCGGGCTAACTTGGCTGGTGTCTGGAAGCCCATACCACCCCTTATTGGTTTGTTCACGGTTACGTACCGGAACGCTAAACTGTTTGGCGGCAAGACTTTGCCGGTAGGGTGGTAAGTAGCCACGGCCGAAGCCTCCTGCCGTACAACAGTAAACGAGCCTGGAGTGAATTACCCAGCTGCCACAAAATTAGCATCAGGTCCAAGAAAGTTGGCTTCCTTGATGTCAGTCGTCGTGTTGCAGTGGCCGAGAAACCTGCAGCTGTAATCCAAAGCGGTGCTGCGAGACTGGCGCTCGAGCGCGCTGCCCGATTGGCCATCTTCGTCCACTGGAAACAAAAACCCGTGTCATATTGGACAATCTCTACATTTTACGACTGTAAATCAAATAGCCAACCAAAAAGGCTATTGGACTGAATATTTTACAAAAGGAACGACAAGCTTATTCCACTATCATCATCGTCTTTACCAACCGAAAGACATCCGCAGCTGGACACGCACACGCACGAACGCACGCACGCACGCACGCTCGCACACATACGCACCCCACCACGGTCTTGCACCACCTGAATCCAGCGACTCCCTGCAACTCATTTGATATTGACTGTCCAGCTAATGGGGAATGGGGAATTGGGAATCTTCCAAGTCTGCGTTTTCGGCTGTGTGGTCACCATTCTATCTATTCGCACCTTGGAACCGGTCTATCGGTTTTTTTATGTACCTTGCCCATTGCTACTTCAGCTTCGCAACCTGCTGAGCTATGTCGGTTACTCTGGTGTTCTCCTGCAGAATTAAATCAACAGGGAACGATGAGCAGTATCCTTTGACTGTAACAGCTTGACTACGATTAAACAAGTATGATTCAATCCATCGAAGGAGGTCCCCATGCACACCAATATGTATGAAATAAGTATATTATGGGAAATTTTATCAAACGCCTTAGAATAATCTGTGGAAACGTCAACCTGACAGCCGCTATCCATTGCCGAAGTAACGAAATCAATAAACTCTCATAAATTCGTTTCAGTTGACTTTCTGTTAATGGATCCGTGTTGCTGATTAATGATCAAGAGACGTAAAATTGGGAAAATTTTATCATAAACTATGTACTCAAATAATTTTGGAATACAGCTAATTTTAGAAATAGTACTGTAATTTTTAATATCATGCTTGTCACCGTTTTAAAAGATAGGAACAATATGATTGCTTCCAAAACGTGGGCATGGTACCTGTTTTCAAAGATAAAGAAAAGAAAATACATAATAGAACAGATATAGTATGAAAACATTTAGTTTTGAGTTAACGCAATTAATTATCACCTCTACATCATTGTTTGACAATCAGAAAATGTACAGTAGTGTCCAACTTGAATAAATGAGATGATGTGAAACATACATAGTTCATGATATCAACAACTCTTGTAAGGCTGCGTCCTCAGTGTCGAATCGTGGTGTCGAGCCACACCGTGTTCCTACTCCAGTAGGACACCAAACCTTCTGCAGTAGAAACACGGTATGCCTCTCCACACGCTTGGGGAACTTTTGAAGTACGGCAGATATTTGTGTGGCGAGTGGCATGCTAGTGACGTCAACATACATTCATCAGGCTGCGTCTCCATGGTCTCGAGCGCCACGTTGGTGTCCTTCTGCAGCAGGAACACGGCATGCCTCTCCGCATGCTTGGGGAACTCGTCTTCGAAGTAAAGTAGACATTCGTGCGGCGTGATGGAATGCTGGTGACGTCAACATACCTTCATCAGGCTGTGTTTCCATGGTCTCGAGCGCCACGTTGATGTCTTTTTGCAGCAGGAACACGGCATGGCTCTCCGCATGCTTGGGGAACTTGTCTTTGAAGTACAGCAGACATTCGTGCGCCTCTCGGGCACGCTTCAAGTCCATTAGGCCTTTGGCGAGGCGGAAATGGGACTTGACATGACCCGAGTCCAGCTTGATGGCCTTGTAGCAGTCCTTGATGGCTGCGTACGTATCCCCTGACCTTGAAAGGAATAACAAAATTATTCATATAGCAGCTACACCTGTTAACAAGAGCTGGTACATACAAAGCATTCACACGACCTAGTACCTGTACACCATTTAGGAATGAAAATTCTATTGAGAGGAGCCGGCGCGAAATTCAGCAGTTGCGCTTTTCAAATCATAATAAATTACAATATATAGCAAGAATACAACTTTTGGAGTCATCCTATAAATGCAAATACTCAGCCCCACAAAGGATTTCTCTACTTTACGCGATATTGTGGCTTTACCAGTGTATGCCGGTTTTTAGGGTAACTAAAGATACTGGGGTTATGGAAGGCAATAAGCTCGTGAAGGGTAGATAGACTCACCAACACCGCCTCATGAGCGCCGCCGCGCGGTTGGAGTACAAGATGGCGCAGTCGGGACACTCAGCGATGGCGGTGTTGTACAGCTCTACCGCGGACGTGTAATTCCCGTTGTTGACTAGCTCGTTCGCCTGAAATTATACACTCTGTATAGTCCACCAAACCTAGCTGCAGACTGATCTGTTTCTTCAAAAATAGATGTAGGTTACAAGGGACCAGATATTGAATCGCAGGGTAGAGGCGCGAGATTTATCAAATCATGATAATATTTGCTTAGTTTATTATACTAATCAAGCCTCAAAATATTGTTGGAATTGATGACAACATCGCAACTTTAACGATTATATTCACGGTGCGGTAAAACCACAGAAATATATTCGGATAATGGAAAAAAAATTGTCGGTCTGAGTGGCAGATTATTCAAAACCTGAGGTTCCCTGGTTGGCACAGAATTTATCAAATCAAAATCTGTAATCTATGTATATAAAAGTCCCAATAAAAGGCCTGTCTCGCTGACTGACTCATCAACGTCTAGCCCAAACCCTTCAACTTAAGAAACTGAAATTTGTAAATTTTCCCTTTTTAATGTAGATAGGGCTTTTTCAAAATTCCCACACAATAGGAAATAACTTTTTGAAAAAAAATTTTTAATTCAAAGTACAGGCTACAGACTTACCATTTCTTTAATCTGCCGTACTCTGTCGGGTAACTGCGGCTGCTGTTCGATGGTACCATTGGCCCCCGCACTGCTGCTCGCAGTGGTACCATTCTTGGGCGATTGTTTGGTTTCACCCTCACGGTAACCGTGGTTGTGTTGAATTATGAAGCTCTCCACAAGGACAGGCCTCCTGGCGTTGTTAATGTCGAATAGGTATACCTGAGATAGATATTAGATTCAGAGTTCCGTAATAAACAAGAAATATATAGCCATTATAGAAAGAAAAATATAGTCATTGTAGTTTCTACATACAAAAGACACATGACACCACAGGTATCTTCAATCATTCACTATAGAAGGAGCACACTAATGTTTACCTGTTCGGAGCCCAGGTTGACGAGTAGCTCGTTGCCGTCATGGCTGAACGCCACGTAGGTCGTGGCTTTCTTTGGAAAGGTATGCTCATTTGGCTCCATGGATAAATGGCCTGAAAACCAACATCATGTCAAATATAAATTAGCCAAAATTCATATTCAACACGGATGCCATCAATAGATCCTAATTTTACATGCTGTCAAATACCCTATTCCAGATCTTATATTTAGTCAATTAAGTAAAATAAGAGATATTTTAAGAGAAAATCTACAAAGAAAATGACTTTTTTGTCAACTTATGGTCATAAACGACTATGATTGGCCGAATGGTTGATGACGTCAACTGCTTGTAAACTCGTACACTCAACAATCAACAACCAAAGTTTACAAGCAGGTCACGTCACGATGACGTATGAGGCGCCATATTGTCAGAAAAGCGTTTTCGCGGGATATTTAATTATTTATTGTTTCCATTTTTTCGTGCACTATATTATTATGTAATGCAACGTAAAATAAACATTTCTATAGAGTCCTTAGACATAAGTGATTAACGTAGAACAGTTTTAAAAAACCTGTCAAATACCCTATTACGAGCTAGTCACGTTTAAATAAAAGTTAACATGACTGTAACTTCACAAACACAAGATTAAATAACATTATTGTATGGTACTTGTGGTTTAAATTTTTATTACGTAACTCCCTGGCGGTACGGCTGATTATGCTAACATGTCTAGGTCCAACAACGCACTTAGTGAATTGTATGTGAGTTAGGACCTAGATATGTTACACCGGGGCCCTCTCGGATCGCTCCTTTACCGCACGATTGCTCTGCCTAGATGGGGCTTCGTCGAACCTCTGTATAGGTGTTATAACACAACTTTCGCACAACAGACGGAAACATTTAAGTGCGGAAACCAGCCCAGAGAGAAGAAGAGGTGTTATAACATACTATCTTTACTCCGTGGTAGCGGTGGACTGTGTGAGGTACTCACCCGGCGCGTAGTACTGCACGGCCGCTCGCGGTATGTTATTGTCGCGGTCGCCGTGGCCCGCGCGCGAGCAGCGCACGTTTTGGCGCTCCCACGCAATGCGGGTAGTCGGCGCCGTCACCTGCATTTCCTCCTGGAAAGAGAACATTTCCGTTAGCCTTCCCTATCACCATCATAATAATTTTATTTCGATCAACCAAAAGGGTCATAATAAGATCATAAGGATTATTAAATAGAGGGTCTTCCAAAATACGTAAAATCCACGTCTTTTGTTAGTTTTAAGTGTAATTTTCAAATAATCGATTAAACTTGTCTAGAGTACTAGCACTAGACCAGATCGTACGCGGCGACGGGCGCGGAGAGCGGAGCCTCGCTGCGGCCGCGCCACACTCCATTCGCGGTGCAACCGGCTACCAGCATAGATTAATCAGTAAACATTTAAAAAACAATTCATCTAAAAGTGTTATCAATAAAAGACCAACCAGTGTTAATTACAGTCCTACCAAGGTGCAAGCATAAAATACTCTCCAAAACTAAAAAAAACATGTCACGCATTGTGACGTTACAATCCAGTATTTCATAGAAGCTTGCATACTAAGCGCATATGATATGAGGTTTGATAAAAAATACGGATTTGACTAGTTGGACACTAGTCTATTACCAAGACTCTTGAATGGTTCGACGGAGGATCTCGAGCGAGTCACTGGCGGCCGCTGATTACAAGTGGCACACGACCGTGTAATTTGATTTGACGATGATGCAAGATCTTTGCAAGCGTGGTTTTGACGCTGTGAATCCATTTTCATTATACACAATGGTTCTTCTCTCTTCTGTCTTACATCTTGTTTTTTTTATTTTTCAACATTCTTTCAATGATAATCTATCCTATTGAGGCACAATTTACAAAATACACGTTTCAAATTAAAAAAAAACTGGTCAAATGCGAAAAGAACTCGCGCAACGAGGGTTCTGTATTTGGGTATCTTTTTCGACATTTTGCACGATAAATCAAAAACTGTTAAGCATAAAAATAAATAAAAATCTGTTTTAGAATGTATAGGTAAAGCCCTTTCGTATGATACCCCACTTAGTATAGTTATCTTACTTTGTATATTTAAACATTTTTTTTTTTTTGGTGATTTTTTTTGTAATACACATATTCACGGTTTTCGGATTTATTCCTTTACTTGTGCTATAAGACCTACCAACCTGCCAAATTTCATCGGGAAGTACCCTATAGGTTTCTTGACAGACACGACGGACGGACAGACAGACGGACAACAAAGTGATCCATCAAAGAGGTACGGATCCCTAAAAATCGTAGTAGTAGGCAACATACCTGCAACCTGGCCAATTTGATCATCCTGGTATCGTAGAGGCGTACGTAGAAGTCGTTGGCGCCGACGGCCAGCTGGTAGGGGCGGCGCGGGTTGATGGCCAGGCACTTGGCCTCCGCGTAGCGCCCCATGTGGTTGAGCAGGTTCACCAGCACGTTGGCGGAGTCCGAGTTGCAGCGGTGGGGCGACCGCAGGTCATGTTGCCTGCCAATACAACACGCTACAAATATTTTTTACTGGATGATGCCCGCGACTTCGTCCGCGTGGATTTAAGTTTTTTTAAATCCCATGGGAACTCTTTGATTTTCTGGTATAAAAAGTTGCCTATGCCAATTTCCGGGGTACAAGCTAACTCCAACCACCAAATTTTATGAAAATCGCCTAAACTGTTGAGCCGTGAAAAGGTAACAAACAAACAGACACACATTCGCATTTATAATATTAGTATGGATTCAATTAAACTTTTACGAGTAATTTTGATTCGTCAAATGCATCTAATCTACCACTGGTTCAGAATGCCGTTCCTACCGAGAAGAACCAGCAAGAAACTCGGCGGTGGTCTTTTCAAAGATTTACAATACACAATACAATATTATAATATAATACTTGGCCCGTTTTTTAGGGAAAATACTCACAAAACAAGTCCATCTTCCCCCGCAGACCACAGCAGGTGAGGCTTGTCAGGCGCTGCAGCGAGGCGCTTGACTCTACCGCAGTGGCACGAGCATTCCAGCAGCGAGCCGCCGCCGGTGATGTCGCGAGCACGCACCGAGCCGTCCGCCGCGCACGTTGCTATCACGTCTTCTGAGAGGAACTGTAAGAGAAGATTAAACTTATACTTCTAAAGCCACCTCTAAAACCATGCAACAGAAAGGGAAATAATTTTACTTGCTCTATAACATGACGTACATACTTAAGGCTGATTCACACTAATTGCGTACACGTCACACTTGCATAGTGACGCGCATAAACCCCTAACACACTGGGTTAGGCATACGTCTACGCTTTACGCAAGCGGTGTGCCATGTTTCATACAGTTCCATATGTTATAACGCAATTGTACGCGCTACGTCTACGCTTACGCAGCATGCGTGAACGAGCTATTAATTTTACAAATAAATGGGACAATTTCAAATACTATCTCTATCTAAAGAAGGACTTTTTTGCACCCACATGAAACAAAACAAAATTGCCCTGACTCAGCACAAATGCTGCAGGGTTTTGAAAACCAGAGCCCTGGTTTCCTGCCAGGATCATAATCTAAATATATAGACGAAAAAGATGACTGTCTGATCTATCAATGCACAGTTCAAACTACTGGATAGATTGGGCTGCTATTATGACGTAGACATCTGTTGAGAAAGGATTTTTGAAATACCCCTAAGGAGGTAAAATAGGGGTTTGAAAGTGTAGTCCATGCGGACAAAGTCGCGGACATAAGCTAGTCACACTAACTAATATTATATAGGCGAAAGTTTGTGTGTATGTATGTATGTGTGTGTGTGAATGTTTGTTACTCCTTCAAGCAAAAACTACTGGACGGATTTGGCTGAAATTTGGAATGGAGATAGATAATATCTTGGATTAGCACATAGGTTACTTTTTATCCCGGAAAATCAAAGAGTTCCCTCGGGATATCAATAACGCAGAAGAAGTCGCGGGCATCATCTAGCAAATAATAAGAATGTAGCATCATTGACTGTTTTGATGTAGTTTTGTATATAATTTTGGTTTTTAATAGTAATGATAGTTTTATGGATTTTGTTAACTATTTTTTTTTTAAATATGTTTGTGGCTGTTAAACCTGTTTTACTACATAGTCTCATCATAACTATTATTTAAATTATGATCAATAATGAGTCACCAGTTAATGATAAGTAATTACTTGTTACCAATAAACATAACTTATATTTAAAAGAAATGATAAGCCCCTCTTAGCATTGATATGTACTTTATACAACTTTAGGTATTGAGACATCTTTGTATGACTTATAATAAAATCATTAAGTTCACTCTGACAACCCAGACAGACTTATGGGCATAATATGCATAATCAAAGTAAGCCACATAATTTCTAGTAAAGAAATACCACAAAACTAGTTTCAATAATCATTATTATCAACCCTTGTCTATCACACTGGCTAACTGTGGATACACTATACACATACCTTTGAGCACTATGAAGAACTCTCAGGCATGCAGGCATGAACTAGGCTATTATTGCTTATTCTAGTATCAATATTTTGCAGAATTAGTTTTAGTTTTGAAGAGTTTATTTTCTCAAAAAGAACAAAAGTTCACTGACATGAGAACAATCTAAATGTACAGTGGTGATGATAAAAAAAAACTACCCGGCTGAGTTTGTTGTGAGCTCTTCTCTGACATGGGTGCGTTTGGAACCTTTGGTTCTTTGGTTTTTTTTGGTTTGGAGCTTTGGTTTTAAGTTTACGTAATTAATTATCACCACTATGTCTAACACTATGTCTTTCATATCTAACAAATCTGACAAACAAAAGGTGTTCAATGGGTACTTTGAATAGATGATATTGATTTTGATTTTAATGTAATGTGACACCTTACCTTAACTGAGAATATGTTTCCTGTGTGACCAGTAGATATGTTGTGCAGCTGCTTATATCTGTACGGATCCCACAGTATAACGTGGAGGTCATCAGAGGCTGACGCTAGAACCCTATGGGGAAAAAGCATTAAATTATTAAGATTTCTTATGCATTTTTTTATACAATATTTAATTTTTTCTTTGATTTTTCTTGATCTAACTAAACCAGATCGATTTATTAATGACCTAAAGCAATAAAAATTGTAAAATTACATTTATTTTGAAAATTAAGACCCTCAACCCATCTCTATTTTCAGCCAAAAAGGCAACTTCATGTGTAACATGTTTTCTAGCAATTAAAAGCTTCCCAAGTGAATGTAATGTTGGGATAGTAGGATACCATTGGGTAATGAAGGTTGCATCATTATCATAGTCAATCACAATAATAGAGATATAAGATAGTAATAGTCAGCTCAACTAACAGCTTCTAGGAACTACCATTGAGTGTAAATCCAGGGACAATTCAAGCTATTTCTGCGACAAAAACTTGTGCGAAATTCATGCCTTTTAATGATACATTGGAAATAGCACTAGTATAGTGTCACTTTGTCCATTTGTAAACAAACATGTATTTCTAAAAGAACTGGATACCTAGAGACAAAGTGTTTTGTTTAATTTGATTTTAAAATACTTACGATCCATCACTGTTCCATTCTAAGCAATTAACGCATCCCATATGCCCGTGCAGTTCTTTTTCTAGACCTAATCTATCAATCATACTACGAGTCACAGTTAGGCGATTCTGAAATTTCCTGTCTATATCTCCACGCTCCCTGGCCGCGGCTAGGCCCACGGTGCCCAGAGCCCAGGCTGGTTCCTGTCTCCTCCCCATATTTACCAAATATCGCTCAATATGTCTGATCCACCATCAAACAGAATATTACGAACTATGGTAACTGCACCTCGATCTATTTATAGTAAACGACATTTCATAGCACATCACAGCGAAATATACACAGCAGTATTTACAAAAACACTGTTTTGCAATGTCTTTTATTTAGAATTAATAATACAGCAAACAAAAAGCTAAAATAATTGAGTTGAAATTTTCTTCCGAAAAATTTACACAGTTGTCAAACAGCTGGCAATATTGCCAGTGTTTTCTGATTATATAAAAAAATAAGGATTCATTTTCCTGTTTCATTTTAATAATTATTTAGAATTATTCTTTGACTATTCTTTATATTTCAAGCTCCAGAAACACTTATCACGAGTCTTATTACCCATTTTACTTACTAACTACTTGCGATATTTGTGACACTGGAATTTTTAATTTTGTTCACAGGCAATGATTTGGCGCTTGACAGCTGCCAATGCCATCACAGCTGTCAAATATTTTTTATTTTTAGGTTTAAGGTTATATTTTGTTTTTGGCGTATCTATTGTTGATTTTCCCGTAAATTAACGCTTAATTTACGTTTGTTTTGCACTTAAATTAAAAAGAAAGGACCTATTCGTTATTAAAATAAAGTAAGTTTGATAACTTATAATAGGTACTCTATTAGGTACATATGTAATACCTATGTACCTACTTTTCTTCTTATTTCGTCCTATTTACTTAAATATTTACAATAATCAAAAATTACGCCAAGTCGAATAATAATTTTTTCTCATCCTCATACTATCTAGTAAGTAGTAAGCTTTAGCATTTCCATGAAAATAATAAGCGACGTAACTTTCTGGTCATTTCCAGTAGTTCCAAGGCCTAACCATGGGTGAAAGGAAAGGGCAGAATCTTTACTATCCCCCCGACTACGACCCCACAGTCGGGGGGCTAAACAAATTCCGGGGCACCCATGCTCTCCGGGAACGAGCCAGGAAACTCCACATGGGCATCCTGATCATCAGATTTGAGATGCCATATAACATCTGGTGCGATGGCTGTAAGAATCACATTGGTATGGGAGTGAGGTACAATGCTGAGAAAACTAAGATTGGGATGTATTATACCACACCGGTTTACCAATTTAGAATGAAATGCCATTTGTGCGACAACCATTTTGAAATCAAGACTGATCCAGCTGTAAGTATCAACAAAAACTTGTACATAAAATATAGTTAAAACTGTATTGCTGTAAGGTTGTCTTACAGTCTCACAGTCTCACATTTGGTATGCACATCAGAGCTTTGTAAGTTTTAAGTGATTTAATATGACTTGCTTTAATTATGAAGGAACATCATATTGTGCAAACCTGTCTACTTGGCAGTTCTCCATAATGTTCTCAAAGAAGTGAGAAGCCTGCTAATCCACACTTAGCCAGAGTGGTGGAGAAGGATTTCGGACATAGCCTAAACCCTTCTCATTCAGAAAACAGAAAACATTAATTAATTTGCATATTTTATTCCCTAATCCTCTTGGAATGAATCTATTTCTTCAAAGCAATTTCAAAGATCACTGCTATTTGAAATTTTAATGTAGAGATTTTTTTGAATATTTAATCATTGTTTTAAATATCAAAAACCATGACTTATAGAACTCTGGTTTCCAGTCTAGGATGTTTATTATTTCATAAAGAATATCATAATATTCACTTCTATAAAATTTACAGGTTACCTATTTATTAAGTATTATATTCTTTAATCAATTCATACTCAATTTCAGTGATTACTTTTTGCATTTTTTTCTAGAATCTAGACTATGTCATAGTATCAGGTGCAAGGCGCCAAGAAAACAGATGGGATCCGACAGAGAATGGGCAAATTGTGCCAGAAACCAAGGAGACTCAGAAGCGTCTGTTTGATGATGCCATGTTCAAGCTGGAGCATAAGACAGGGGATGAGGATGCCAGCAAGTTGGATAAGCCACGGATCAACCGGCTGGTGGGCAGAAATGAAGCTGTCTGGAAGGATGACTATGAGGCCAACTGTGCACTGCGGAGGAACTTTAGGGTAGGTTTCAAGTTTTTTTCCTCCTACGAATTCTAGCTAACGAGGTTTTGACTAAGGCCTGGGTTAGTGTAGTTTGAACCTCTATAAATCATTGAACTGGCTGTAAAAATTACTCTAAAATCTATGTAATTCTCATAAATGTATCTTTGTTACAGAAAAGGAGAAAAGAACTAGAAGAATCATCAGTCAATGACAGTTTGCTTCTAGCTAAATCTTCTCTAAACATCAATCTCTTGCCAGAGACAGAAGATGACAGAAACATGGCATCCCTTCTCTCTCTAAGACCTTCACAGAGTATTGAAGAGTCACAGAGTCTAACCAGAATCAAAATATTGAATACTCCAGCCTTACCAAGCTCCAGTGGACTTTTAACCAGCTTTGGGGGGTTAAAAAAGGAGGAATCCCTAAGTAAAAGTGTACTTTTGACTAGAAATGCCTTAGGCATCACAGTTAAGAGAAAACATGTTGATGATGTAGAAAGTAATACAAATGATGATTTAAGTGATCCAAAAAAAGTGAAAGATGATGATGAATTTAAAAGTATATCCAAAAGTGAAAATAAAATAGAAAGTGAATATAAAAATAAAAATATAGATGAGAAGGGAAGTAAAAGCTTGGCAAATATAAATAAAAATGAAGGGGAAACAGATATAGCTTGCAAAGATAGAAAAGAAGAGGAAATTAAAATAGAAAGTGAAAAGGAAAATGAAAGTAAAAAATTAAGTGATGTAAATTGTGATGAGAAATGTAATCCGATTTCTTTAGTCGGTGATTATAGTTCTAGTGGTGAAAGTTCTGATTAAATGAGAGCTAATGAGAAGAAAAAAAAAAGAGAATGAGAAGAGCACTGGCAACATTATATAATCTGCCATTACATAACACCATAGACATGTTACATTCATATTAAATGGAGTGTGTACTATATAATTAGTGCAACAGAATATACAAAACACACAAAAAGAAGAGATGAGCACTCAAATGAGACTCAAGTGTCATAGTTTTACATATATCCTACCTACCTATTGAATAAATGTAACATAATATCTTCATTTTTACATGATATATCACTAGCTATAATTGGCTTGATTATAATATTACTGATTTATAAATTATATTATTAATTATTATTAATAAAAAATAATTAGTTAAAGAAGTTAAGCTGTTATTATGATACAAGGTTTTTCATTTCATTTATTAAAATCGTTTAACTGTTACATATCCTTTCTCTACTTAGATAGGATTATTTATTTATTATTTAATTGATACTATTTATCTCTATATTGGTACTATTTAGTACAGTGTAGGTACAATTATTTGGAAGATATTTCTTCAGTTTTCCAACATTTCATGTGCTGTCCTGACATCTACCAGATACTAACTCCTAATTCTAAGGTGCGTTACAATATATATATCCGTGCATCAAGTGCCGTGGGTCACATACTACAACCTATTATAGTATTGTACATTGAACTTTAGAGAAGTAGATATCAGCTTCGTATAGCGTCCTCTCTGTCGCACATACTTATGTGACGTTTTGTCGGTGTCAAGGACAGAGACAACGCTCTACGAAACCATTATCTCTTTCTAAAGATCAATGTCACAGTTTAACGTAAAACTGTCAATGCAATATTTCGCGCCGGGTGCTGTACTACAATTTTCATATGGATGGATGGAATTGAAAACCTTAGGTTGAGGTGTTTTACAATAAAACAAATTGATACGAGAATGAAACATCTTATAATTGCCACGTTTCAAATAAAACATTACAATAACATTTATTATTATTTAATAATATGATAAGCGAGCAACATAGTTTGATATCCTTAGAATGCAGTTAAGTAAATACAATTCAAAAAATAAATATAATATAGTATAATTATCAACTCACAACAAATTCCTTAGCACAATAACAATATATTAGGTATGTTCGCTAGATACAAAGTACAAGTGTAAATTAAAAATTTTCAACACCCCCGACCAGCGAAGGTTACAGTATCTAGAAAAGAGCTGATAACTTTCAAATGGCTGAACCGATTTTCTTGGACAAACTAACTTGGACTTGGATCCAAAGTAGCTGAGTTTTCCAAAACATCATTTTCAAATAAATAATAATGTATATTTAGGCAACATCCATCTTGACAGCTTGACATTTGTCAATTGACATAATATTAAGAACCTAACGGTTATCTAACCTTCTTTTCTACAAGAAAACTAGAAAAGAGCTGATAACTCTTAAACGGCTGAACCAATTTTTTTGGATTACCTATAGCTAAGAACACTCTCGATCAAGCCACCATTCAAACAAAAAAAACTAAATTAAAATCGGTTCATTCGTTTAGGCGCTACGATGCCACAGACAGATACACAGATACACAGACACACAGATACACAGATACACACGTCAAACTTATAACACCCCTCTTTTTGGGTCGGGGGTTAAAAATAGTCTACCAATCATTCAGTAAAGCGGAACTTTTAGTTACAAAAACTAAAACACCAATTTTTTTTTTAAATACTTACATAATATTTAATGATGGTGATTGGTGACTGAAACCGCTGCCTAACTGTATGATTGTTTGACTGTGATACTCGTGTTTGTTGTAGGTATTTGACTGAGACGGCTCGTGACAGGTAGTGCAGGTTGCGAGAGGGTGAAAGCGACGTTGAATTCTTTATTTTGCACGTCTTCTATCTCCCTTCCGCATCCCGCGCCCTACCTCACTAGCCGTCTCAGTGAAACAGTATACCTATATACTCTATCCACCGAAAGAAGTTAGTATAGGACTCTCTCTGTTATGTAATCCCATACAAATGACAAAGACAAAAAACTTAGTGGACTTTAATCTTTTTAAGTCACCAACCAATCACCAACGTTTTTTGAAAAGATTTTCGAATTGAATTTCGAATGTCTTGAAAACATGTTTGTGGTTGGTTGGCCACTCCAAATGGTTGACGTGGTAATGGTAAAGGAAAAACGGAACCCTTATAGGATCACTTTGTTGTCTGTCTGTCTGTGTCTGTCCATCCGACCGGAAAAAAATACCCGAGTTCGGAACCCCTGGGTGCACGAGTCGCACTTGGCCGGTTTTTTTGTCTGTCATTTGTATTAGGGGATTATAATCAGAGCGAAACCTATAAGTACTAACTTCTTTTCTGACCGTGGATTGAGTATAGAATGGGTAGAAACGCTTAAATGCACATGAAAATTCGATTATGTAGCGATTTATATAGAAATTTCGTTTATGCGTGTTTACCATAGACTACGAATATGAAAAAAGATGAATAATGTTAGAATTATCAATTATTTTGCATTTATAAAAATGGAAAAGTATTTTATACATAATTATGATATAGATGCTTTAATTTTATGAATGTCTAGGCCAAAATATATATTGAATTTAATTTTCAATGATACATAAAACAATTCCTGAAAAAATATTGCCTAATATTTTAGTTGGTGAGAAGTTATGCTACTCGATTAAAACATTGATTACCTACTTAATTGAAATGATAATAGAACATTTACCTACACTAATATCTAATACACTAACAAAGATACCTACGTAACTACAAATTCTTAACTTAAACGAAATGACTAGAAAAAATATAGGAATAATTAGGAATCCAGCCCATAGGTCACCAACTAGGTCTAGATTGTACAGATGATCATGACGAAAATTTATCCATACTAATGTTTAAAAAAATCAAATGTTTGGATGTTGGTTACCTACTCCTTCACTCCACAATGACTAAACCGATTTGACTAAAATTTCGAATGGAAATTCGAGTTTTTAGCTACCCAAGGTGGTTGTATTGTTACATATTGTAATTTTTTAGGGTTCCGTACCTAAAAAGGAAAATAGGAACCCTTATAGGATCACTTCGTTCATCGTTGTATGTCTTCCCGTTGACCTAGAATCACAAAATTTGGCCAGTAGGTAGGTTTTTAGTACTAGTAACAAATTCATGAACAAATAATCAAGTGCGGTTAGCCCTATGGTTTACGTTGTGATAGGTAGACAGGCATAGTTAAATGTGTTAGTAATAATAATAGACACAAAACAACTGTTACAGTTAATTTTATAAAATACCTAACAATAAAGCCCTCAGTCAGTGAACGCATGTCGGCAGTAGCGCTCCATAACGTCGCGTCATATTGCAATTTCTAATTCTTCACGTTTGCTGCTGGTTCTTCTCAGTAGGAAGAGCATTCCGAAAATGGTAGATTCACTTTGCGATTCAAAAGTTTATTTGAACAAAAAAATATTTCTAAGCTGATGCCGTAACGCATCGCTACGTCATCACGAATTTAATATGAAGTCCTGTCGTGCTGCACAACATTACGACAGCACGACTGCCGTCAAGCGTTGTCTGACCAGGCCACAAATACACAAATATATCCAGATCCAGATTATATTAATTTTATATATTATTATACCTAATAGAAATATGTATTTATTCCATAAACAACAGATGTATCCTAGAGAATATTCACATATTTGCGCGTGTCATTTTTAGTGTGATTAATTAGGGATTATTGATAACTAGTTACCTAATGCTCGCGACTTCGTTAGAGTGTGTGTTTTTAACATCCCTTAGGAACTTTTTGATTTTCCAAGATCCTTCCAAAAAACCTGCATACCTAAATCATTAAATGAAAAAACCTTTATTTTTCTCTTTACATTGCCTAAAAGTAAAGAACGGTAACAACTGCATTAGTTAGGTAAAGTAGGTACCTACCTATATTAATGACGCGCGCAAATGTATGAATCATCCACCAATCTTTAATTTCCTTGTGCTTAGACTTCTTTGGAATGTCTCTAATACTGACATAACTTATAATTCTTATTATTTAACTTAAGTTGTAGAAATACTGGCAACATCACGAATATCTGGCGTAATGGAAGCGGTATCGCTCGCAATAATGAGGGTTACAATGCAAAGATCTTGAATGCCTACAGTAGTACCAAAAAACTACCACTTTATAATTTATTCGCATCGGCAAAATTCGTTGGCGCAGAAAAGCTTTGCCAAACACTGTCTAAAACCGAACGCACACCAATGAAATACATACCTTATTGCATGACGTTAAGGTTTTAAACACAAGAACAACAGAGAGTCGTGCTATCTCGCTCATAACTCGCGCGTATAAAATAAGGCGCGTAGGCAACAACCAATAGCGAACGGACGCGCGCTACGATTGGCTGAAAAATAAGCTTTCTGCGCAGGTACATGGACGTGACTTTTTTTAAAATTATAGATTAGCGCTTGGCCACAATACGAGCCAGCAAGTGATGATGCAGCCTAAGATAGAGCGCGCTTGCCTAGAAGATAGGTACGTAAACTTAATACTTGATGTAACTTATAAAAGTGATAGCACTGTAGGTAAGTAGATACTTATAAAATTTTGATACAATAATATGTCAGTATTTCCACCACTAAATTACCCCGATACCCTTAAATTTCCATCTCCTCCAGGTCTCTTACTGATCGCTGGAACACCTCTTGTCTTCCATGGCGTGTATGAGCGCACACTCTATCTTGGCCCGCAGCCACGTCAGAACTTCTGGCTCTGCGATTTCGATCTCTTTTTCATCCGTTGAGAAGTAGTTCACCATTTCATCCTGGAAAGAAACAAAACTATACATTTTATGGGTTTTGATCAACTTATTATTTTTGTGTGTGATAGCCTCCAGTGGTTAAAACTTCGGCCTCCTAGTCGGGGGTAAGGAATTCGAGCCTGGGGTACGCACCTCTAACTTTTCGGAGCTACTTACATGCATAGTACCACTTGCTTTAACTGTGAGGAAACCTGATGCCCGAGATTTCTCTATAATATCTTCTTTCCACACCTTAGGGGTTCATATCAGAAATGTTCAGTAAGAACGTTTTCATAGTTTCTCGCTGTTCTGTGGTAGAAAGTTAAAGGACAAGGTTGTGAAGTTCCTGAGCACTTTCCAAAATATATCCGATAAAAACCGATAGGCATGCGACATTGGTGCTGTCGGTGCCTAAGTTGTGTAATTTCGTCTCCGTTTATGCGTTAGTGATTGATCGCCAATTATTTATTAATCTTCGGGAGTGGTAACCTATCCGCTTCCGCCTTATGTGTTGTATGAACTCTACCTTTTTCCATTAAATTCCATTCCATCACGTATGCGTCCACTGCTGGACATAGGCGTTTCCAAGAGCGTGCCACCAAACACGGTCCTCCACCTTCCTCAACCACCCGCTCCCGGCCACCTTCTTCAGGTCATAGATCCAGCGGACTGAAGGTCGTCCCACACTGCGCTTTCCGGTACGCGGTCTCCACTTCAGAACACGTTTGCCCCATCGGTCGTCGGTTTAGCGACAAACATGACTCTCTACCTACCTGCTTGATACTCAACACGAGCTTCCCGTCCCTCGCCTGCGGCACTCCGAGCAGGTCGTCCAGCTTCACCGCCCACTCGACGTGCCAGCCCTTAGCGCCGCCCGCTCGCACCAGGAATATGTGTCTATCCGTCAAACGAACAATATTAATTGACCTTTATATGTAGTTTATTAAGCTGTGATAGCCTAGTGGTTAGAACGCCCGCCTCCTAATCCAGCCAGCGTGGCAGACTATGGCCTTAACTCTTCTCATTCTGAGAGGAGACCCGTACTCAGTAGTGGGGCGGAAATGGGTTGATCATGATGATGTAGTTTATTTACGTAAGAATCTACAAACTAGTTTTCAAAAACTTACAAGCATTATTGCACGCGCAAAAAACACGTTTCCATGCGTTGCGTACAAAAATTTTATCAAAGGATTCACTGAGACAAGTCAAACCAATCATAAAACCAGCGCTGCAGTCGATTGAGTGCTGCATCAAGCATTTAAGAAGTGGGTTTCTGAGGCTTCTTGGTTCCCCGGTATTATGCCGCCTACAGTTCCCAACTCCCCATAGCATCCACAAGCACTTACTGCGTGGAAACAAGCAGCGTGGATAGCGAAGTTCGTCCGAGATGCGCGTGCGCCACGTAACTGTCGGTATCGGCGTAGTGGCCTCGTGCCAGCTGACACAACAGAGCTGAGCCACGCGCCGCTGCCGCACTGTATGGTCGGAGACCCTAGAACAACCAGTGTACATAGGTATATATTTACCTAATGTGAGGATGTGGCTGATCGTTCCTATACGAGATCTACTCCACTCCATTCCTTGTGTTTGATGCAAGAAAAAATTTGGCGATCCAATTTTTTGACAGTTCAACATGTCAACACTTTTGGATAATATCATAATTAGAAGTACTGAACAATTCTCCCAAAGAATGTAACGAATTGTTTCATGTTTTATTAAGACCCGGTACAAGAAGAATTCTACACCAAAAAATGCAGCGTTGGAAGATTTCCCTAGTTGGACGGATGAATTTAAGGGAGTTGCTGGGAGCGGCTAGCCCAAGCGAATTAAGACAGTTTCTTGCGGAGATTCTCGCAAAAGACCTTTGTCTAGTAGACGTCTATGATACTGATCGTTGTTATGGGTACCTCTACAGCAGAACAATGTCTGGGCAGTCGCCGCCTGGCCACCAGCCGGCCGCCCGAGCGCTGCACACAGGCCCTCAGCGCCGCCTCCGCGCTGTCCACTCCCACTTGACGAGACAGTGCCGCTCGAGCTGCTTCACGGCATATATCTATTAAAATAGTTCCAGGTAAAAACTTCTGCAAAAAGTAAATCTGTAAATAGTAAAACTTCTGCAAAGTGTAAAAAGCACGGCCGATATACCTTTGTACGTCTCATACAAAGACAATTTCTGTAGGTACCTACAATGTACATACCTACCTACTTATATAACATTGGTAACTAAATAATGTTTGTAAATTGCACGTCTCGTATTTGCCAAAACGAATTTTTAGGGTTGAAACGGTCTAAATTGTGCATTCGGAGGTCTCAATGGTGTAGGTATATCGACTGACATTTTTTGCCAGTTTCCCAATAATTGTCCTGAGATCTTCACTATAGATGAGCAGTAGTTATTATTGATGCAATGGCCAATGATCGGATCTAAGGAAGTATAGCGGATTACACCATTGAGGGGTTACCACTACCAAGTTCAGTAACCACCACTTTTGTGTGTTAATTGGGGCATGGTTCTCGTGTTTGACCTGGATTTAAGATTTAGACTCCTATTATAATAGTAGGTGTAGGTATTAGAATTCAGGCTAGCACTTCTGCCACGTAATTGTATTTGCAGAGCTGACATAGAAGTGAATTTAATTTTGCACGTTTTTCACACGTGCAATTTTATGCGAAACTCAAATTGAATATTTTCTTTAAAAAAATCATTTGCACGTAGGTAGGTAGGAGTTTAAGTAACGTTAACGTTTCAGAAAAATAAAGGAAACTAGAAACGAAATTAAAATAAAAACATGGAATCATGCACTTTATCGATCATAAAGTCTACACAGTGTCAAGTTGAATCAAATAAAAATCATGCCAGAAATACTCACATCTCACTATAACAAAGTCTTCATCTACGCATCCACACGAACAGAAAGACGGATAAAAATGAGAAAAAATTTGTGTGAGAATTGTAAAATTATACAATTTTTTATTTTATTGTACACAAATCATTGATTTAATCATTAATATTGATTTAAAGCTATCAAATTAAAAATCTTACATGCATAAAACAGAAGTTCTACTTATCAGTTTAAAGTAGGTAAGTACCAATCAAAAGTGCATTTAAAACAATAAATGTAAAAAAAGCACACAACAAAATACAAGATGATCATTGCGTTGGCAATTTGCACACAATTGAAATAGGTCCGTGTACTTTACTTGTGGTTATGTCGTATACAAGTATATTAGGTACGTAAGTGCGCGTGTCTGTTGGACCAATCGTTCAAATCCAACGCCCGTACTCACAAACGTTACTATGTCTCACAGTGCGCTCGAACGCATAGTGTAGGTTCCACCAATCAGATCATTGTAAATTGACGTAACACAGTAATCTAATTGGTGGAACCTACACTATGCGTTCGAGCGCACTGTGAGACCTCATAGTAACGTTTGCGAGTACGGCCGTTACCGTTACTTTACTTGTACCAATATGACTTAAACACAAGCATGAGGCACAAGAAGTCTAGAACTATAGGAACTTGAATAGAACTCTTACTAGACTCGATATATTGACACCTACCAAATGTCGGTCTTGCGATAAGACCGGTAACTGCAAGAGCAACGCTCGCTGGATTGTTTCTGTTCGCTTCTATTACTGCTTCGGGTAAATCATCTACAATCTTGCCTTCATCACCTGAACACCAAAAATGTAGAAAAGAAAAAAAATATCGTTAGCAAATGTATCGGTATTTGATTATCCTTTCTAATTTTTTAACGTTTTTACCACGTTTTTATTTTTAGGTCCAAGTATATCTCTATCTACTTTATTGTTTACTTGATCTGTAACACCTTTGTACCTATTTGCGCATCTGTACCTAATGTGCTTTTATGAACTTCTCTCAGAATTCATTTCTTTTGCCATAAGAGTAGTATTGAGCTTAGGTGGACTGACTTGAACAGAAAATGCGTCTAACAGACTATTCAACCAAACCCATTCTCATCTCATTCAAGAGTAGTCCGAAGAGTTAAAATACTTTTCCTAAGATTATAATAATTGTTTTTAATCTTACCAGAGCGTCGTTTTGGCGGACGTAATTTGGGTGCATCTTCAAATACGTTTGGTACAGTGTAGTCGCTTGTGCAACCCAACAACTTAGCTGCCCCGTTGAATAACGCTAAAGCTGCATCAGAAACTCTGCGGGAACATGCTGTTGCCTGTGTCGGAATTTTATTTTTTGAGAATGCTAAGATGGAATCGTTGAAGTGGGTACGAGTGATGCTATTGCATTTGAGTGAATAAGATAAAATATGATAGCTTTGATACAAAGCAGGGTGCCAAAGCAGGGTCTGGTTTTATCCGTCAACGTGGTTGTCGTTTCTGATGTGGAAATTATTGTGATGTGCAAATTTAATTAACCTTATTCGGTCAAAACATCGCTCTACGTAAAATTGGGTACCTATCAGATATGGATCAGAATAATCAACAGATTTTGGTTTCGTTTGGCTACGTAACGTACTTAGGTCAATAACCCTCCAACATTTCGATGAGGATTAAAGTGGAGGTTCTTACCAAGCACGGCTCATAATAATCCTTCAGCTCTTTCGAGAAGTCTCCAATGTAGCTGTATGGATTCCCGAGGATGTTCAGCCCGAGTACTAGAACATAGAACTGCTGCACCAACTGAAGCCGATAATGACGACTTGCTACATCTATTAGACTGGATATCGTAATGGGGGCATTTCGAAGCTCTAGAAAACTCATTCTGAAAGTAAAAAGAAAAAGGATGGTTTAGTTAATTAAACATGGTCCCTTTAAGGTTCAGTTTTTTTCGCAAATATTTAAACGTAAAAAGATAGCATTCATGTAAGGGCTGGACAAGAAATAACATTATTTATTTCTTGCAACGACTGGTTAAAGAAGCGCCCTCTTATGATAATCACATTGCAATAAAATAGAATAGAAGTATATTCTGTTCTTAATAGAATAGAATAGTTTACAAATCGTCAAGTGGATCTTCCACCAATCACCGCAATACTGAAATTACAGAACTCTTGTTAAAACCTTTTGCTAAAATCTCAATACGAGCTTCTAAGTTTCATGCAAGGGATGCAAATCTTAATTTACATTGTGGATACATGTACAAATATAATATAAACTGACCTGATAACAACGTCCTTCATATCACAAAGTGAGGATCCCCACGAGTTAAACAAATATTCCAACAGATCACTATTAAAAAGCTTCGGCCGATTTTCCTTCAGGTTCCCATATCGCGCCTTCGTTGGACTATCAACATTTTCATTGGAATACCCTCGAGACGACAAACTTAGTACCAGCTTGATGGGAGATAAGTGAACAAACTCAAAAACTACGTCTCTCTGCGCACAAGTCTGACTCCTCATTGCAATAACCGGTAAAGGCATATGAACCAAAGCCAAATCAGCTCGCAACCTCACAGCAGGCTTCTCTTCAATCTTCCAATGATTCATTATATCGAAAATGTGATTAACAAAACCTCTATCTAAATTAACACAGTACTCTTGTATCAAAACCTTAAAGTATTTATAAACGTCCTGGTTTAAATTTGGCCTATATTGCTTTAATGTGACAATTTCAACGCAAGGTCTAGCGTCTTTAGCCTTCAAATGTGGAGGTAAGGGAGCGGGGTAAAGTACACTAGGGAAAACAGCTTCGTGTAACTGGTTATCGATTTGCAGTCTTTGTAATTTCAAATGGCAGTACGTAAACGTATCAGATTTCCGGAACTGTAACCATACGCTGGGGTTGTACGACCTCCTCAATTCGGAGAAAAACGGTTTCGTCATCTGCATTTTCTCTAAGTCTATGTGTAAGAATTCTTTCAACTGGCACTTCTTCTGTTCCGTTTGGTATTTGTCTTCTATCCATGCGGTTACGTCTGTGGCTAATTGTTTCCATTTATTCCCGACATTGACTTCCCATTTTGGAAGAGAATCTGTTAGACTTATATACGAAAGTTCTTTGACTCCGTTGCCAGTTTGCACGCAGACTGATAAACCAACACTTGCAAGAGACATGTAGACTTCATAATTGCTCCGTTCAGAGTTAATTCTCATTTTGTATTGGTAAGCTATTCTTTCGTCTTGAGCTAAAGCAAAGACTCTCTGATAGCCATCCATGAATGATATCCAGTAGACTATGACTTTGTCTTTTCTCATCTTTTTATTCGGTTTAGTGTGGGCTTCTAGTATTTCGAAACTATCAGAGTCGTCACTGCTTGAAGTGCTCGGCTCAGGAGACCTGGGAGTAAGTCGTTTAAGAGTCGACGATAGTTTTGAAGTTACGCTATTCGTTGCTATTAAAGTTGAATGCTTTACTGAATGGAAGCTAACTTTCTCTTCGCCAAATCTAAAACAAATACAATACAGAGGTGGTATTTATTATCATTACAATTTATTAATATTTTAAAACAACTCAACAAAATTTTTTGGTGTTCGATATTTTCTAACCACTGTTCCACAGTTCACGACAGTTAGGGAACTTTACTCAAAACGTCGAGGCTTCGACGTCATTGGCAGGCGTCAAGTGTTAGTGCATTAACACTAAAGTAGCCCTATTTTCCTATGATTTTAGGTCACTCTAGCCTAACATTTGACGTATCGTCGATTAGGATCACACCGGGAGTTCCCTCACTTTAGTTCACTCTGGCTGTTATACAGTGTACATAAAATGAAACTCACCCATCTTGTGAGAAATCTGCAAGAAATCCTTTTCCCTTATTATTGTAGATGTTCCATAACATTTTCCTTTCCTTCACCGGATCGTCCCACGTGTATAACATGGATTGGTAGGGGCTCAGTAGTGCCACTTGTCCGGAATCAGCCTGGTTTGAAAAAAATTACTAATAAATTTGTTTGAACCCAGCCACCAGACATTCATCATCATCATCATCTGCCTGTGGATGTCCACTGTTGGATATTATACGCGGTTTCCACTTAAGGACTTTCCGTCTCCAACGGCTATCGCCTCTACGACAGGCATGGCCTGCCCATTGCCACTTCAGCTTGCTAATAGTTTGGGCTATGTCAGTGACCTTGGTTCTCCTGCGGATCTCCTTATTTCGAATCTTATCCCTCAGGGAAACTCCTAATATAGCCCTCACCATAGCTCACTGAGCAACTTTGAATTTGTGGACAAGGCCGATTCAGCACCATAGGTGAGGACGGGAACAACGCCCGATATTAAAGTTTTTAAAAACTTGAAAAGTAATTTTTTACCTGATGTAATTTGAGGAACAGGTCATCACAGAGGTTGTCGATGCGTAAAGGCGCGTCACCAGCAACGTATGGCTTGAAGGTGATGGTGAACGGCCTATCCGTGCCTCCAGTCACATCCACGCAGATCGCCGACTGTGTACAAGTTAAACTACACTAGCGGCACGCTATGATGGCCGGTTTGACACATTACAATAGTGATGTGGAATGTCAATTTATTCTCGAACAAAAAACAATTAAGTTTTGTTTTTGTACCTGATTAAATATGTTTAATAAAACAAAAATGTATATGTTTATTTAATTTATTTGAACGAACTGAATATTTGAACGAAAATGAATATACATACTTTATATGCACACAAGAAACATATGAATACAAAAGATACCAAAAAAGGTGCCACAAAAGGCCATAATTAATCAGATTCGTCCATACTACTATTTTCACTGTCGTCACTGCTATCATCACATACATTAATAATTATATGTTCGTTTTCTATAATATTATCTATTTTCACATCTCTTTCATAATCTTCCCTTATTAATTTAACAGTTCTATTCACAACCTTTTCCCAGTCTCCTTTAGTCACATGTTCACAAGCTTCTTCTAATAATTTTAGCATTTTTTTTGTGGTAAATGGGGGTTCTGTATTGTGTCTTGCAGCATATCCCTTAATTTGAGCCCACACCAACTCAATCGCATTATACTCACAATGGTAAGGCGGTAACCGTATAACTCTGTGCCCATGTTCTAATGCTATTTCGTCAATGACGTATCGGATCTTGGTTGGTTTGTTTTCTTTTAAAAGACGTACTAATTCCGCTTTTAACATATTCATGTTTGCATCTACGCCATTTTTACGAAGCCATGCGACGATATCAGCTTTCTTTTGGGATTGGGCAGGTGGCTTGTCAATTTGCATCGAGTGGTATGGGGCGTTGTCCATAATTATAATAGATGGTTCAGGGAGGCTACACAACATTGAGGTAAACCATTCAGTAAACTTTTCTCCATTCATGTCTTCATGATAGTCTCCAGTGGTTTTTGACGCAAAAGCCATGAGAGAACCTTCGACAAACCCGTTGATGGTTCCGGCGTGACAAATTATAAGTCGCGATCCTTTTCCTACAGGAACTTTGGAAGTAGATGCTGCTGTGTCATCGTTCCAAGAACGGCCTACAGTATGGTTAGCATTAAGCCATGTTTCATCCAAGAACACAACATTTTGCCAATTTTAGATTTCTTTCACTTGCCGTAAAAAAGTATACCTTGCCATCGCTATATCAAATCTTTCCATCAATATTTTGCGTTTGTTACATTTTTTGTATCGAAATCCAATGGTCTTCAAAATCTTCGTTAAAGAACTTTCCCCACCGAAGAATAATCCAGCTTCCTTCAGTGAATGCACCAACTTTTTTCTTGTTGGATACTCCTTCTGTAAATAGTAGCCGTAAACATGTCTTCGGATAGCATCGGCATCAAAGCTATCGATGCCTACGACTGGTTTTGCTCGTTTTCTCTTTTTTGGTGTGTGAAGTTTATTTTCTTCTGTGCCAGTCTCGCCATATTTTTTTTTAGTTATCCGTCTAACAGTTCGTTGTCCAATATTAAGCGCATCAGCTACGCGTTCAACCACTGACGTTATAGGTAAAATTGGCCCTCCATTTTGAGCTTCACGATCGAAATAGTTACGAAGGCGTATTACGAACTCACGTGTCTGACTATTTAGAACAGTTCTCTGCGTACGTTCGGTCATATCGACGAAATCCACAACAAAGGGCTTGAACAGAGTCCAAATTAACGAGCAAGGGTCAACAGTAATGCAGTATCAATATTTGAAATCCAAAGCCAGGTCAAAACTATATCACAATCGCATTGCACTGACAGTTTATACTTTTCGAAGCAACGTCAATTCGAAACTGCTTTGTTTTGCATTGAGCATTGACGCGAGTTTGCCGGAGGTAGTAGTTGTGCTAGCCAGCGATCCTATGTGACGATCGTATTAGATTCCATTTTTAAAAATTTATTGATATTTTTTTGCGATTTCAGAGGTTTGTCCACATAGTGAAAATTGTTCATATTCACAAGTACATTCACCCCTTAAATGGTGCAAACTGATTTTTCTACACTTGTATACATTTAAGAAATCAATTTAATAAATAAATTTTGAGTCCTAAACCTAAAACTACATTCGATAAAATTTATGAATCTCTGCACATCACTATCGTCAATAAAGTAATACAATTATTTCCTTCAAAGTCGTTATCAATTAATACGGAACTTCATGAGCGGACAAACGTCAAACCGGCCATCATAGCGTGCCGCTAGTTTAATATTACCTAAATATCCTTTAAAAATAATATAATTAGAACTCTTCAGTTTCCTTGACCTCTCGTCGCGAGCAGAGATCCATTGAAAATGAGCTCCGGATGGTTCGAAACTAGTCGGGCACATGTAGGTTCAGCCGTCAAACATATTTTACTCGTGTCTCGTCACACTAATATTATAAAAGCGAAAGTTTTGTATAGTATGTGTGTATGTTTGTTACTCTTTCACGCAAAAACTACTGAACGGATTTGGCTGGGAACGGAGATAGATTATACCCTGGATTAACACATGGCTAATTTTTATCCCGGAAAAACAAAGAGTTCCCACGGGGTTTTTGCAAACTTATGTATATCCACAGGAACGAATTCGCGAGCATCAGCTACTTTATAATAATTTGATGATGATAAACTGAAATGTACAATCAACCCTCTTGCTCGAATTGTATCACCTCCATACGAACAATTTTATTCCTTTCGCCCCTTTAGTAAAATGGATCTTGTAGTAGATATAGGGGTATCTATTCCTCCGACATCAATTATGGGTCCTAAGGATTGGTCGATCGACATTAAATAGTTGTATAAAACTTTACTTTAGCTAGGTACGTAACTAATTAAAATTAGCAGAGAAAGAAATGTTCAATTTTGCATAATAATTAATAATTTATAATTACTTTTCAAGTTTCATGCATTTACTTATAATTTATTACTATAAAGTATAAATTACATCTTACAATAGAGACCGCTTCCGGCTTTGCTCGGTGAAAATGAAAAACATTCTTTTTATGCACTATCCCGTGGGAATTCCGAAAAATGGATATAGATATAGGACTCTACGTTTTATATATTCAGATTATTATATAATTTGAATTCATATTACAGTCAACCAACTAAAATAAACAATAATTATATGCATACCTACTTACTTATATGAAATCAGATCATGCCCGCGACTTCATCCGGGTGGATTTAGGTTTTTTTTTAACTCTTTGACTTTTCGGGATAAACAGCCTATTTCCTTCCCCGGGATGTAAGCTAATCTGTACCCATAATCGGTGAAACTGTTGGGTCGTGAAAAGCTAGCAGACAGACAGACAGACACACTTTCGCATTTATAATATCAGTATGGATAATGAAAGTAACGCATAATGTCCGAATTTACGTAATATTTGCGGCCACCGGCCACGTTTCAGGCTCTAACTCAATTTACACCACTTTCATTCCACACTCCTAGGTAACTTATAAAGTGTTAAAATTTCACTTCCTCTCAGTTTACATTTTAGTTCCAACCAAATAAGTTATACCAAAGTATTAAAATGTGGAGATATTTATGTTTTTGTGTCATTTTTTGTGCAGCGATTGAAATTAATTGTTGGAGCGGTGACTCAGATGGACACAGAAGCTCTGAGTATGCAAGAAATAAACGAGCGAAATATTACTCTATCCCGTCTTACAAACACTATAGCCGACCGACTTATAGTTATTCCAATAGAAGCCCGTTTACCTATTCATATGGTCACATTTCAAATGATATAGGACTGGCGTCAAAACCAAAGCCGTATAAGGTTAGTAAAAGTCCATTTAACGAAGGTTTGGGAGATGATGACTTCAATAATCTACTTAAATATCTATCTCATAAGGATTTGGATAAAATTGTTGAATTCGCCGCTGAAAAGGAAAGGAATTCAGATAAATACAGAGATACAGATAATTATGAAAATAGCGGCCAATTTGATAGTGATGAATTTAGAAATATTGATTACGAAGAAGACAGTCCTTATTCTCACGATCCCAATATACCGTTTAATTTTAAATATAAAAATGTTGAACATAAGCCCAGTACAAGTTATCCACAAATGCAAACCATTATGTATACTCAAATACCTACAGGCGACGAAGGAAGTGAACTTTTTATGAACGATAGAAATTATATATTCACTGATAGTAATACAATGGCAGAAGAAGAATTACCAAAGCCACTAAATCTAAGAGAAGACGATTATGATATATCATCTACGAATAATGTGCGTTCATTTGCAAAGCCAGAAACTTCGTACATATTAGAAAACTTTGCTGATCTACCTCTGATGGATTATGAACACTCTAAATTGGAAAGAGTTAATTCATACAGCGTGCCACATTATTCTGTAAGTACCAGAAATTCAAAATTTGATATTAGCGTATTGGAACTTTAGGATGTTACCGGTCACTCCCAAACCTTCTCAGAATCACGTGAATAATAAACTTGACTTTCAACTTCGAAAATTTTCATAGGTTAACAAAATTCTGCGTTTTTTAATTTTATTAATAGCACATTGTTGTGGTATTTTCAATTAGATATACATACTTACTTTTATAGTACGTAGTAGTAGTAGTAGAGTCATATATATATGTATAAAAGCATGCCCTTGATTTTTATGGCTCCCCAGAAGAGATTTTATCGATAAGATTACTACTTTTAGGGTTTTTGAATTAACTATTTTTCCTTCACAGGTTATATCTTCAAGCAATCACCGACCACGATTCCCATCACCAGCGCCACAACCATCACAAACACCATCATCATCACTCTCATCATCAATACTGTCACTTATAAACGCCCCGGAAGTGGAACCTGCTCCCCCAGCCTCTACCGCCAAGGAACAAAGTGATGCTCATCTCAAAGCCATAAAAATTTGGACTCACAAATCTAAAGGAACGGCATACACGTTGCATGACGATGGAACATTGTCTCTTGAACAACCATCCAACAGGCCTAGATATAAGTTTCCTTAGGATAATTTATTTTACGGTAAAGTAATTTATGGGTGTTAATTTTTATAAGTAGGTATTTCAAGAAATAGTGTACACGAGACTAATTATATTGTAATTTATTTATATTAATATCTAGCTTAAGATGTAGGTATAATTCGTTCTATGTCGGATTTTGTAATTTATTTTTAGAATTTAAACTTGCAATTTCTCTTCTACTGTCTGTTTGAATAATTAATTATAATTTTATTTCTCGTTTTTGTTTATTTAATTATTATTAGCTCTAGATAGGTACTTATTATTTATATTAGCTTTACCAAATATTACCTATGTATTATTTTTATTTATACTAATAAATTTTATGTGAATCCAGTATACTGTATCTTTTATCGTCCGTCAAAATATGATGTTTTGATATTTCCTAATCATAAAAATTTTACCTACTACAATTACTTAGGCAATAATACATGAACTTACTCCTTTATCCATCCTGAGCACAGTAAAATGGTTCTTAGTGATGGAGAAATGCTGCGAGACGACGGTAGAGTCCCTATACTTGCAGTGCATTGCCATTGAATCCGTTTGGGGCCAGAATGGCGTGCACTGCTGCGGTGCCAGATCCATCCACAAGTCCGCCGCTTCGTTTTCCTCCATAAAGCGGAGATGTTTCTTTGTGTCGTTGTAGACGATGAAGTAGGGAAGTAATGTGACTATCTTGGTCAGTTGTGGGCATAATTCCGAGAGGGTTACCTGTTAGAATAAATGGTTTATGTTGATTGAGGAATATTTAAATTAAATTTTCTTGTACGTTAGAACGTAACGAACATACGCTGCATACGTTAAAGCAGAATTAGTATTGTGCGCACCAAATCACCTGGCTGGTACCTATTCCAATTCCACCTATGTCAATAGTAATTATTCGACTTCTGCACATTTACTACGTTGTGTGTAGCTATGTAGTTACCTATGTAAGTATTGCGTTTATAGTTTCATACGCACCAAGAAACCTCTACGTTCAATAAAACCTATCATGGCCTTTCACGAAAGTAGGTTGGTTGCAAGCAAGAATTAAAATATCAAAAAAGTATTTTGGTATTTTATAAAAATTGTTATAACTGGGCGAAATTAGAATCTCTTTCTTCTCGTATATATATCGTATTCCACATTAAGTACGGGTTGTGACTATTTTTCCTATCTTTTTCTGAAGAAATAATAATGTATTCCAGAACATAAGCTATCATCCTGTAAAAAATTTCGTGCAAAATCACACCGTTTTCTTCGCCACTCACTCATTTATCGCAAACCCATACGTACATGTAACAACATCCGATAATTCAACCGCCTCTCAGTGTGCGCGCACACTAGCAAGCCAGGCGCATGCGCGTGCAGTCTTGCGGCGCGGGACCAGCCGGACTGGTGTGCGCGCACCCTAACCCGCTCGCCCCCGCATGCGCCTGCGCCCGCCCCGCGCTCGCACCACAGCAGCGGCTCGTCTGTCAACTCGTAACAAGTGTCTGACCGACCCTGTATGACAAATAAGATTTCTAAGGTTCCATAGTAATCCAAAAAACCTATAATCCCTTGTGTGATCAAAAAGCCTTTAAGTATTTCATGAAGGACAACGTCTAGTAGCTATATCTCTTAAGCTACATCTGTTACTCTAGTACTGATTCGGAATACGGATTCTACTGAGCTAGCTTTTTCGAATCATAAAAAGTTTCAATATTATGTAACAATATCTAATCTTTTAGTCACTAATCTTTAATGTATAATTTTAAAAAATCCCCTTAACTCTGTCTTTATTCAAGGGGAGATCGATCCCCCCTGCTTTAAACCGCATTTTAACTTTAAACACTGCTTAAATTCCTCAGATCTTCGTGCACATTTCACCTTTTTTATTGCTATACCATTACTGGCTATAATATATAGAGACAAATTTAGTTAGCTAATTTTTAATAAATTAGTGATACACACTGTCAAATGCGTTTGACAAATCCGAAGAAGCTAAATATAAAATTGCAAATGTTTGTCCGTTTTCCAGTTAGTGTATCTTTGTGCAAAATCAATTTCATTTCAGAAATTATCAATCCAAGGTAATTCCATCCATCCATCCATCAGCCTGTATGCGTCCACTGCTGGACATAGGCCTTTCCAAGAGCGCGCCACGCCAAGGTAATTAAGCCTAACAAACCTTAATCTGTAACGGAAGCCCGGTCTTATTAATGAACCAGCACGGCGCGTACAGCAGTAGGCGCAGGTTAGGTCCTCTTTGCAAGCGAGCCCGCACTATGAGCCGCTTGTTGCCACCCTCCGTCTCACACTCCGTTGTCATGCTTATAGTCTTCTCTGTCATGTCTGAGTAGATTTCAGAAGATAATTTGAATATAATCAGTAAGATGAGTCAATAACTTTCTTCTATAATGCAACCATCGATGTATACAACGTATGTAAGCAGAATTTGATGAAAATTATGTTTTTAATACCAAACTTGAGATAAGTGACGGAATGTTGCAAGTTCGTTGTGAATATTTTTTGATTGAGCACATGAAACTTATTTTTTTTTACGATATGAAATTCATTAATATAGAAATAATAACAATAGAAAATTAAATATTATTCAATTACTAGTAATCTTTTGAGACTAAGTAAATCAATTTGAAAAGAAGTAAGTAAATGTCTAGATCGATATTATGGTTTAGAATTTGAAAAATACTTAGTTCCATCGAATGCAATTGTGACTGTGTGCAAATATATCCCAAAATAGTATTAATTATTATCTGAAATTTACATAATATTTATAAATTAACTAACCTGGAGAATACGTAAACGTCCCGGACCACGGCAACCCAAGATAGTATATCTCTAAAGTCAGTTTGTGCGAATGATTCGGCCGCAACGTATACACGTGAGCTCTTTCTCCAGCTTCCACCCTGACCTTGACGTGACCTCCCGATAGCTGCAGGGCGTGTGGAAGACGGTTATGGACCCCCAAGGGAGGCAGGATTCGAATTAGCAGATTAGGTATCGAGCGAGATACTTTGTGGGACTGGCAACCTGTAAGAAACAGAATGATGAGCAAATCCAAAAACCTAATCTAAGGATAAACTCCGTATGAATCTTCACACTTCCGACATATTATAAGCCCTAGGTGACATAAAATTACTTTGCGTTGAAGCGACTTGGTGTTAATGATACTTTTACATTTTGTACAAACAATTTGTTCCTTAAATAACATCTCATCCAAAAAAATCTAGTATTTATGTCCACAATTACAATATGAGTATCGTATCAATGTATACCTTCCACTGGAACCACTCTCATTGCAAAGACGCTGGGATCGTCATCGGCCATGGCCGGGCAGACTACATCGTGAGAACTGCCCAGCTCATTCGCCAGCTCCATCCACCATATACCTTGAGTCGCTGCCTGATAGCTTCTATGAGGAGAACAAAGAGAGTTGATAAAGTATTGTTTTTTAAGAGTGTTGAACCGGCATGAGCTATTTTTAAGCCATTTTGCCCCCCTATATTTTATTAAACACTGCATTTATGTAAAACGTGTATATACTACTTTGTAGAATATTTCCTGATTTATTAAATTGACAGACAACATTTTGCAATTTATTCATAGTTTATCTTTTATTGCCTAAAATACCAAAAGACTATTACTGAATTTTGGATTTCGTGTCATCTTTGACGTTCACTACATCAAAAGTTACTTGGTCGATTCTCACAAAGAGATATATTTACCAAAGAAAAGGTCCTGAACTAATAAGATGACAGAACCAAATCTTTCGTTTGGCATTTTTTACATTATAAAAATTCAAACAAAAAAGTCATAATTTCATAAAAGTACAGACACATAAAACTGTCATTTAGGTGGGTTATTTTTCTTCATTTATAAATAAAACTAAGTACTCATTAAAGAAGAACATATTTGCAATATAAACAGAAAAAAAAAAACTTAAATTTAATTAATATTTGTTTCCAAAAAATAATCTTGAAACACACTACAAAACCGTGCAACAAGCAATAGTAAATTGAACTAGGAAATTAGTATCGGCCGAGGCCTCTCCGAGAACGGACGTAACGCTTGTTTGCTTAGCAATTGTTATCGGATTATTTACGATTTACCTGAAATTGTAGTGCGACTATCACTTCTCAATACTAGGTATTTTTAATACTCGCAATTTTTTCTTAAAGATAGATTAAAACTTTTTGTATATTTTTAAATTGTGTTTACATGATGCTGTAAGGAATTGCATTCCTAAATCCTGGTGATCCCTCGGGATTTTTAAAGCATCATCCGTTTAGATGTTTTTTACGTGGTACAGAAATGCGTTGCATCCCGGGGACGGGCTGTTACGGATAGGCTACTTTTGTCCTGGAAAATCAAAAGTTCCCACGGGATTTTTAGAAACCTAAATCCAGGCGGGCGAAGCTGCGGGCATCAGCTAGTTAATAAATAAGTATTGCCTCGAGCAAATAGCTGCAATTGGTATCTATTGTTCCCTTTCATTGAAAGGGAACAATTTAATTTTCAAATTTGAAAAGATTGTAAAACGCGATTTCGGTAGAGAATAGATCAATGCCTATCAGAGCAGTGGCATTGATCTATATTTTTAATAATTTCTAAAAAATAAATTTTTAACTGTTTAAATTTTACATGGGTTGCACATTTATTTCAAGAGCTTTTATAAATATGTAAAACTCAATACTCAAGGTTTCATTATACCGTTTGTGATAAGGAAAACCATGTTTTTTAAATAAACGGGAAGTTGAATTTTGTATAATTAGTTATTGACTAGAATTATAATTTTTCAGAATTAAATATTCTTAAAGGCTTATACAGTTATAACCGGCTGACAATGCTATATCCCAATAGCCTTACTAAATGTCCTAGCCGCTAAATAAAATTTTGATGATTCATCGTCCTTTTATGGCATTAGCGCGGTTTCTTGTATTCCATTATGATTTCTTTTTTTTCATTTGCATAATAGCATTAGTTTATTGTCTTTTACAGCATTAGTACGGTATTTTGTATTTAGATTTTGGTTGTATACATTGTACACTCTACCATAACACCTGAAACAATAAGATAATTACTATCATTTGCACGTGGTCATCTCTCGTGGATCTTTGTGATGGTTTTATTTTTGAACTAGCTATCACCCGCGGCTTCGCTCGCGTGATTCAAGGTTTTAATAATAATTGAGGTTTGTTACAATATTTTATGCAATGCCTAAGTTATTTTATCATGTGTTTTAGCATGCTATCCTGCGGGAACTATTTGTTTTTTTGAAAGGAAAAGTAGTCTATAATACTTTTTCCTCGACTATGCCTATGCAAAACAACCGGCCAAGTGCGAGTCACACTCGCGCACTAAGAGTTCCGTACTCGGCTATTTTTTCCAACATTTTGCACGATAAATCAAAAACTATTATGCATAAAAATAAATAAAAATCTGTTTTAGAATGTACAGGTAAAGCCCTTTCATATGATTCATAACTATACCCCCACTTGGTATAGTTACCTTAGTTTGAAAATTGAAACATTTTTTTTTAAATTCGCAGTTTTCAGATTTATTCCTGTACTTGTGCTGTAAGACCTACCTACCTGCCAAATTTCATGATTCTAGGTCAACGGGAAGTACCCTATAGGTTTCCTGACAGACACGACGGAAAGACAGACAGACAGACAACAAAGTGATCCTATAAGGGTTCCGTTTTTGCTTGAACCCTAAAAAAATGACGTCAATTCATAGCTCTGTTGTGGCGTTGACAAACGTTGGCGTTGAATGACAAATGCGTGAAAAACAGTATGCTATCCCGCGAGAAGTGTTCATATAATATTTTTCGGGAGAAAAAGTTGCATTTATTACTTATTAGTTTCTCAGCTATGTCTTTGCAAAAAAAAGCGTCCATCCGTAACTCTGTTGCGGCGTTATTGAATGACGAATGCCTGAACGATAGCATGCTATCCTGCAGGAACTGTTTGGTTTTTAGAGAGAAAAGTAGCTTATTTCACTTTTTAGATTCTCCACTATGTCTTTGCAAAAAAAAAGCGTCAATCCGTAGCTCTGTTGCGGCGTTATTGTACGACAAATGCGTGAAAAATAGTATGCTATCCCGCGGGAAGTGTTCATATTTTTCGGGAAAAAAGTAGCTTATATAACTTGCTAGGTCTTCAACTATGTCTATGCAAAAAATGCCGTCAATCCGTAGCTCTGTTGCGCAGTTATTGAACGACAAATGTGTGAAAGATAGCGTGCTGTCCCTCGGGAACTGTTTGTTTATTTTGGAAAAAAGTAGTCTGTATCACTTGTTATGTCTTCAACGCAAAAAATGCCGTCAATCCGTAGCTCTGTTGCGGAGTTGTTGAACGACAAATGTGTGAAAGATAGCGTGCTGTCCCTCGGGAACTGTTTGTTTTTCCGGGATAAAAAGTAGCCTATGTCCTTTCCCGGAAAATATCCTAAGTTGGTAAAACAATTCTTTATCCAACTAAGGGAGGACTGAGTTTTCGGCAGCTATGTATAGTACGTGACAGGTCGAGATGGCAATCGAGGTATGAGGCGGGGGACGTACTGCACACCCGCACGTCACCCGCGCTATCCCGCACCGGATTAGCCCAGGGATTGTGTGGGTGTGCGGGGCGTCCCCACCCTGATTGCCATCACAACCTGTCACGTGTTGTGTTGCGTGTTTGTTTGTTTATTGGTTCATCGATTCACTTATTACTGCCAAACTGCACATTAAATTTTGATAAATGAGATTTCTCTTTGGCTTCGCTTTACCATTCCGTGTGTTAGAGGCTATATTGTCATATGTCATAAAATTTTCCGATATGTCATAAAAGAACTTATCATAATCAAAACGAATGTAAGAGATATAACCTACAAAACCAAAAAAAGTATATTGAAATTGGTTTACCTACACATGTCATGAAAAAGAAATGTATATCAAGAAAAAATAAACTTGAAATAGATGGATCGAGTTTGATATCAAATCATAGCAGTTACTATGAAAATTTCGAATACATGTATATAATGATTTATACATATTCAAATATAAATCAATCATCTGCGGTGAAGTTTTTAAAAGTAGTAGGTGGGTTTTTGTACTTTTAGTTTTGAACTTTATCTTATTTTGTTTTTGTATCCCTAGCTTACTCGTGTAGCAATGCACTTATTTTTGATGAATAAATAGCTACTCAAGTGTAACATCTGCATTTTTGTACCTGTTAATCCCTTTCATTGTACTGTCCATTGTTTTGCGCTTACGGTAAGTACGATTTAGTACTAACAATAAAATTTGAAAAGATTGTAAAGGACCATAAATAAAAAAAAAAATGCTCAATCTCTTTATGAGTATTAGCATTGCATTATATTTTTGATAATATTGCAAATTAAATATTTAGGACTGTTTAAATTTTAGACGGATTTCACATTTATTTTAGCCTTTATAAATATATATGTGAAAATTATTATAGTAGGTGTAACTATTTATACTGTGCATGATAAAGGAACCATATTTTCGTAAAAATTTATAAGAAAAGTTGAATTTTGTATAATTTCTTGACTCTCTTATACTTACACAAGTATATAAAAGATTAGTATTAAGTACTGACTACAATTATAAGTTTTATTCACTCGTACTTAATCTATAAAGACAATACACTGTTTTAAAAACATCACTGTTTTGAAAAAAACGACAAACTAACACCACATACTTAAAAATATTGAAAAAATAATCCGTTTGAAAATCGTCTAGGATCAAAACGGTTTGTTATAAACTAAACTGCACTGAGTACGTCCGTTCACGGAAACAAACAAACAACCTCGGGTAAATACCTAAACTTGTGAATCAGGATCATGCTTCAACGCTCTTAACGCTTAGCTGCAATCAAGCTTGCTGGCAAGTCCTGTTGCAGCATTTTTCTACCCAGAAAATTAAAAAGTTACCACGGAATTGTTTAAGATCTAAATCCACGCAGATGTAGTCGCGATTTTCTCATCCAAGGATCTCTCTATCTAAAATTTTGAGCCGACAGGATACCAAGAAAAAATCTTAGAAGTAGGTGGTGATAGTTTCCCAGAACATTTAGTTCTACTTTGCTGAAGAATGTTTTAGTTAAAACGATTTAGCTTCTGTAGTGTTTGTCCTCTTACCGCAGCAGATTAATCTTCACGTAACAAGTGAACAAAAAAATTAGGAACAACGTAACAATGCTGAAAACTACGATTCAACCATCTGGAAAGCCATAATTATAAGATAAAGAAGAAGAAGAACTTACTCAAAATTAGTAGGAACGAGAAACAACTTGCAGTGATAAGCGATATAAAGAGGAACGTTGTAAGTGTCGTGAGGCGCTAGCACGGCCAAGCGCAGTAGACCACAGAACGGGTTCCGCACAGCTCCTACGGGTTCTTCCCCCGCCGCTTCTAGGTCTGATTGCCGGTAGAGCAACTCCAGAGCGTAGGACGTTTCATTACGGACCTGGTGAAAATTTTAATAGTTACCTACCTATTATTTTTTTATTAACAGCCAATTCAGAAAATATTTTAAGGAAAACATGGCCAGAAAGAGTTTTTTCGACAGTGTTGGTGTGAAAATGTGCTTGAAAAGTAATTTTTTTTTTTGATAAATAACAGTTTACCTGCAAGGGTGACCTGACGATAATTTTCTTGTTGTTGTATTTAGAGTTCCTCTCCACCACGATGTAGTAGCGGGTTCCGTTCTTACTCGGATGCAGGACATGAAGCTTCGACACCGAGCGTTGAGGGCACACGATCTATTAAAATAATATTATTATCTATGTCATTTCATCAGCAGCTGCATTTTAAGGTCACACAACTGAAAAAATGTCTTCTTTTTCATATCAGACAAAATAGAGTTAGATCTAATACAAAGTATTTTGTCAAACCATACATTTCTCAGAATATCTCACGATCGTTGATTTTTCTATAATTTTTACACTGAAGTGCGTTATAATAACGTCATTTTCAGTAGCCAATCTCAACAGAGATTAGCCAAGCTAGGCGATACTATGGTGCACTAATTTAAGTGTGCTCTATTCCCTCACTCTCATAATCCGATTGGATATCAATCCAACACGACTGGAGAGAAAAAGGAAAAGCATGTGATACGACGTAAGGTATATACTCGTGATCTCATTATATTAAAATTTGATGCTTATGAGATTAGAATAGAGATTTAAAGCCATTACAATTCACAATAAAGCATTAATAATGATGCATTTTTCTAATGAATTATGACTCACGTTAAGATGATCGAAATCATGCAGCCGTATAGACAAAGTCTGATCAGTTAATTTTCGAAGCAATTCAGCGATAGCGGGCGGAGCACCCGGGGACTCCCCTTCCGTTCCTGCTGGGGCGGCACTTGCTGGAAATCCACCTTCGAAACTAGACAAACAAAATTAGATTAAATTTGTTGTTTTTCGTAATTCATTCCTCGGACATGTACGAAGCGATTTGCTTTTCTAGTTTCTAATCCGAACCGCTAGGATATGGAACGCCCTTCCGGCATCAGTTTTCCCTTCTACTTTTGATATGTGACCTTCAATTCAAGAGTGAATAGGCAACTTCTAGGCAAGCGAGCTCCATCTTAGGCTGCATCATCACTTGCTAGCAGGTCTGATTGCAGCCAAGCGCTAGTCTGTAAATTAAAAAAAAAAAACGTTTTAAAGTAATAAATTCGAAACTAGTTACTAGAATACCAAAACCTACTTATGGATTTCTAAAGTGCTCCAATTTCAGACATAATTTAGGTAGACAAATCAATGAGGTCCCTTGGGAGTTTTGATACTTTCGTTACGTAGGAAATATTTTTTTAATCAGTCATACTATTCTAGGATCTGGACTAAACTTATTAAGGATCAATACCTATTACCCACTAAGCCAGCATGGTTCTTGTATTATTAGTATTAATTACGCGGGTACCAGCGAGCTTTGCTCAGCATCTTTGGATTTGAATGTTGTTATCCCTAAATTCCCGGAAAACTCAGGAAAGACATGATAAACTGGGAAAATAAAACATCATAGTTATCTAAATACACAATTTCATCCAAATCGTCAGAGCCGTTTCAAAAAACCAATAATTACTTATATACAAAAGAATTAATACTAACCAGTCCCATTCGTCACTAATATCAGTCATCTCTTGCTTAGTTTCTTTTTCGACGTCGTCTAGCAAATCCGCTCCCGAAGTATCACAGCCTGAAAAACAAAGTTTCCTCACAGTAAGGCACAGTAGGTACTACAAAAAGAACGGGATATAGTATGTTTATAGATTTGTTGTAAAATTACCGGGTGTGCTAGGTCGGCTGGAGTGGTCGTAGTCAGCTACCGCTAGAACGCGATCGTTGCCCGCCAGATCAGTCTCAGCATGTGTTCTGAGATGCACCGTTGATCCCGGGCCTAAGGTCAAATTAGATTGCAGGTCAATACAAAGGCTACACCTAGTTAGTAGCCAATAGCCATCATTAAATGTTTACAATCATCATCGCAAACCGCTATCTATTGCTGCATGAATTTCCTATAAGAATGTTTTAGCATTATGAAGAATTCTCAGGCATGAAAGTTTCCTCACAATTTCACTAAAAAGAAAATGATCTTCATATCACGTATCTCGACAAAAGACAAGTGTTAATAAACAATTTAACTTTTGGTGAAGAGATTACTTCTGCAAACCTATCTATTTCTTTTTAGTTTTTCTGCCTGAAACTAGTGTATGAATGAATTGCACTTTATTTTCAAATAGCTTTATGTAGATGGTGCTGTTTGGATTATCTAGTCTTATGTCATCTTGTTTACAATGTTTTGTAACTGAAATAACTGAAACCCGCTGAAATAACTTCCACTTATTTATCACCATTAATTTAAATTATTCCCTTAATTCCTGCAGCACATTTTACTTTAGTCATACCTATTTCATACCTACCTATGTCATTTATCAACTGCAATCCACTCTCAGCAGCCACGATAGCAGTAACGGCTGCTGTTCGATCAGTTATAGCGTTTGAAAGCGCTTGCAGCGCTCTTACAGCTGATGGAGCTAAAGTAATGTTTAACGGCGACCGTGCTTCAAGCGCTATATAGGTGCAGAGACGAGTATCTTCTATAGATGACTCCACACTATCTTGTCTTTCTGGTTCCTAAAATATATCACCAAAGTGTGAATAGATCCGTTTTTCTAAACTTAACATTTTTACCTCAATTCAATTCAAGTCACTTTCGAGAAAAAATAATTTTACCTGCACAGTAACACTTCTATTATCTAGTTTCTTCTTCTCTTCTCCATCGACATACGTAATAGCTTTTCCTTCGTTTTCATCTTCTTCTTCTTCCCTCTCACTCACTTCAACTTCACTCTGCTCCGGTGCTGAAGAATCTTCATCGTTACTTAGATCATCGATGCTTGAGTCACTACTAAAATGAAAAGATCATTTAGTAATTGTAAAAGAAGTAGTAGAAGTTTAAGCTAGAATAATATTACTTATTAGCCCATAGGCTAGGTGGTAGTAGCAATAAAGCTACCATAATATTATGGTATGGTGTGATGGAGCTATATGGCAAGAAAAAAAAATTAATTGTAAAAAAATATTATTTTAAATTTCATACCTAAATACACTTGTTAACTATGTTTTATTGAGATAAGTTGTTCTCTCTTTAAAATATACTTACTCGGTAAACAAATGTCCAATAGCATTAGTTAACTTTTCCATTCCATTTTCATTATCTGAATCTGATTCCTCAACATCCAGAGCTTTCAGGAAAGACATATTGCACGCGTTGAAATCAACCTTGTAACCCTTATTCTCTTTTCCATTAGGGTTCTTTATGAAAACCATTTCGTTATCAGTATCTGCTTCATCTGCAGATGTTTCCGATTCAAATTCATTTTTCTTTTTGGTTTTTCGTATTGGTTCTGCTGGGACCGCGTCAGCCATCGTTGTTTCTTGGCTTTTGGTGTCTAGTTGTGATGACATAGGATATGCTTTGGCCTGAAAATAATTGAATAAGTAAGCGACTGATACTAATAAAGAGACGGAAGACGTTTTTGGTTTAATTTTATAATTATTATACCCTGAGTCACATAGACACTTAACGTACATTCTACATGATGGTTTTGTTTGGTGAAATCAAATTTTGCAAAACAAAAGAAGTTCCAGTTATATCAATGAAATTTTAAATACGAATAAACGATTATTTATTTTATTTATTTACGTTTTCCCATTACGGTTTTTTGCTTGACATTTAAGAGTCACAAGTGAATTAAACTCTCTAAGACCAATTGGACTTCTGAAGTTTTTGAGTATAAGATTTTAAACGATTATCGCGTCAGGATATTTGAATATTATGTACTTGGAAAGAGTTGGCATATCTTTCAATGATTATGGTAATGCTGAGTTCCCCAAGTGATTCCCGTAGATCGTCACCCATTTTTATTTATGTAAATTTTTCGTTAATTACTGTGATAAGTATTCACTTGAAATAATGTAGCAGTGATTTCCCAAGGTCGTTGGATATTGTCTTGCATCACCGGCTCAAGAAGTGGTTCCCATGCGTCCAAACGCTCGTTGTAAACCCGAGCCTGCGCGCTGAGAGATCCACCTCCGTGTAGTTGTCGAGACCAGTCGTGTAAAGATACCTCTGCAGAGAGCTGCAAAAGAGTACCAATGGAACAATTTTAATCTTTCACCATCAAAGAAAGACAGTATGAAATCTTTAACCTACAGGGTTTTTTTTTTTGCTTTCTTAAGCTACGAAGGTCGCTAAGGTGCATACAATGCATCTCAACCATATTTTAAAGGAGTTCGACAAGGTTGTATTATATCACCCGTCCTGTTCAGTATCTATAGTCTATACGGAGATTAAATAGTATGGATAAAATTAGCAGTTCCTTTAATATCATTGCTTGTAATTTGTAAAATTGAGTCATATTATTATTACTTGACAAAATGTAATATGTTGTAAATGCAAGCGTGGAGTGTAAAAAATGCTGGTCAACAGAATATAATTATTTTAAGGCTTTTATGCTACTATACATTTGGAATATGCCGCAATGATAGTGAATCCAGCCTCTTAGCACAAAAGTGATGATTATTATTACATTTTTACAATCTTAATTTTTGTGATCCTCCAAATGTGTTGTTTTAAACTTATTCATACTACAATAGTGCATTTTAACCAACAGAGAGAGTTAATTAATCCAAAAGTGATTGCCATTATTCATCACTCTCACACTACGGTGGTACGCCAACGGAACAAGAAGAAACCCATAGAAGACAAACACCCAACTTACCTTTACAAGCAAAACAGGAATTCTAACAGTATGCTCAATCTCAAAAGTCACACGAACTACTGGTACGGTCACCACAAAAGTTTCCACCGGCATCGCACTGGGATATTTCGGCTGGATGTAGCTATCTTCAGCGTGGAAGCCCACATATGGAGTCAACTTTTTTGGGGACCAGAGATCTTCATCCTGTTTCTCTGACCTTGGATTGTAAGTGGCGAAATTGAAACAGTCTTTCTCATCTGGTATTGTTAGTTCTGTTGTTATTTCTTCTATGATATCTAAAATTACAGGATTAACTATTTACATATCCCAATTAATGCAAATTTATATATGGTATTCATTTTAATTGGGTCAGTAAAAATATGAGCCTGAGCTATTCCCCAATTCAAATTTATGAAAAAGTCTGCATTTTTATAATTTCTGACATAAATTGAACTTTACAAGCTGGATCAATTAACACTACAAAAAAATAATGAGAATATTAAGAGAATGTGTGTTTTTAGATTTTTAAAACATGTGTAGAACTAGGATTCTAAAACCAATTTAAATTTTTTCCACCCCACGGGCCACGACTGATTAAAAAAATTAAGGAGTAAGTAATACTGTCGTTGAAATTGTCCACTTACCCATCACAGTATGCACAGTAGTGGCAGCAATATGAACATCGATCTCCGAAACGGACAGGCGAACCATAATACCCTCCTCCAAATTCTTGAAACTCTTGGAAAACTCCAGATCACATGGCTTCAAAACCAATTGTGGCGGCAGATTCTTTAACTTCGATTGTAATTTGGACATAACTTGAAGACCAGCTAAAGATATCACTAGGCTTTCAGTATTAGAATGGCTGGAGTAGTCAATGAGGAGTTCTGTTCTGAGGAGTAAGGCGTGACCTTCTGTTTTCATCAGATCAGTGAAGAACATGACTTCAGGTTGTCGACATTGTACTGATATTGATAGGCTTGGCATGTCTTCTGATACTGAGGTTGCTGAAATCAGACATGTATTGAGAAAATTGGATTTAAGTCTTGAATACTAAGCTGCTAAAATTGTACAGGTATGTTTGACCATAACTTAATCAGCAACTTATTATTATTATAGGATTGGTAAATAATTATGGCATTTTAAATTGATACCAATTTCTTACTGCGGTATTACCACAATGCAAGATGGCCATCGTTGCCTTTCAACCGATAAACATCCATTCGGACATAGTTCTCTTGCAATGGTCTCCACAAAATACGGTCTTTTCCGCTTGTCATGCGGATTTCATCAATTCGTATGAGAAAGTAATAATGTGGAGTTTATTCTACGGCCAGAAAAAAAATCTGTAAGTACCACACCTGTAGAATAATAGCCACTTGTAGAATCACTGGAGCTAGGGAATCTTGCCGCTCTGTTATTATTGGTGCGCGTTGGTCCATCGCCCACATATCCATGGTTAATCACACCACCTTCTAGTATCTTCTCCCCTGTAGACATAAAAAATGAAGGATATTAATAGAGGACGTTTGTTTAAAGCCGCTTAAATCACTACCAATTTAGACATGTTGCCTTGTGAAAAAATAAAATAAAATTGAATATCAATCCCTGATTCAGGATTTTCTTTGTGGCAAAAAATAGCAGAACAATCAATTAGAATTAAAATAAAAATTTGAAATTATTATATTTATTTAATTAGCGAAGATCATTTATTTCGGAAAGAAGCAATTTCTAGGATATAAAATGCTTACTGGATTAATGGCAAGAGATTATGACCCTCAGTAATGAGGAATAAGTCAAGGTTAAGTTATCCAAAATTAAAAGAAGCAGCTGTCGATACAGAAACTTTTCGCATGATGACCACCAAACTTAGAAGAGAGCACACGATGATGATGATTATGATGAATGAGGGAAAATTGAATTTGAAACGATGTGCTTTGAAAAGAAAAGTTAGTCGAAAGATAAGAAAAGAAAAAGAAAGTTAGGTAGTAAAGAAAGAGATCTTAGAAAAATCTTTTTTCCTCACCTGGCATAGCATCTAGCAAACTCTTCGCGAGTCTTAGCAGGAAGGGCAGGGAGAGATTAAGTCGTGTTCGTTCCACTCTTACATCAAGAGTCACGGCGCGAGCTGAGCGGCGTAAAGACGCTTCCAGTAAAGCTGGTCTGACCACGGAAAACCCACCGCCTGCACGGGTACCACCGCCTTGAGATTCGAAAATTCTAGAAAAAATACATTGCGTAAAGATCGCGGTTTGTTTAATATGGAGATAAACTCAAGTGTTCACTGTTTTAACTAAATAATATAGTTACAAATTCCAGAAATTCCAGGTTTGGATCCTGACAGCATTGTAGTTACATTTGGTAATTACAACATTTGAGTGTGTTCGGGCCCGTTCATTGGTGCGATACATTTTAAATACTAATTTAGATTTTACATACTTTCTATTAATGTATTTTTTTGTGTTGGATTAAAGTAAATGAATATTCTGTTTTATAATCCGTTTGTCGCATCTGTATTTTGGTTGGAGCAGTAAATCTTATGTATTGCCTTATTGTATGGTTAGATAGAATTTAGAAATAAATAGTCACCTTCAATCTTCATATGGTAGCTTCGTTCCTATCAATGCACTTGACGACAATCACGCTTTATAAAATCAGTTTTGAGGTCTCGGCTCAAATACTTCCATAGAAAATTATACCTACTTTCTTCTCTTGTAAGTACCTACTCAAACTTTACAAGATAATCACGACACGAGAAACTTACGTACATCACCTTACACCTAAACCTTTGAATCCAAAACTGTACAAAAAAGAATTACCTCCTAATAGCGATAGTGGTATCAGGTCGTATATCCTCAATGAGAAGACTCTGTAAACTGGCCTTGACTTCAATGCTGCTGTCGGAGTAATAGTCGAAGTGTACGTTAGCTTCGCCGGCTGTCACTTTTGCCAGACCATGGTTCAAGTCGCGAACTGGTGAGCTGAGTACCTCATCCATGTCTGAGAATAACTTTAACTCTATTCCTTCCAAAGTGAACCTGTCAAAATATTTGCACTACGTGAAAATGTAGAACTTTAGTTTATCACATCCCACATAAATTCAAAAATCTGTCTGTCTATCAGTTACATTTTTGCGACTTAACCACTGAACCGATCTTGACATTTAGCATATAAGCGTAAGTTTGTTGTTTCTTTGAGATGGTCATATTCTTATACTTTTATCTCGGAAAATGATTGATTATCTCGGAAATTTCTAAGAGATAAAAAAGTTACCTGACAACTGATTCTTTCCTTACAGGCTCTCCTTGAGCGAAAAATGCTTGGAGCTTCTTAACTGTTGCTTCAGATGGCGCTATTTCTACTGGAGAACTTGGAGTTATGCTACCTATGGTAAAATGATATCATTGTAATTTTTTTTAAACTTGATTAATGTTTGACGAAAATTCCCGTGGGAAAAGAGCAACCGCTAGAAAAGCAAAACAAATAGCCTGTATCTTCAATGTGCAATTTTTCTTATATAAACCTTAAAAGACGTATCCAGACTCATGCCACGAGCACCAAAAAAGTCTCGCTGTGACTACTCGTATAATTTTCACTGAGACTTCTCGGCTTGAATCTTGAGTCTGTTCTTGTTCTCGTTTCTCAACAGCAAAAGAACAGCAAAAATATCTTCTACGTACACGCGTTCCTATTTTCAGATCTGGTCAACGTGAGTCTGGAGCCTTTTTCACTTCTCGTTCATAATCTGCCACTCATTCAAAAGATTTTTGAATTATCATCATTGTGGTTTTGAAAATCACATTAATACTTACTGATATAATGCACTTCGCTGAAATTGTCACTCCAAACTGCCAGAACAGTGGCTAAATCCTTCTGACCGAGGTTGAGGGATACAGTGTCCATGACTATATTGGCATCGCAGAGAAGTAAGTCTCTGTACGCGTTTATATTCGCCACCTGAGCATAACTGACGGCTCTTTTCAAGTCGCAGTTCACGGATATAGGCTCTAGGATAGGTTCCTGAAATTATTTGTATAAATAAACAATTCTGTTTAAGAACAGCGATGTTCTTGCAAAGAAAGTGGTTTTTGAAAATAATCCAAAATGGTACAGATTTGGACATAAACACCAAATTGATTGTGACCCATCAAAAAATGGGGCAGTAATATTTTATTTGAATCCATCGTAGCTCTTTACGCCATCCACTAAAACTTATTTTGTTTATTAGAACTTTTGTCGGTAAGACATTTATGTGAAAAAAATTCCATTGAATTGTGATTCAAATGATAGATTTAAATATTTTGATAGAACTACCACCACCAATAAAAGAAGAGATGAACTATCCTGCATCTAATAGGGATCATACTAATTAAGATTTTAGTGGTAATTACTGGCTGAAAGAGAGAGTAAAGTTTTAAAGATTACCTGTACTTCCAAAGTGCCAGCCAATGTCATAACAGCGCGCGAGAGTGTTATATTGACATGCTTGATTAACACATTATCGATTACTGGACTAAGTACTGGGTTGGTCGCCTCGATGCTAGCGTTTACCGTTTTGAAGAAGTTCTCGATTAACAAGTCACCTAATAACAAGATAAAAGGGAGTTCAAATATAAATGGAGCCAAGTCAAAAACATAGTAATGAAGGGAAAAAGCTCTTACCCATGTTTAAAACTAATAAATTTGGTGAGGAAGGTTTTTGTGGAAGAAGTAATACTGGTGCATGAACCTGAAAAAATGAACGTCTTAATATTTTATTTTGACTATACTGGTAATTAAATGGTAATGGACTCCCCCCGACCTTGAATCATCATAGATTTTAAGTAGTTTTAAACCCCCTAAGTACAACAAATCAAGGGCATAGACCAAGTTTGGGCAGCAGTGCATGTTCCCTTAAACGAGTGCACGAAGAAGGCAAATCTTAGAGAAGAGTGGAGAGCAAAGTGTGCCACAACGCCCAAGTGACGACCACGACTGTTCAATCAAGAGTGATGAGAAGAAGACATCATACCTCAATAGCCAGGTTGACTTTCAAAGGCGCAGTTCTAATGGACGCAGCTCGCTCCTGCGCCGCGCGCTCCGCTGCCGCCGCTGCTTCCGTTGCAGCGGCAGTTGGTACCAATGGCTCAAGGAATTGCTGCACATGTCAAAAATTCATCAGAAAAATTGTTGTGTTTGAAGATACCTACTTAGAAATAAGACTACTTCTTTAGTCTGTGACTGTCATAAGTTAATTATTATTTTAATCTTATCACTTTGACTCTGTTTTGCAAATATACCTACCCTGGCAGTAACATCAGCTGATGTTGGTTAAATTAAATAATTTTTTGGCGAGTTAGAACGGCACGAAATTTTCAAAAAATTATCAAAGAAAATTCTCGGTGAAAGCCTCAGCCTTTGACAGTTTGGGGGGTCTGGGATTCAATCTCGGTTTGTTAAAATTGCTTAAACGGTGAAAGAAAACATCGGGAGAAAATTAACATGCCTGGGAGTTCTTCATAATGTTTTCAGTGATATATGAAGGTTACCGATCCTCTCTTGACCAGCGTGGTACGAATAGCCTAAACTCTTCTCATTCTAAGAGGACACCTGTCTTCAGTAGTGGACCGGCGACGGGTTGATTATTATGTTGAAGAAAATAGTCACACCTGCAGCTGATAAAGCAGAGAGCAGAAGAACACGACGTGTAGCCTGCCCACACACACGCGCAGCTCGGCGTCAGAGCGCGCTCGAGACCCCGCCGCTGCGCGCACGTACTTTATCTCTATCACCTTGTCCTCATCTGGCCAAACGAGCTGGAAAAAACAACTCTAGAGAAACTGACTGAGTGACTAATCAACCTTCAAAGCTCAAGCCGTTGGGTCTAGAACTTGTGGGTTTGCATAGGTTCTCTCTATAACGCCCTTCTCTAAGAAAAGATTTTGAGAAATTCCAAACATGATCTTAAGAAAATCTAAACGGACAGGCGCTGAAAATACTTTTTGTAATCATCGAAAAAGAACGACTTTTGGATGAGATAAGTGGCAACTGCAATCGATACCAATAAAAATATTTCACAAAATCGGTCGCTAATAGGAATCAAAGACTGCAAAACCAATTCATTTTTGATTCGTAAGACATTTCTCTGAAAAACGTGAACGGCATAAATACCACTTGGCAAATAAAAGCCCAGAAAAATCATTCAAGAGTTTAAAATACAAGTATGTAGCTGATATAGGAAAGTTTAGATTATGATACCGATTTTTTTTTAATCAAAATATCGAGCAAACGAGCAGCGAACGAAACTTCTTGAATATTTTACTTTACCTTAGGATAAAGCGTAGCTTCAGCCAGATCTTCAACATGCAGTGAGCCCAGGAACAGCTTGAAGATGAGGCGGTCATTAGCTCGGAACACGCAATCGCTCTCCAGTGACGTCACCCGCACTTCAACAAACGGGTTCTCAACCTGACAGAGACGAGCTGTTACCGAGGACAACCTGAAAAGTGCAGCTCAAATGTATCTCTATTTCTGAAAATCACGGGTGCTATAATATGTTGCTGATTAAACTTTCACCGAAATATGTCGAGTAGGTTATCGTCAGTTTGCAACCAAGAACAGTTATGCTAAATATTTAGCCATGACCCACACTCTAACTTAATTGGTATTAAAGCATTGCTATTCATTTTCGCAGGGAAAATTGTGATAGGGATAGTACAACCTGTAGTTTAAGAACAATTTTTGTTCCTCAATCTACATCTGTTTAGATATTACGTACCTACAATCAAATTAGAATCAATACCATAAACATTGAACTACTATGTACTAACATGTGTACATAAAATGGAACTTTAAATTAGCTTGCATTATAAATCTAAAATGACGAATTCATTACCTTCGAAACACGAGACCAGGTAATAAAAAAAGAGAGTGAGAAGAAAATTATTTTACCGAACAGAATAGCTGAACTTGGTAGCACCAGGCGGAACGGGCGGATCATCAGCAGGTCTCATCAAGTAGTCCCACAATGATTGAGCCTTCGGGAGAACTAGGTTCTTTATGTTCAGGGAGTGACGTTTTTGAATTCTAAAAAAAAATACAAGTTAAACAAGCTGTTTTAACTTTTGCAGCGCAACGATATTCAAGATCCTAGGTATTTTATGCATATTTTCCTGTTAAAAAACTAAAATCGGGTATGGCTGAAGTCAATAAGAAGCGCAGTTCAGGAATATCAATCATAACCAGATCTCTCTATGCCTGCATCATCTTCCTTAGTACTGCAGGTCGTGATCTTTGTCAAGGATCACCTTTTCAGCAAGATGTTCTTCCATTTAAACTTTAAAGCCATGGTATTGTGGGGAGCATAGAACAAATGGACAGGTATACACTATCGAGCATGGTGCTGACTTGATCAGACTAACATTAAAATTAAAAAGAAAGGCCCTTGAAAAACAACTTCGCACTTACTTGCGGTTTATGTAATGCAAGTACTTGAAAAGAGTCGTGAGTGCTGCAGCGTGGACCAACAACGCAAGTGGCCCAACATCTGCCACCAGGGCTTGCTCTACATTGTGGAAGTGAGAACGGAATTCTGGACAATTCGCTCGTACCTAGAAATGGTTAAAAATCATACAAGAAAGCTCATCTAAACTTATAAACCTCCCATTAGATCATTGAATGGTCAACACAGTTGATATTTATGATATCAGAGGTACTACCTACAGTAGGTACCGTAGTATCAAATTATAAGGTAGCGTCTGAGTAGAGTCTGAGTGGAATTCGCAGAGTGCTTGGAGTCTTTGATTTTTGATCGTTTGATCTCCATAAGATCTTTGATCGTCATAGAAGTAGATCGTGGTTATTTTTGTGCAGAGCTATATCTATAGCAAATAGCAAACCACAAATGTGATGAATTTTTCAACTCAACCCCAAACTCTCCACTTAGTTACCACCTTTTGCACTCCCGGTATTAGTGAAAAAATATCACTATTTGCGCACACTTTTACCTTTGGTATTTTAACTCTGTACGTGTTTCGAAATTTCATGTGTTCCAATAACCACACCATCTGTCACCTTCTGGACTGCTGGTTTTAATTTAAAGGACATTGCTAATATCATAGTCGCCAGAATATCCCTTAGTTTATAACTTGTCTATCATTGTAGATAAAAGCTTCGCTTGCGATTTATTTATGTCAGTATCATATGAACCACATGAGTATGAAATAGATTACAGAAAAACTGAAGCCTCCTCACCTTCCTATACAGCAAATTAAACAATTCTCCAGAACTGGTAAGCAGTTCTAAATACTGTCCAGAGCTGCTATGATGCTGCTTATCAGTGAGCAGCGCTTGCCCCACGGACAGTTGGACAGCTGGACCGAACTGCATCAGTGCCACATCCAAACACACTTTACTGATGCTCAACATAACATAAGGTTTATCTGTGAGTTCACTTGATCGGCTCAGGTTGATGACGATTTCCCCTAGGTACAAAAAATAAAATGCTTGTTATTTCTATCTCTACCAACAGCATTAATGGGGCCGCCCAATAGTGCAATGGTCAGCAATCTACGGTCATAGCCAACAGCAGTTGATCACGACAAATATATTCAAAAATGTTTTGCTGATCATATTATCTAGTGATAGCCCAGTAACTAGTTAGAATTCGACTTACACGATAAACAAAACGCAGAAACCTCGAGGAATCGCGTAAGCAACTTGATTCGTACGGTGCTTTAGACTTTCTTGAGTCCTATTTTTCATTCGTATCATGATATTGTTGCCAGTTCATGGTAACAAGGCCTACCTATGCGTCGCATACAGTGCGTATCTAACGCATTTTTTATTTATTTTTATTCAGATACAAGTTAGCCCTTGACTGCAATCTCACCTGGTGGTAAATGATGATGCAGTCAGATGAAAGCGGGCTGACCTGGACGGGGTATGGCAGTTTTCATTAAACCCGTACTCCTTTGGTTTGGCCTTTCTCTGAGGAGCTACTTGTTTACCTTTTAAGTCATTTAAGGAAAAATAAATGATACTAGTATCTGCCAAGATCACAGTTTGGATCACTGAGCCAACAAATTGATTTCTGTGGGTAGGTAAGTAATTTATTAAAAAGGCAAACTGATTCACCTATAATAAACCTCATCAAAGTTCCAATAGTATTGCTGGGTGACACGTTGTCATCGAACCCGGGAAGGTCCACCGACCGGGCATATTCCTCCACATCCTCATCACTGAAGTCCGCTGTGGGGAGGGACTCTTCAGCTGGCGACTTGGTACTCTCACCATCCACCATCGTTTCTGCTGCCCTAAAGTTATAGGGTCCATTAGACACTATTAGGATTTGCTTTAACACAATCACTACTGTGACCTTACCATGAATTTATGTTTGCCTGAAAATATCTGGATAAATGCTGCATCATTCATTCATCATTCATGATTGACGAAACTATTGTGCCGATCCAACCCATAATGGACCTAGCGTCTAAAAGATTTCTGTGATTCAATCATAAATATTCAGTCAACACCTGTAGGTATGGCTTCTTTACTGTGTCAGACAATCTGAACAATGCTTTAACATTTCGGTCATTTAGGAATTAGTTAAGTAGGTTTATGGTTTAAAGAATTAAATGAAAATATCGTAAGTCACATAGGTACCGTAGATTGAAACATTTGCTTCTGATTTTCCAGTAAGATAGTCATTTACCTACTTTAAGAGATTTTTGACATTTTAAATCTTAACGACTAACTAAAACTATCGTAGAAAGGAAGCATCAATCTTTACCTGTTCCTACTAAAGTAAGCCGCTACAATCTTCTGCCTCAATTTAACCAGCTCTTTATACCCTGGATCTGCAGTAACCTTGTCCAGCTCAAAGGCTTCCAAAAGTTCAGGATCCACGATCTCTTCGACATAATCTCCAGAGTCCATGAAGGAGACTGGGACAGTGTTGGGCGTGGGGACCGGCAGGTTGTCAAAGAAGTCCAGCAGGTGGCCGATGATGCGATCCGAGAGGTTGAACTTAAGACTTGATAGCGATATGTTGAGCTTGTATCTGAATGAAAAAAGGTTTTTGTTACTTTACATTAAATTATTTTATAGCTGAATAAAAATATTTTTGTGATCTGCTTGTTTCGATGTTCTTTTTGATATTTCAGTTATAGTTTGATAGTTCAGTACAGTTTTCTGCTTCTTGCTTCTTGAATAATTTGTATGTTTTTTTGACTAGCTGTAGGCATGGTTCAAAATATTTTTACGAGTTAGAAGATGTCGTTACATACTCTCGAAAGAAATAAATAAAATTATTTGTTAAAATGATACAAGCTTCATTTTGCTCATTAACAGAGTCTTTCTCATTTTTATTTTTTATTTATATTTTTATTTATTTGGGACAATAAACAATTACATATTATATATTAAAGCTATAACTTAAATCTATCGTTAAATATTAGTAAATATGTAATCAACTACACAATCCACAGCTTTCTTGCTAGAATTCTTGCTAGATCTTCTCTTCTTCGACTGACATGAAAAAAATATTTTTAAATTTCGTTATGTTAATAGCGAATTACTGTTCTCAGTAGAGTAGTTTGCTAACTTTACTTAGGCCGTGTGAGGTCCATGACGAGACCCATGCTCAGTAGAGGGCTAACGATGGGTTGAAATGATGATGATGGGTACAATAAAGAAGTAATGCAAATGACCTGGGAAGAAGTTTATAGTCCTTCTTGATGCTGGTAGAGAAGACTAACTGCGCCTTGAGCCGCGGCACCAGGTGCAACTCTGAATCTCCATTCTTTCGCGCCTCCCTCCACGGATCCGTCCATTCACAGAACAGTACCTTCAAACAATCCAAATGTATATAGAGTTACCGGTACAGTCATTAGTCACACTAATATTATAAAGGGGAAAGTTTTTGTGTGTGTGTGTGTGTGTGTGTGTGTGTTTGTTACTCCTTCACGCAAAAACTACTGGACGGATTTGGCTGAAATTTGGAATGGAGATAGATAATATCCTTGATTAGCACATAGGCTACTTTTTATCCCGGAAAACCTAAATCCACGCGGACGAAGTCGCGGGCGTCAGCTAGTAGGAAAATAATATAGAGTTATGCGCTAGAGTAAATATATAATAGTATCTCCTTCTTCTTCTTATCCTTTATCCCAAGCTATATGGAGTCGGCCCAACATGTCTTTTCTTCCACTCACTTCTATCATACGTCTAAATTTTCCACACCTTTTACACAAGTATCCTCTTTCACGCAATCCATCCATCTTATCTTTGGTCTTTCTCTCCTCTTTTTTTCTTCCACATACATATTAGTAACATTCTTCTAGTGACATGATTTATATTCATTCTTTATCTTACGACTCCAAATACTCTGTAGGTCTGTGATGAAAAAGAAATTATTTGTTACACTGTTTAAAACCTACTTGAACCGAGCATTCAGCGTGGAACCTGTCGTAGAGCCGCTCTTCCAGCTCCATACACGTCGCATCCTCGAGCGTGAGGTTAAGAGGCTGCAGGTCGGACTTTATCACTATCCGGTTTATGTCCAGCACCATCACACGACCTGGCCTTGAAAAATGTATTGGTATTATTTTATTATTCTACTACTGCAATCTCACCTGGTGGAAAGTGATGATGCAGTCTAAGATGGAAGTGAGCTAACCTGGAAGAGGTATGGCAGCTTTTATCACATTGCATACATGGATTCATTAGTAAACACTATAAAGTTCTTACGAAAGTCCCATTTCTCTATCTGTCTGTTTTTTTGAGGACAAAACTAAAAATTCGGCGAGCGAAAAATTAGACGATAAAATTCTTCGTCGCACCCTTTTTATCCGCGCTTCCCTAACACCCTTACAGTAGGAAGGTCTAGATTGGTACAAAGAAAAAGCAATGGATCAATCAATAGTATATAAATCAGATTAATTAATACTTGTGGACACAGCCATGCTCCGGCAGAATGACAGCAGGTCCCTTCAGATCCACGTTGAGATGGAATATCTTCCGGCGACTGATCGCGTGCGCCAACACTGACTTGCTCATGGCGGTTACTTGCTCAGCTGCCAGGGACACCTCCTCCGCTAACTCCTCAGATGTCATCGAGTGGGTTTGGAAGAAGTTTATCAGCTCTGTGAATGCATGCTACAAAAATATTTAATATAATAGTCAATCATGGTCGGGGACGAAGCGATTTTTACACACTTTCTGTCGGTTATGCTTATCAATAATAATATGATGGCTGGTTCTCTTTCTTATCTTACAGCATCCTTTACTGAATCCTTTTGTTTCTTTCTCTTATCTTACAGCATCCTTTACAGGATCCTTTTATTTTTAATTTGTTTCAATAAAAAAAGCTGTTTTTATAGTTAGCTACGTAGACGGGTTCTGAGAATTACTTTGGTACTTACTAAAAATTTTAAAAACCTTCCTTACCTCCACATAGACCATTTCAACAGGTTCAACATGGCATGTAACTCCCAAGTCAGCGTGGCTGTTCGCTGGATTCTTCTCCACATCCAAAGCCAATACTGTATTGCTTCCCACCGTGGAGCCCTGAGCAGCTATCAGAAGTGGCACCAGCTCTCCATCAGAGGACATGCCTTCTATTACTATGCTTTCTGTTCGCGCTGACACCTGGTCAATAAATGTTTTATAAGCAAAGGAAGAAAGACGTAAATAAAACCACGGATTGCGATCGGAAGTGCGATTTTATTCAGGATTCATGATAATTCATCGAAAATAGTAAAATCACATCACACTAATATTATAAAGGCGAAAGTTTGTATGTGTATGTGTGTGTGTGTGTGTGTGTGTGTATGTTTGTTACTCCTTCACGCAAAAACTTCTGGACAGATTTGGCTGAAATTCGGAATGGACATAGACAATATCCTGGATTAGCACATAGGCTACTTTTTATCCCGGAAAACCAAAGAGTTCCCACGGGATTTCGAAAAACCTAAATCCACGCGGACGAAGTCGCGGGCGTCAGCTAGTCAAGAATAAAAACTGGAATTTTGTTGACACAGCTGACAATCGGAATTAAAGCCAAGATAAAAGAAATTTTTGTAAATTTAGCTCGTCAAAGCCATCATAAAATGCTTATAAATACTCATAGATCATACTCATAGATTCTCAAAATGCTAAGATTGTTGAAATTATTGTCCCTCAAAGGCTCAAACTTGCCATCTCTTCGGAATCTGCTTTTTGAACCGGATGGTACAGTTTTGACTTAGGTTGGCTTGGATGAAATAAAGATTTTTAGGTAAATGATACTTTAACTTGCCCAAAGGTATCTTACCTTATATGCTTTCGCAGAGGGTCGCGTTTCCAATGATGCGAGGAACTGCGTCAGGCTTATGACCAGGACTTCTTTACTTCTGTTCATCATTGTCAACGTGCAATTCGCCAACGTCAAATTAAGTTTGTGCTCTGAAAAGTGAAATATTTTCTGGTTTTGGAGGGAGGGGTGCATCTTCCACAAATAGATACAAGAATTTAACTGTTTTTTTATTCAAGGTTTGCACTTGAAGACAATCATATCCCGTAAAAAGCTACGCTAGCCAAATGTAGATTGACAGACTTCACACACCTTGGAAAATATTATGGAGAACTTTCAGTTCTCTTTCACCGTCCAATTCAGTATATTTAATTGCTTAAAACGCACATATCTTTGAAAAGTTAGAGATGCATGCCTGAGAGCGAACTTCCGACCTCCCGAATTGGAGGCGGACGTCTTTAACGACTTGACAATCACCGCTCCTCTAGGTCCTAGTCTAAATAGAACCGTGAAAGACTATTGTCATAGTGGAAATTGTGGATATCAGAGCTCTATTACGTTTTTACATTTAAATGACAGATGCCAGAAACGTACAAAAATTTTATAAATTCAACTCACCAATATACTGTTTAGACTTGTCCTGCCTAGGCTCCCCTTCAGCATAGCCAATAAGTTCGCAAACTCTTTTCTTTTCAGGACTGGACAAATGGCTCCAAAGGCTTTTGCACCGTTCAGTCTTCACGCAGAGCTCTACACGAGATTTAGTTTCATTGTCTGAATCGTTCTCGGAATCTGACGTGGGCTTCCACCAATCGAATTCCGTTTCGGCCACTTCTATTCGTTCTGGTTCTTGTGTAAGGAGCTGAAAATCAAATACTTCATCATTATCATCTTTCTTTCATCTTTTGATAATCACTTTTTGATAGTGGGAGATCACGATTTCAATCCCCGGCAGTGGCGATTTGGAAATTTATTAAATTGCCTCTGGTCTGGTGTGGTGAGATTCGGCCATGACTAGTTACCACCCTACCGTATCGTCAAGTTATTTAGCATTTGGCAAATACATTTCGGAAAGTCGGAGTTAGGGGGAATGCATCCATTAACTTACTTCAAACTTCGCTTGCTCCCTCGCAATAACCACCGATATGATCGGGAGACTATCTTCGCACTTCTGCAGGTCCAACTTCAGTTCAATATCGTTGGGACTCCTCAGCGTGCTTTTGTACGTCTTCTTGTAAATGTTGTAGTTTTCCCGATGCCTCTTGATCGCTGCCCAGGTGTAAGGTCTGACTCGCTGCTCCATCACGACGTTGAAAGCGTAACGCCACCATTTCTTTACGTCCTTCAAAAGTGGCACTCCTGGATGTAAGTGACGGTACTTCCTGGAAATTTAACAGTAGCCTAGTTAGTGTCCCAGGACTAGGAAAAAGGTATGAAATCTCGTATAAAAAAGACGGAAATAGAGTTAAAACCACGCTGTTCCGGAATGAGTTGGAGCCTGGTGGATGGTACATTTGTTCCTGAAACGAATCACATATCTAAAAGTTGCAATGAACCTGCTGATCGATTCCGGAAAATTCGCATCAACTATTATTACAATAGCAATTGTTGTGATTGGCTGAAATTATGCGTCAACCAATCAGAGGTGATTGCGATCGTGACACTGTAACCTGTCATTTTAAGCGAGCGACTGAGTTACTATTGCTCCCTTCATTGCAGAGACTAGAATCATCTCTAAACTATTAGCTTGATCAAGGAGTAAGACAATTTCTGATAATTTTTCTGGAACATTGTCAACCAACATAAGTGTTTCCAGATACATGGGGGTGATAATATTATGTGCTATCTCTATAGGGTGAAGAAGAATTTACCTATTAAGAGTGATCCTCTGGAAAGACGCTAGCAGGTTCTCAATGGAGAGGTACTGCCGTCGAGAAAGTTGCAGAGCGCTGTCCTGCAGCACAGCATCCAGGAGTAATCTCGGCACCCGCGGCTCGCCCGACCGGTTGATTATCACCTTCACTTTACAGGTTACAGGTTTCAGCACTAGAAAGGAAAAACCGGTCAAGTGCGAGTCAAATTCACACGCGACGGCTTCCGTACATCGTAAAAGATTATATACTTTTTTTTAATTTACATGGTGACAATTTTGAAATTTTTATTAGTTGTTGTTATAGCGACAATAGAAACGCATATTTGGTAAAATTTTCAATTCTCTACCGGTTCATGAGATAGACAGACGGACGGGCCTTACGAGTATGGACCCTAAAAAGAACAAAAGTAAGGGCAGATTATGTAAAGAAAGAAGGAATGGAACAAGACAAGAGAAAGCAAGAAATTATACAGGATCCGCAGGAAATAATCCACCTTCTGTGCATATACATGCATAGATATGTATACATGTATATAGATTTCTAAATTTCAAAATTAAAACGATTTTTTTTAATGTCTATTAGGAATTTCTTTCCCATAAGAAAAATATCTTTCTACTTACGAAACTCGAAATCCTCATGATGCATAGAGAACTTGTCCAAACCAGTCAGCATGTAATGCTTCCAGTTATAATACTGCATGGGAGTGATGTGTGCTATCTCCACATCATCGAGAGCTGTGGCTGTGGGGTTCCAGTAGAGGGAGAGTGACTCTACTCTCATCATTTGGTACACTGTTGATGCGTTTGCTGGGGTCACTGAAGCTTTCCATTTGCTGAAATACAGTGATTACTCAGATGATTACTTAGATTGTCTGTATAGGAGTTCCATATTTGAAAATCGTAACTTCGCAAAATTCAAATCTGACCAAACTGACAGTATGAGAATAGAGAAACAACGAAACTGGATCAGATTTGACAAAAGTATTTAAGTTCGATGTCTTTCAATTCGCACTTGGCCAATGTGGTTGACTATGGCTTAAACCCTTCTTGTTCTGAGAGAAGACCACGCTCAGTACCTGAATTGGCGATGGATTGATGATGATGGTGTAAATACCTTAGTATATTGGTAATAGAAATCGTTGCTAATCACGTACCTATTAGTAGTCTCAATAGAGAGACTCTGCAAACACAAGCCACACGCAAGCGGCCCATCTTTGGAACTGATAGAGTCTTCATATCTCACGTGAACATTCCTTACGTAAATCTGCAGGTTATTTACTATAGCCGTGAAAAGATTGCCAAAGAAATTCTGCGGTCCTTTCAACACCTCGCTCTCCGCTTCTAAATCCTGAAGAATCTTCCTCTTGGCTGCTCGTGTTAGCCTTCTTTCTCTTTCTGGATCGAAGTTGCTGTTGGAGATCGCTGGTCCAACCAATATGAGGACGTCTTCGATGTGAACGAGCACTGGTTGGGTGTACAGACCGGACCATGGTATTTGCAAGTTGATTTTTCCGATGGTTCCAATTTTGACATCGATTGGTAGATCTAGCTCGTACTGAAAGATATAGAACGATTAAAGGACCAAGTTAACAAATTGTTTTCATGGCAATGTTTCCAAGGAAAATCCAAAGCTCCAAAATTTTTAATTTCATAAATACATAAACCTATTAGGTATTTATTAAGTTTTCCAATGAGTGTCATTATATATTAATTCAAAAGGTTTCAGGGTAGTGATGAAATAATAGCATGACCCCTATTAGTTCATACAATTTGATCTTTGTATCTTCTTAAAAAATTAGTTCAGAATAGTTTAATCTTCACATCATTATCAAGACTCAGGTCAGGTCTTGCAACAGCCGATGTCGTGACGACATAGACTTATACATTAATTTATATCAATGCGTGACGACGATGTTTTTGACATGAAGGTCAACGGCGTCGCCTTGGCTTTTTTAGAATAGAATAACTGAAAAATTATTTCTTGTTGAGGGTTGTCTATCTACGTTATAGAGAGAACCTACGAGCTATATCTCAAGTTTCTAGACGCAGTAATTTGAGCTGCAGGTACGTTGATATGTCAATCAGTCAGTCTTTTCATATTTAGTTAAATGCTCTGGCAGCAACTAGATAGCGAACAATCTAGGGAAAAGCTTTGCATTCTTAAAAGAGCTTCTGGCTTAAGCATAAGATCAGCGAGGTTGACGTTGTCGAAAAAGATTCCAACGTTAAGGCGCTCTTAAGGAAATACGTTAAGGACCTGGACACACCAGGTCTTTAACGTATTTCCGGAGGAGTCTGTTGAGGGTCCCGATGAGTAGGCACTTTCGAACATGATGACTCTGTTCTGTTACTTAGGGATAAGAACTGCATTCTTACCAGAGCTTCAGGTTTAAGCTTAAGATCAGCGAGGTTGACATTGCCGGAAAATATTCCCACGTTGAGGTTCTCAGTGTCCAGGTCCTGAACGTACTTGCCGAGGAGTCTGTTGAGGATCCCGGCGACTGCGCCTTCGAACATGATGGCTGCGGTCTATGTTACCTGGGGATAACAACAAATTGTTAACGTAAGCATTACCTAGGTGTATTTCTAGGTTGTGTCAATTGTGAAACATAGGTTTCTTTTGAAGCAAGTAGATTCGTGTTTTGGCAATGCGGGGTTTCGATTGCTTGAAAATTTTCAAGTAAAGTACTAAATATATTTCGCATTATATCAAGTAGATTGATTTTCATTGAGTTTGGAGTTCGAGCAGTAAGTTAGTCAGATTATGTACCGAAATAAAAGTACCTACTTTCAAGAATAAAAGTTTCTCTTACAAAAATAAACGTTTTTCTTTCTTTCTTCTTTTTGTACCGAATTTGGATCTACCTAGCTGAACTGCAAATAAATACATATGTCGTAGGTGCCTAGGATTATTATGGTTTATTATTTAGTTTCAATTGCTCCATTGTTCTTTTTTTTTGTACGCTGGCGAAACAATTTAGGCACAGTACCTAGTACCTACTTAGTTATCTACAGTGGCCTGAACTGGATATATTTCAGAATATCTTCTTTAAACTAAAGGAGGTGGTTTAGGGGGTAATATGCTATTCATTAGTCTATGAATAAGAGAAACGAGTAGGTACCTACTTACCGAATCGAAGTAGGTGGGTATATTTGTCATATTCTCAATAAATAACCTTATAACCAAATGATTAGTGAAATTGTGTTTATGTAAATAATAAACACAAAACATCAAACACGTCCGATACAACAGAAACAAAGTGTTCTTTCCTTTATTAAAATCAGTTATCGCTTGCTATCGGCAGATAACATGATTATCTTGGACCTACTTATTTACACTACTTTATTTTTACATGCATTTATTTATGCGTGGCAAATTAAATTGATTGGTAAAATTTAACTTTTACCAATCAATTTCATTTCAACTCTCTAGTCAAGTTTTGAAATCTCTGTCATGGTCTCTCTGCATCGTTCCTGAATTGTCAAGTTCAAGTTTTGAAATCTCATTCCTGAGGGTACCACCAAACCCATACCGGGTTTAATAAAAACTGTCATGCCCCTTCCAGATTGGCCCGCTTCCATCTTAGACTGCATCATCACTTACCACCAAGTGAGATTGCAGTCAAGGGCTAACTTGAATCTGAATAAAAAAATTCTGACTAAACGGATGGGTCCTGAAAAGGTCCCCCATTTGTTCCATCTTAAACTGCATCATCATTACCATCAAATGAGATCACGTGAAGGGCTAACTTAGAATGGAAAAAAAAGAAAAAATAACAGACAAACAGACACACTTTCGCATCTATAAAACCTGTTAAAATAATAGTAAGTAATTAAGTAGATGGATGGGTACTGGATTGAAAGTAGGTAACTTTGGCCCTATAAGTGAGTAGGTACTTTGTAATCAAATTCTACTAATGACTGAGCTTCAAACATCGAGAGCGGAAAATTAAAAGATACTAAAAGATCATTTAATTAAGATGAAAGGTCACTAGGCAGGCGCAATGTTAGATAACAATAATTGAGGAGCCGGCGAATGAAACGGCTTACTTAGTTACACTTTATAATAAAAAGATTTTTTTTTCTTTAATCCGAACGTTTTGGCCCATTGAATACAAATCTGCATTCATTTCAAACAAAACTTGCAAAAGTTTAACCCAAAGTTCAGTGATTTGGATCACAGAATATGGACTTGTACCTACTCATTTCCATGCAAGATGACCTAAAATTGTGCTGAAATTGAGTCTAAGTTCATGGTTTCGATTACTGAATACTCTGACCAAGCACAACTGCCTAAAACTGTGAATTGATAAGTAGGTAAAGTTTGACACCATTCATTCAGTTATTGTCCCCTCCTGTAAAATTTCCATTCCATTCCATCAGCCTGTATGCGTCCATTGCATACAAGACCAAGAGCGCGCCACCAAACACGATCCTCCGCCACCTTCTGCAGGTCATCGGTCAAACGGGCTGAAGCACAGAATAATATAATGGCTGAAGGCCGTAAAATTTAATTTCGTGCAATTACACCGTTTTGTTCGCAAGCTCCTCATTTGATGTTTGCAATTTGCATCACAAAGCGTAGGGACCAACCTAGCTAAAAATAGATCCGCCAACACAGGCGACATTTTATCCCTTTATACAATACAAATCGCCTCGATTTTGTCCCTTCCAATCGTGATTTAAAAATCACTTTTATAATTTATATAAATCTATCTATTCGATGTATTGCCGCAATTAAGAAACGTTAAACGAAAAACAAAGAAAAATTAATCGAAAATATCTGATACTGATCTGAAAAAATTAAATTAAGTATAAAAAAATAACACTAAGCATGTAAGTATACTTAAAAATAACCTTATGTACCTAGATAATGTGATTCTACCTAAACGTGAAAAAAATACCTGGAAAAAAATTAAAAAATACGATCGATCTTACTTGCCACATATTTTCTAAGTAGTAACTTAGTAGTACAATAAGACATAGTTTACATTTCATAAATAAGCGACAAATACCTATTAGGATCCGGCAACATCAAGGCATGTATCAAACCGAAATAATATTGATTGTAATTCAACGATAAGACTGAAATTCTGTAAATATTAAAAAAAAACTCGGCCGTAGTTTTCTTAGCTCCTAAATAGGTACAGAATAAAGTTACAGTAACCTTAGTGTCCGTGTTTTAAGAATATCAAGGTTTTTGTAGCTACTTCGAAAAAAAAAACAAATTAAACGTACCTAGTTCTAGAATTTAACCATAAAATCTGTAAACATTGAAAAAAGCGACAAAAATACAATATTTTCTGAAAGCACAACTGTGTTATGTAAAAAATATTATATTTACCAGTATTACATGATTTTCTTGTATCGACGAGCAGGCTTTTTCCCAGAGGTTTTCCAGTGACGTCAAAGGATTCGGAGGGGGCTGGCTTTGACAGGTGGCATCTACGCATGGGCGGGTTCTGCACATGCGCATTGTACAAGGAAAAGCGATTACGACTTACGGAAAACCTTGCTCGTGATTATGTGTACTCGACTTAATTGAAGACTAGCGACCCGCCCCGGCTTCGCACGGGTGGACATTTATTTTTTCTATTTTCCGGGATAAAATATAGCCTATACGGATTCGGAAGAATCCCTCTAAGTAATGGTAAAAGACATTTTGAAATCGGTCCAGTAGTTTTTGAGCCTATTCAATACAAACATACAAAAATACAAAGGATTCCTCTTTATATTTCTTGTATCGACGAGGAGGCTTTTTCCCAGAGGTATTCCAGTGACGTCAAAGGATTCGGAGGGGGCTGGCTTTGACAGGTGGCATTGAATGCGCATGGGCGGGTTCTGCACATGCGCATTGTACAAGGAAAAGCGATTACGACTTGCGGAAAACCTTGCTCGTGATTATGTGTACTCGACTTAATTGAAGATGTAGACTACATCATCAAAATACTTACACGAACGTAGCATGAAGATGAAACTGTCTTACGTTTGGCGTAGGTAAACTGAGATAGATTAGATGACAAAGAATAAAATCAGTCAAGTGCAAGTCGGACTCGCAAACGAAGGGTTCCGTACACAGAAATCCAAATAATACTATACTAAGGCTCCGTACCAGCGTACAAGATTACGTACTTACTATTTTTGTTTTAAAGAATACTAGCCATGCTAATCATGACTAATACTCCCCTTTCCCCTCCAATCAAGCGTAAAGCTTGTGCCAGGAGTGGGTACGACAATAGTGCAACGGGTGGGGTTTGAACAGCCGACTTTTCGGAATTCAGTCCGCTCCTCAATCGTTGAGCTATTGAGGCTCAAACTTCGACTCGCACTTGACTGGTTTTTCCTTTCTAGTGCTGAAACCTGTAACCTGTAAAGTGAAGGTGATAATCAACCGGTCGGGCGAGCCGCGGGTGCCGAGGTAATAAGGTCCCGTTGGCAGCCTTCGGATACGGAACCCTAAACAAACTACTTGAACCTACCACAGAATTGCAAACAAGTTAATTGAAATGGTACTATACTCATACTGTCTTTAATATTGACACAGTAGCATGTCGCCCAATTATTTATTTTAACTATAAAATAAAGCGAACCGATGTTCTGTTTTTAAAAGAATGCCTTGGAGTATATGAAGCTTTTAGGGAATGGGGCCTAAGAGCTCGTTCACACAGGCTGCGCAAGCGTTGCGTAAGCGTAGACGTAGTGCGTACCATTGCGTTGTAATGTATGGAACTATAAGAAACATGACATACCACTAGCGTGGCGGAAACGTTCATGTAGACGTAATGCGTGCAGTTACGTGTCACGTGTAGTGCTGCATACGCAATTGATGTGAATCGGCCAGACAAAAATAAAATTGTACATTGTAGAGTCGACATCTCCGAAAAGTTATGGTGTCGGAGTGGTGTCGTACCTAGGTATTGCTTGCTTACTTTGCTGCATGCTTTGGCGTGTCTAGAAAGGCTCTATTTACGACATCTCCGCGTATTGACGGCGAACTAATTGCCCAAAGCGCAGCCTGGATTTGACACCCAACCTCCAGGCCCTAAACTGTGATGGCAGGCCTTAGCCGATAAGGTCAAAGAACATTACAGGAAAAGCGCTCGCGCCTCGAAGCCCACACCCCCAATTGGCACTCGGCCAACCGGAGAAGACCATCACACTGCATTGCAGCATTGTAGAGTCAACATATTTCATGTTAGGACAGACTGCAGTCGTGTGTGTTGATTCTCGGTTCCATCATAAGTAATAGCTAAATTAATTAATCAGCGGGCTCTCCGTCACTAGAGCCATACAAAAGTATAGTTTCATTCTCATTTGACCAATCAAACTCGATGCAATTTTGAAGATACCTATGTTTGAGAAACTAATATTTCTGTCAGGTTGGCCAGATTTGTGTTTTCAGTAGTGAACCGGCGGCGATGGGATGATGATGATGATACATTACAATAACCATCCGTCCCTGGTGACATTTTTAAGAGCACCTACCCAAGGTAGACGGATTTTTTAGTTTTTGAACCTCACCAGGGTGCACGGTAGTGGCCCGGCCAAGACGAGTCAAACTAAAGGACGCTGCACTATGCCTACCTTTTTCTGGATCTTGTTTACTATTTAAGTGGGAAACTTCTAGGTAGGTAATATTATATTATCAAGCTAAAATATTAAATGTTGTTGATTTAACGAAATATTGACCTCATAACCTTGCCTCGCGATATGGTCAATTAACTACCCACTGCATGGTCGTTTATCTCAAATTATTACGTGTTTTCTTTGACTCAAATGGTCTCATTCCTATAATCAGTTGTCTTGAATCTTTAAACATGCGTGGACTTGTGGTTTTTATTTCTTTGTCATTATTAGCGGTAAGTTATTTTAAGTATACTATTTTTCTTTGTATTTTAATTGATTTAATAAATTTTGACGATACTTAACTAAAATAAAAACCTACTTTTTTCTATATTAGTCAGCCAATTTTTTTATTGAAAATATTATACCAAAACTTTAAGCCAGCCTTATCCAATTACTTTAGCAAAGAAGCCCTCATAGAATGGTGCCAAGAATGCGACGGCTGCATTTCTGCGCTGGACAGCCAGGCTGATCCTTTGCGCAGGAAATGAGCCAGCCCCTGATTGATTTAATTGATTTCAGTTACTAATTTTTTTTCCTCATTTTAGGTATGCCAGGGGGACCCTGTTGCTTCGCCAGTAATATGTGGCCGAATGCCCACTGCGGTAAGGATCCCATACCAGAATATATATTCAGTTACCTACTGCGACCGCCGACCATCATCATCATTCCCACCCATCAACGGTCCACTACTGAGCACGGGTCCCAGAATGAGAAGGCTTTTTTTAACGGTGAAGGAAAACATCGGTAGGAAGTTGCATGCCTGATAGTTCTCCTTAGGTAATGTTCTCAAAGGAGTGTGAAGTCTGCCAACTCGCACTTTTTTTTCTTCTTTGTTTTTTACTCAGATACAAGTTAACCCTTGACTGTAATCTTACCTGGTGGTAAGTGATGGTGCAGTCTAAGACGGAAGCGGTCTAACCTGTAAGGGGTGTGAACCCTTGGGGTTTAGGTTTCTACACGACATCGTACCGAAACGCTAAAGCTCTTGCCGGTAGGGTGGTAAATAGCCACAGCCGAAGCCTCCCACCGGACCAGACCATAGATTTAGAAATTATAAAATTCTAAACCCCTGCCGGGAATCGAACCCGGGACCTCCCACAAATAAGACCACAGCGCGTACCACTGCGCCAGGGAGGTTGTTAAAACTTGGCCAGCGAGGTGGACTTGGTCCATACATCGTCAACGTCTGTCTGTGGATGCCCACTGTTGGATATAGGTCTTTCTCCACTTCCTCCTACACTTTTTATGTCGTCGGCCCATTGCGGTGGAGGGCATACAACACGCACAGGTACCTGTACGTACTGCGTAGGTACAGGCGGACGGACAGACAGACAACAGACGAACAATGTAGTGATCCTATCATAATCATCAACCGATTGACGTCCACTGCTGGACATAGGACTTTTGTATGGACTTCCACACGCTGCAGTCTTGCGGCGCTGCCATCCAGCGCCTCACAACTGTAGCTCGATTCCGTAAAACTTGCATCAATAATAATTACAATCGCAATTGTTGTTATTGGCTTTTATGGTACCTATTCTTGTTGCAACAATGCATTACGATCGTAGCATTGTAATTGTCATTCACCGCAATTGAGCCGCGGGTTGCCGTTTCAGCAACTTGGGATCCAAACGTCAAACTGTTTTCCGAACTGTGTCCCCTACCTATTACCATTTCAGAGTTCAGCTTCGGAACCCGCTGGCTATGTTGATTACTCTAGTTCTCCTACAGATTTGCTCATTGATTCTATAAGGGTTCCTTTTTAACCCCGACCCAAAACGAAGGTGTTATAAGTTTGACGCGTGTATCTGTGTATCTGTCTGTGGCATCGTAGCTCCTAAACGAATGTACCGATTTTAATTTAGTTTTTTTTTTGTTTGAGAGGTGGCTTCATCGAGAGTGTTCTTAGCTATACCTAATCGAAGAAAATCGGTTCAGCCGTTTGAAAGTTATCAGCTCTTTTCTAGTTTTTTTATAGTGGTTTTTGACTCGGAGTTTTTTTAAATTTTTTCCTTTTGAGATACAGAACCCCAAAAATGCGAATGTGTCGAAATGTGTGAATTTTTGACTTCTAGAATTGTTCAATTAAGCTAAATGTAATATGTATATTATGTTTACAGATATACAGGTGCCTCGGCACACCGCAAATAGTGAAGCCCGGAATCGCTTCCCAGTGTGATAAGACTCTTCCTGAGGTAACCATTATAACACTAACTTAATTTTGATCGTTTCCGAAATTTAAACATAAGAAAAATAAGTTTTTATGATCTAAAAAAGGAGTACAATGGAAAACTACTTACAAGTAGCTAATCCACGAGCAACTTGGGTGAAATTTCTGAAAATACATAGGTACTTTTTAATGGGGATCTATATTGTTAACAAAACCTTCATTCAACATATATTAAGTTTCTAAACCGAGTCGATCAATTGATATCCCTACATTATTTAGTCGAATAGTTTTTTTCACCCAATTTCGGCCGTAGGTACCTAAATGGTAGAACTAAATGTGCTATTGGAATTTATCATTATCCTTTTTTGTTAGCGGTTTACGTAAGAGTAGGTATTGGTAATTTTCAAGTTTAGGCACTACTGAAGTGATATTTTTATTTTCAGTGTGAAAAAATCACATGCATATTCAGGAAATCGGGTTGGATGGATGGTGACAAGATAGACAAGCCCAAGTTATCGGCGTACTTCGACCAGTTCGCCAAAGACAACCCCGACTGGCAGAAAGCTGTGGACGGCGTGAAGTCGACCTGTCTTCAAGCGGTCTTACCACCCCAGGGCATCCACCTCAACTGCCCAGCTTTTGATGTCATGCAGTGCAGCTTTGCGACCTTTTTAAAGGTAAGTTTAAAAAACAGTTCCAAGTGCGAGTCGGCCTCGCACACGAAGGGTTCCGTACTATCGTACCTACAAGATATAAGTACCAAACACCTTTATCTAGAACTCTGCAAGTTAATAACGGTACATCTAACCACAAATTCACGGATTTCGGATTTATTCCTTAATTGTGCTATAAGACCTATACCTACCTGCCAAATCTGCCAGACGGACGGACGGACATAGAGACAGGCAGATAGACAAACAACATAGTGATCCTATAAGGGTTCCGTTTGAGGTACGGAAACCCTTAAAAACGTCAAGTGTGAGTTGGACTCGCACACAAAGAGTTTGGTACCATCGTACAAGATTAGTTATGTTCTTTTTTTTTAATTCACCTGGCGGTCCGGCCTTTAACCACGCTATCGCCGCTAGAAGAACCTTAGAATATACTAATTCCTAATGATTTCCAGAACGCCGAACCATCTCTGTGGAAGTCATCAGAAGGCTGCGAGTACCCTCGCCAGTACGCCGCAGCTTGCCCCGTGTGCCCCACCGACTGCTTCGAGCCTCAAATACCTCTCGGCTCGTGCAACGCCTGCAACGCTTTGCCGAGGTCACCCTAACGTGTTAATCTAAACTTAGTACTTACGCGTGAGGTAATAAATACCTGAGAGTGCAAATATTGTTTTATTTCGGTCACCTTTAGGCTAAGTAAGCCCTTATGGGATTTGTATGAAGACGTCGAAGACGTTCGCTGGTTTTTTTCGTTTCCGGCTTTGGTAATTTCCAATTGTACACCAATTACCAGACGCTTGTACCGATCCATCCATACTAATATTATAAATGCGAAAGTGTGTCTGTCAGCTACCTTTTCACGGCCCAACAGTTTAACCGATTCTGACGAAAGGTACACGGTTAGCTTATGTCCCGGGGACAGAGATAGGCTGTTTTTTATCCCGGAAAATCAAAGAGTTCCCACGGGATTCTCAAAAACCCATCCGCTTAACCGATTTGTATGAAAGGTTCTGAGGTAGCTTGCGTCCCTGGCATAGGCAACTTTTTATCCCAGAAAATCAAACAGTTCCTACGAGATCTTTGAAAACCTAAATCCACGCGGACGAAGTCGCGGGCATTCTCTAGTACTATTATAAACGCGAAAGTGTGTCTGTCTGTCTGCCTGCCTGCTTCTCACGGCCTAACAGTTTAAACGATTTCGATAAAATTTTGTACAGATTTAGCTTACATAGCCTACTTTTATCTCGGAAAATCAAAGTTCCCAAGGGATTTTTAAAGGCCCATCCGTTTAACCGATTTGTATGAACTTTGGTACAGAGAGAGAGGTAGCTTGGATCCCGGAAATTGATATGGGCAACTTTTATCAACAATGAGTAGAAATTAAAAAAACACTAACACTCTATCCCACACATTTTATTTCTCAAAAAATAAGTAACGTCTGGCGGCATTGGGGTATAGAGTCTAGACCATAGTCCATATTAAAGGTCCTGTGTTCTTGTAAAAATAAATAAAACACCAAAAAAATAGAATAGAATAGAATAGATTTTTATTCAAATAAACTTTTACAAGTGCTTTTGAATCGTCAAATAATTATACCAAAATATACTATATTTGTATCACAATTATCAACCCTTAAATATCCATTTCAATTACACAACGTAAAGAAATCCTTTTTGAGCACTGGCAACGACTCCTCGTCCCGCATACTAGATGGCAGTTTATTTTCAAAATGCGGGTACTTAGGATGCCACCAGTCATAGACCAGTATGTTGACAACAGTGTCAATGACCACGGAATGTTCTGGAATGATGTTCCGGCATATGTTGTAGTGGCCGGTGTTGAAGCCTAGATGCAGCCTGTGGTGTCGGAATCCCTGGGAGAGCACCACACTCACGGATGATAGGGTCATGCCCATCAATGGGGGTACTTCGTAGAAACTTTGGCAGGTCACCTAGAAAATATCATAAAGTAAATATAAGTAAACCATGAAGGACCATTTGCATATCAGGCAATTATATGTTAGGAAATATCAATAAAAGCAAAATGATTTGCAGTGTTGATTATCTGTATTTTATTTATTTTATATTTTTGAACCTAAATTTTAGCTTTAAACTTATGAGTATGTTGTAGACTTCTTTTCAGATACTGGCGCGTTTTGAACCCTATTAAGTTGACGTTATATTCTCCAACATGATTAACCTGTGCTCGGTAGTGGGCCGGCGCTATCGTTGATTATATAAAATTATTTTTAAAGGTAAAATGAAATTGGTACCTGCAACACCTGAGAATCCTCCTCCGGATTGGCATCAATCCTGCCCAGCTCCTCAATGAAGTCGACACGTTTCCCCCGCTCCGGCTTCAGCTTCTTGAGTTTGAAGTAAACTGACCAGTACGTAGAGCCCTTGCAATACCATACGTTAACGCATCTACGTCTGACTAACTCATGCGGATGGCTGTCGTGCGACGCCTGTCTTTGGACCTTAAAATGAGAATTGGAAGTGAAAGCTCCTTTAGTAATGTTGTGATTAGAAACTTGGTAAAACGAAAAACCAACACTAAAAATCGGTCCAGGGGCCTTTGAGTAATCAGAGAAATACAAAAAAAAAAAAAGATTCTGACAAATTGAGAACCTCCTCCTTTTTTCAAAGTCGGTTAAAAAGAAACATACACAAAAAACTCAAAAAAGCACACCATTGTACAAGAATACCTAATATTTTTATGTAAAACACTGCAAGTTAATGACAGACAACGCCATCTCTATGTGATTTAGTAAATTAGTTATGGTTTTTAGATTTTTCCCTTTACTTGTGCTACCTGCCAAATTTCATGATTCTAGGTTAACAGGAAATACCCACAGGATAGGTTTTCTTGAGAGACACAACAGACAGACAGATAACAAATGATCCTATAAGGGTTCCATTTTTCTTTTTGAGGTACGGAACTCTAAAAATGAATGATAATTACCTTCTGAATAAACACATCATAAGTGTGGTACAGAGCTCTTATAACCCTCTGTCGTAAACCATACAACTTATAGTTATTCTCTATCCTTAATTTCTCAGGTAGCTTAGGATTATTCTGACAATACCTCTTATATAATGCTCGCCAAAAAGATTCCCTCTTAGTTATAGAATAAGTGGCTTGGTTTATACCAGCAAAGTTACCAATATCTTCTGGTTTGATGTAAGAAGATAGTAAATACCATACAATCTCAGGGTAGACTATTCCTGGACATTCCTGGAAATCTGTCTCACTTTTGAAATGATTTCTCTTTTTCTTATAAACAAAAGATTTTGTTCCATCAGCATTTGTTTCCTCAATAATGTCAAAATCATCATCTTGAAGTTCGTCCCATGATTTCTCAGGTATTGGTTCAGTAGTTACAGATTTCTTCACTCTGCTCACAGGTTTGGGAGCATTTGCACAATCATTTATGGTAAAATCTGAAAAGAAGAATATTATTACACTAGTTGTTTATAGTGAAAAATTTTTAGTTTTATTAATTAAAACAAAATCTATATTACATCTAAAAAATTTGCACATGATAAAGGCACATCAGCAAAAGCTGCTTTGTCAATTATCACTACCCATACTATAAATGTGAAAGTTTGGGTTTGTCTTTGAATCATGTTGCAATGGAGCACTGGATCAATGTAATTTTTTGCATGGGTATAGTCAAAGACCTGGAGAGTGACATATGAAATGAAATGAAAAGATTTATTTATTTTGCAAAATGTGAGTGACAATGATGGTATATTGACAGGTCCTTGGTCCTTCACATTTTGCCATTTATGTATGGCATTTTATATTCCGGAAAATCAAAGAGGCCCCATAGGATTCACGCGGACTAAGTCGTGGGCATCAGCTAGTAAATAATAATAAAATATACAGCTTTTGCCCATCAGTCTTTATCTTTGTCAGTCAGAAGAAACTGAATGATTCAATAATGGTCAGCTCAAGCTGCAGGCTCTGGAAACTTAGAATTTGCTCCATGTAGGTCTCTCTATGATGTAGACCCACACTGAAAAAAGATTTTGAGTTTCATTTGAATCTGAAATGTAATTCCATGTGGAAAAGTCACAGGGAACAGCTAATTTTAAGACAAAGTGTGACAAATTCTTTACTTTATCATAGTTTTCATTCTTATCAGTACAACAGACACCATTATAACTTCAGGCTCTATAACGCTTCGGCAACACGCTCCGTCGCTCTACCGACAACTGTGCAGGTGGGACAGAGCCTGTGGCTGGAGCTTTAGTTTTTGAGAATAATTTCAATAAATGATTTATAAACCAGAGTAACTTATCAACCAGATGTATACTTTTTTAAGAAGGAACCTATCGATGAAAGAACCAGAATAAAGCGATGCAATAATTCTTTACAATGTTGTAAATAAGAAGTAAAATTAATATTTACCTGAGTTAGTTCCCTTTTTTTTACCTTTTTTCTTCGGCATCTAACCAATATGCTTATAGCAAACACAAATTCCTCGGGTGAGATCCGCATTCAAGATGGGATCTTCGGTTCAAATTATTCTAACACTTGATCATTAAAGCCCGGGTCCTGGGATGGGATATTATTAAATTATAACTTTAGGATAGGTAAATATATAGGAGAATCAGCTGGCCTGGCAGTTGGCACACAGATCATGGCACGTATTTTTTTTTCTCTCTCGTCTGGCTTTACAAAGATTAGCCAATGTCAAGTTTGTAGTTATTTGTAACAAGTTAGTTAAACTGTACAAGTATAGACCCCGTCTGTGCCGGCGCTCGCCGACATACGCACGGCACCCCCTTAGAGCGCTTTCCAGTCAGTTTTTACCTTTTTTACAAAAAAAAAAAACACAAGAAAAAGGCAGAGCACGCCTGTCAGCTAACACCAACACAGACGAAGTCCTGGCACGTATTATGTATAATCTATCTTACTCTATGATCTATGGTTGGCAGTTGGCAGACGAGTACAGTGTTGCTAGTTGCATAATGTTTTCCAAAAAATGCACTATATAATAAATGCACTATATAAATGCACTATAATAATAGTTATAATTTATAATATCATGGTTAGGTATATCTATGTTAATCAACCCCAAAAGGCCAAAAATGGCCTCTCTTTTATGACTGAAAGAAAGGAGTACCATCGGAGTACGGACAAGAAAAAAATCACTGCCACTCACGCTTTTCATTTTACACTGTTTTTAAGGTTTTTACCTAGTTTCTGAAGTTTCTACCCTTGAATAAGATTTTATTTTTTTCATAATACCCAGACGGAAAGACAGACATTTAGTTAAACGACAACAAAGTGCTCCCTAAAGCTTTTTGAGGTACGGAACCCCAAAAAAGTTAAACTGCTAATAATAAATTTTATTCAGAAAAAAATTGAAAAGGTACATAAGTATTAATAATTTAATGGAATTTAACTACATTTAATTATATTATACTAATAACATAGGTACTTAGTATTTAAAGAAATACAAACCCAAGAATTTCATTCATAATTATTAGCAGTAGTGACCTCTAGCGTAGTTTGTACAAATAATTGCAAAGAGTTGCAAAAAAATACAGACAGGACTTTTAGTCTTCTTGTATAATTTAAGTAGGGCTGGTAAAAACTAAAGTTGCTTTGTAGTTTGTGTTGAAATTCATAAAACTGTATTGCTGCAGGTTAAGCTGCAGCACTCTTACTTGTTACAAAACTTTGTTTTACCATACAATAGAGAAATTCCTTACTAGCTACACACTTCTGATTATTTTTGAAATGAAAACCTATTTAGCCATGGCAATTTTTTAACTGGATGACTATAAAAGTATTGTAAAAAAGTATAAATTATTGTCTCACATAAGTTTTCAAGAAAAAGTTGCAGGTATTTTAAGATGTATTTTGAAATATTTAAATAGGATATTTACCTTTACAATTTAACTACGACTACTTTCACATATTTATTGGCCTAATCAGTCGAAGAATTTATATAATTTAGGGACTTTGCATTGGCGGCATCATAAAAACGTATAGACATGAGGTAATTCAAGGTTCAGAGAGAGCTTTTGTAACATAATTTTACGGTAATTATTGTGATAACTACCTAGTTGATGTGTATAGGTATGATGTAGGTATTCTATATACTAAGATGCAGATGGATGCAGAATAGATATCGTGAAAGAATACATAGATATTAAAGAGTACAAGAATACAATGGGTGGTAGGTAACAACTTAATAATGATAATATTGACAGATAACAGCTTACAGCATTGTTGATATTTTCCGTGTGAGGCATCTGATAAATTGGACACTTGTTCTCTACTCTTTGAGAATTTGACTGACGTTCAAATCCAAGATGGCAGACTTGCCGCTTGTACCGTGATAGTATGGAATCGTAGGAGTTTTAAGTTTTAGGTGTGTCTTTCTTATTATCGAACTATAATGTCTCGCGAAATTTTGACTACAATCTCGTACGAATATATCGACAATGTGAAACAACGTCCTCACGTTTTGTGCGCTAGGTTTAGGTAACGTTTGTGCCGAAACATATGTAAAACGGTGTGAAAAAAATCATTTTGTGTTATTCGGTGTATCGTGTATTATACGATAAGTATTCTGGTTTAGTGTTGAATTAAAATGTGGAATATGATGTGCGACGTAATGCCCACAATATCTGAAGACAGTATAAGCCAAAGGAGTTCGCAGTTTTCCGGGGAAGATGCGAATTTCGAGCAACTCATGGTGTCGATGTTGGACGAGAGAGACAAGTTGGTAGAGAGTCTTCGGGAGAACCAGGAGCGCCTCGGAGACACGGAGCAGCGCCTCAAGGAGGTGGAGAAAGAGCGGGACTCGCTGCAGCGACAGATCGCGGCGAACTTACCTCAGGTCAGTGACATTTCTCTTCAATACTAAAAGATACATCTGACAATTTCTTCCTATAGCTAACCGGAAAGTGTATATCTCGTACTATTCCTTACATACCGTGACTAGGAGCATTCATTTCAAATTTGGGAGTTTTTATAACCCAAAAGCGTTTTTTCGTTCACTAATCGCAAAAATACGTAAGCTCACTAAAGTAACATTCCAAAAATATTATAGGCCAACTGAGATAACACTATCGTTGTAAATTTACCGATTAAGATGACACTGAATGTTAAACAAGCGTTTTTCTTATCAAAAAGTGAAGGTTAGTGTAATGCAATTATGTAAAAGGCACTTGTGTTGTAGGTTCAGTTCATTTTTTATTTAAAGTCCAGAAATTAGTGGTTGGCATAACTTTGAATGAGGAGATGTCTAGAAACAAAAAATGGGTATTTTCATTTATGTATGCCCCATCTTTGTACCACAGAAGCAAGTACAAATAATAAAATAACTTCAATGCAGCCATCATAATTAGGTATTCTTGCTGAAACGGAACTGAATCTCATAATCCTCAAATAGGAGGCCAGAGTCTAAACTTCTTGGCTTCAGTGCTTCAAGTTAATTAGCTGTTTATTATTTTGCCAATATGCTAAGCCTTGCTATCCAAAGAAGCAGTAGCGTCAGTGTCTTGGGCACCATACCCATGGGTAAACACTGAATACTTTTATGGTGTACTAGATGATGCCCGTAACTTTGTCCACATAGATTTAAGTTTTACAAAATCCAATGTCAAGTACAAAAAGTAGCCTATATCTCTGTACCAAATATTAAGTCAAGATTGGTTAACTAATGGGCCTTGAAAAGGTAACAGACAGACACTTTCACATTTAAATATAATATTAAGTAAGTATTATGGATTGTTGGCCTTGTCCATAATTTCAAAGTTGCTCAGTGTGCTATGTAGCAGGCTATGTTGGGTATCCTCTGAGGGACAAAATCCGTAATGAGGAAATCCATAGGAAAACCAGAGTGACCGACATAGCTCAAAAAACTAGCCAGCTGAAGTGGCAGTGGATAGGCCAGGACTGCTGGGGCAGCTCTGGAATGGAGACTGCATTTCATCGTAAAGTAGCGTGGGACAGCCTCCAACCTGCTGAACTGATGACCTTAAGAAGGTAGCAGGCAGTGGGCGGGTAAGCAAGGTGGAGGATCGTGTGTGGAGGCACCCTTTTGAGAAGGCCTGTGTCCAGCTGTGGACGCAAACAGGCTGATTGATTGATCAATTGATTGAATATGGGTTAACTGACACTCAAAACATGTAAATCAACCTGTTCAATATTACACATTCCAATTACAAAGTAAATACAGTTTGGTACAGTTATGTTTACAAAATAAGTAGTTTTATTACTTCTGATACAATGCAACTGTTCCAATGACTGAGCAGTTGGTTTGATGTCCCCTTGACCCAGTCTCTAAGATATTGTTTAATTACCTTATGGTTTCAAACAACTTTTAGTTAAGTAAAATATGCTAAGTAGGCTATTACTCATTTGTTAGACAATACAGGTTAATTGTATTAAAATATCCATTTGGTAAATGTGATGATTTGGTTACTTATTTTAAAGATTGAGCAACTGAGATTAAGTACTTAATAATAAAATAAAGATTTTTTTATCTATACTAATATTATAAAGAGGAAACCTTTATATTTTTGTATGTTTGTATTGAATAGGCTCAAAAACTACTGGACCGATTTCAAAATTTCTTTTACCATTACTTAGAGGGATTCTTCCGAATCCGTATAGGCTATATTTTATCCCGGAAAATAGATAGGATTTTTGTGGTAGTGTCCACCCGTGCGAAGCCGGGGCGGGTCGCTAGTAAATAATAAAATAATGAGCAAACAAGCAGGTGGGTCACCTGATGTTAAGTGATTACTGCTGTCCATGAATATATGGGAAATATTCAATTAGGTAAATTTTTGTTTGTTAAACTTTTGGGTATGCTTATGCATATTAATTATTTTGAGCTTATCTATACTATCTATACTAATAAATAAAATTGGAGTGTCTGTCTGTAATTTCGAAATAACTACCTCATATTAAGCTCATATGGTTATTTGAACGATACCATAACTGAATCACACGTTTTTAAAATTTTTGTCTGTCTGTCTGTCTGTCTGTCTGTCTGTCTGTCTGTCTGTCTGTCTGTCTGTCTGTCTGTCTGTCTGTCTGTCTGTCTGTTTGAAAAGGCTAATCTTTGGAACGGCTGAACCGATTTTGACGGGACTTTCACAGGCAAGTAGAGGATTGACCAGGGCGTAAAATAGGCTACTTTTTTAACCGACTTTTAAAAAGGGAGTTGTGTTTTTCTACCTATGTACACCGAAATCTCCGAGATTTCTGAACCGATTTGCGTCATTTCTTTTTTAATCGATAGAGGAACTTTGCGACATTGTTTCATAAAAAATTTGGAGTCCAACTCCTCAATCCTGATGCTGCAGGGGATCTGACCAATCCACGCGGGCGAAGCTGCGGGCATCAGCTAGTAAATAATATAGCTTGAGATTTCAGAGATAGTGTGCATCTCGGACATGGGCTACTTACTCTATAGGCTTACTCTCTCTCTCTCTCTCTCTCTCTATAGGCTACTTACTCTATGCTCTATAGGCTCTTAGGCTATAGGCTGTCTCGGAGAATCAAAGGGTTTCCACAATATTTGAGAACCCATGTAGATGAAGTTGAAGATACATACATCATTCTACATAGTTGATTTTTTGTTCTAAGTAAGTCTTTAGAGGTCCATGTCTATTATTAAATGCCTGTAGGTATTGTCAAACTAAATCCACGTGGGCGAAGTCGCGGGTAAAAGTAATCACATCACACTTCAGACTTATTATTATATAAAGGCGAAAATTTGTGTATGTGTGTATGTATGTGTGTGTGTGTGTGTATGTGTGTGTGTATGCTTGTTACTCCTTCACGCAAAAACCACTGGAAGGATTTGGCTGAAATTTGGAATGGAGATAGATAATATCCTGGATTAGCACATAGGCTACTTTTTATCCCGGGAAATCATAGAGTTCCCACTGGATTTTTAAAAACCTAATTCCACGCGGACGAAGTCGCGGGCATCAGCTAGTATTTGTATATACATTTGTGAGACAATCTGTCGTGGTCTACCTAAAGCGCAGGGTCGTCCACAAATCTTCGATGCGGGATAAAGTGAGCCTACACACACAATATATCGGATACTGGCGATTTGCCAACGGCAGAATGTGCTCAATAATGTCAAACCAGTGCTTATGAGTTTTCCCACTTCTAGGTAGAAATGGTGTCTTAAGTTGAGTGCTTACACGCTTAAATCTAAACTAAATACATATTAAAGGAGGTGATTGACTAATCTGTACTATCAACTTCAGCTCAAACTACTGGACGGATCTGGCTAAAACACAGACCACCTCGGCTAAAAGGATAGCTATTGTGACGTAGAGATTCGGTAAGAAAGGATTTTTGAAAATTTAACTTCTAAGGCCATCTCCACGGACGACAGATTCGCGGCGAGTCTCGCCGTGCCATCTAATTCGATACAGCTCTTATAGGCCAAGCTCCACAGAACGATACTATACCGACTCGTTGCAATTCCCTCGCTCGTGGGGGGGTAAAATAGAGGTTTGACAGAGTAGTCCACGCAGACGAAGGCGCGGGCATAAGCTAATCATCATAATAATGACCTGACCGTCGAATGTTGGCCACGGCGACCAATATTTAGTTCTAGCCATCTGTGTGGGAGGTATGATAGGCTGGGTTATTCCTGTGACTTCAAAATTTGCCCTAAAATAGAGAATTTTCAAGGGCCATAACTTTTAAAATAAATACAATTTTACCATATTAATTTATTTTAGTATATTATTTTATTTAATTTATTTATTTATCTCTCCATAATCTATGCCAGATTATGGAGAGATAAATCGATGTATGGCTTAGTTATAGATTACAACAACAAAGAATAAAATAATAATGGGCGTAATACGTTTGTATGGAGAAGCGCGTAAGAAGTGCACCCTTAAAAGATGAAGCTACCCTAGGTTGTACAAACGACGTCATGTTGTGAATTGCGATACACATTTGCACACATTTGCGTAATGACCGCGCGTACAGCAAATATTGTAAAATAGCATTCTTTAGCGGTCAGAATTCCGTCCTAATGAAGTAATGCTTAAGTTATATTTTAAGCATATTTTGTAATTTATTTTTCTTTTAAAATAATATTAAACACTAGTTAGTTAATGCCCGGTTCAGCAACGAAATATATCTTGCTTTATCGGTAAAGGAAAACATCGTGAGGAAATGCATGCCTGAGTGTTTCCCTAAATGTACTCAAAGGTGTGCAAAGGCTGCCAATTCACACTGTGCCAACGTAGCAGACTATAGCCCTTTTCAAATTCAAATTCAAAATATTTTTCATTTTCATAGAAGACCCGTGCTCTGTAGTGAGCCGGCGATGGGTAGATCATGACAATGATGAATGCCCGGCATGTGTTGAAATACGACTGGCACACAACCTTATTGTACGTTCTTAGTATTGTGTCAGAAATCTTCCCGCAAGCCACAACAACTACTGTACAAAGTTTCAAGCCCCTTAATCAAATGTCCAGCTAGTACGGAAAAAGCGTGCGAGTTTCCTTCGCCCTTGCCACTTACCTATAGTTGCTAAATAAAGACAACTTAAACCGTTACAGCTAAAGAGAATAATGCTAAAACTTGTTAAAAGCTTTAAACGCGACCTTTGAAAGCCTGTGAAAATGTTAGAAAATACTGATTGTTTATTTACAGAACGCTTAAGGTCGGCCGGATCTTGTTACGCTTAATAGATTTCGCTCAGGACTTAAACGCTGTGAGTTATTAGCCTCATCTATTCTGAATGGTGTGTTCTGGCACGAATCCAGTTCCTCCAGGGACTCCTTCTTTGGCAGAGTCAGTCACTCCTTCAGTAGGTCAGAACATCTTGTTGGAGAACGGCCTCTCCATCGCTTAAATGGTCACCGACAGAAGGAAATGGAAACATCCATTCGAGGCTGAGATCTTGCCAGGCTCATGATCTTCAGTAATGAAGGAACAACCAGAGAGAGATTCTGAATGCCCTCTAGGTTGGTCGCTCTAGCCGACATTCGATCACGAGGCTATTATTATGACTAGCTTATGCCCCCAACTTTGTCCGCGTGGACTACACTGTCAAACCCTTCTTTTACCCCACTTACCCCCCGGGGCGATGGAATTGCAACGAGCCGGCGATAGTATCGCTGTGAAGATTGGCCTAAAAGAGTTGTATCGAATTTGTTGGCAGGGCGAGACTATCGTCGCGATTCTCTCGTCGCTCGGTGGAGATGGCGACTTATAGTCCAATCAAATGTGATGATGACGGTGAGAGCGGCGATTCACGATTGGTCTCCCAAACCACAGCGTGGCGTGGGTTACTAACGGGCTACCATCGGAAACTATTAAATATGAATTAGATGTAGGCCTCGCGGTAAATCAATGTTTTAGAGGCGATACCGAACGGGACGGCTCCAATTTGCCGCCAGCCGTAAATGGAGCGAGGTCGGAGTGTTTCCTGCCTCTACAACTTTTCTTCACATTTGGCGACCGTTCTGATCTGTCGTCGCCAATAAAACTCATTTGACAGTAGCTAATGCATGAAGCCGTTGGCCTCTTATCCGGAAGGTCGGGGGTTCGATTGCAGGCTTTAGCGAACGGAATGGCTCCAGTAGGAGCGGAGCGAAGTCGGACTGGTTCCTGCCTCTACAGCTTTTTTTCACATTTGTACTTTTCTTCTCACTTGACATTTAATTTTAATCCATTGAAGGTTTTCTACAAAAAATATTTTAATATCGCTCAATGAAGCAGCAATGTAGAAACAACTAATGCCAAATGAGCTCGGTGGCTATCATTGTGTTGCGCTCCGGCTTAAAACTACAGAGATAAGACCGAGAACTGCGCAGTCCAATTTTTAGCAGCTTTTTTAACTGCGCGGGGATACTATCTTGACTGTTACCGTCCACACGCACGCACTTAAGGCTATCCTTGCCAACGATCCCCCGTCGATTTCCTACGTATGATATTATTGTTCTCATCTCTATCTGCCCTGGTTCGTGCATTCTCGGTTCCTAGATCGGTACATTTGTGATAACCAAATTTCAAATTGCTGTGATTGGCTGAATTTACCATGTTCTTGCTGCGACAGTGAGTTTGAGCCACTAGCGGAACAATGTTAGCCGGTCAGAAATGATTGCAATTAGTCAACCTGTTTGACGTCCGTGTTCTGTTTTCGATTACAAAAAAGAAAAAATTGTTGTTGCAATCATCAATTTTAGCAAATAGTGAAAGAGAGTCGGCCAATCAGAGGTCACAACTACCGTCACACTTTCTTTCACACTATGGCAGTAGGCATACCGAGTAATGAAAACAATTTTTCATTCTGTCTAGGTCGAAGTAGGGTTGCCACCTGGCTCTTTTTGATTTACAGGCTACCACCATCAAAAATACGGGGTTTAGATTTGAAGAAATTTGAAATTTTGAAGTATTTGAAGAATATATATATAGGCGGTGGTTCTCTCTGAAATGCATGGAAAGCCTATTTAGATATTCCAGTTTATTTATAAGTTTTGTATTTTTTCTCTGTATGTTGCCGTATCTTGATTGGTGAACTGTGTTTGCAATGTGGTTTTAAATAAAAGATTTATTTATTTAAATAGCTTTTAAAAACTCTTAGTGTTGTAAAGCAAAATGTTATACATTTCATGCATACAATCTTCTCATTTCAACTTAAAATTACATTTAATTTGTAATTCCACCTTCACAGTATCAATACTATGGCCGTAGCCAGGAATCGATTGCGGGAGAGGTTTTATTAGGGCCGGAACTGAATCCTGTCATGAGGAAAAAAACATTCGCCCAACTTTATGGGCTAATTACCTGGTTAGTGGAATTTCGCCTTTCAATTTGACAGTGAGATAAAATACAACAATAAAAAAGCGCGAGCGCAGTGAGCGTAAGTGTTTTTGGTTCAATACAGAAAAAATTAAAGTGAAAGGGAAACGAGTGTAGCCATAGCAAGGTTTTATTTTTAAAGCTTCCTATCCATACTAATATTACGAATACGACAGTATATCTATTTGCCTATCTATTTGTTACCCTTTCACGGCCCATCTTCTTTACCAAAATTTTGGTACTTACTATTCAGAGGTAACTTGCATCCCAGACATTTTTTTTAGGCGGCTTTTTAGCCCGGAAAATCCCCCACGGAATTTTTAAAAATCTAAATTCATGCAAACGAAATTGCGGGGTTTACACCAAGTAATAGAAATTCAAAGCGCGAGTGAAGTGAGCGCGAAATGTTTGATATATTTCCAAAAAAAAATTGGTAAGCAAATGCAAGAAATAGTGTAAGTATTATTTTAGGCTTAGGTTTTTGACGGCTTCCCAGGCGCAGTCGCCATTTCGAAATTTCTGGTCTGGTGGGAGGCTTCGGTCATGGCTAGTTATATGGTTAGTATGGCCCTAACGGCCAAGAAATTAGACTGCATCATCACTTACCACTAGAAAAGATTAAAGTCACGGGCTAACTTGTATAAAAAAAGGCTTACATCCTCAAACCAAGCCCCGCCGCCTTGGCTACGACCATGATCAATATCGAGTGGGTTTCGGCTACGCATTGCCGCAAAAGGAAAATATTCTTTCTACTGGACATAACGTCAGTGTTGGATTTCGCCAGCCAGCTCCTGCTGAATTTGTAAAAAACCGGCCAAGTGCGAGTCAGACCCACGCACCGAGGGTTCCGTATTCGGGTATTTTTTCCGACATTTTACTCGAGAAATCAAAAACTGTTATGCATTAAAAAAATATGCATAAAAATAAATAAAAATCTGTTTTAGAATGAACAGGTAAAGCCCTTTCATATGATAACCCACTTGATATATGTAGTTATCTTACTTTGAAAATTGAAAATACTAATATTTGTTCATGAACACATGACAGACGGATAGAAGGACAAATGGACAGACGAACAGACGGAAAGACTGACAGACTGACAGACAACGAAGTGATCCTATAAAAGTTCTTTTTTGCTTTTGAGTTACGGAACCCTAAAAATATTTAGTTTTATTTGCCCCGTATTTTATTTTCATAATTACAGGTTTCTGTATCCTGAAATACGGGGTAACCAGTAAAAAACGGGGCCTCTGGCAACCCTATTCGGAAAACACTGTCACATTCAAGTTAATGTCAAATATTTTGTTTTCAATTACAGAAAGCTGCATCAATCATTATTACAATATTTTCTTTGTTGTGATTGGCTGAATTTTAGAGTTTCAGCCAATAAAGAGACTATTTGCCAACTAAACGTCATAACAATATAAATGCCAGAAAGTTTAACCAAATAAAACAAACTTAATGAGAACCTAGTGAGAATGCAAACGGCACACAATTTATAATACATATTATGTTAGTCGTATATAATAGATATTATAGTAGTCGTTCACTTTGGTAATAGTCAGATTGTCATCAGTTAAATTGATATTGGTTGATGTATCGTAAATTATTGTTTCGGTGACAAATATTTTTATTATCTATTTATCTTTGAACAGAATGGAATAGAATGAAATGGAATGGAATACAATGATAAATTTTTATTCCTGTAAACTTTTAGGTAAACTTCAAAGTGTTTTTGGATGGTCAGAAAAATTTACCACTGGTTCGGAATGCCGATCCTACGTTTTCTAGGGTTTCGTACCTCAAAATGAAAAACGGAACTCTTATAGGATCACTTTGTTGTCTATCTCTCTGTCTGTCGTGTGTGTCAAGAAAACCTCTAGGGTACTTCCCGTTGACTCAAAACCATGAAATTTGGCAGGTAACCTAACTGCGTAATTTTGGGTAGTTTTTTTAATCGATAAAGAAAGTTTGCGACATTGTTCAATAAAAAATTTGGATTCCAACTCCTCAACCCTGATGTTGCAGGGGACCTGACTACTAAAGCTAATGGGATTTAAAAAGTGTCGATTATTAATTGATATTGAAGGTATCTATACCAAGTAAACACTTTGTCGTTGACCTCAACCCTGATGCTGTAGGAAATTGCATTCCTAAATCCTGGTGATCCCTCGGGATTTGAAAAGGATCATCCGTTTAAAAATTCTTACGTGATACAGAAACAAGTTGCATCCCGGGGACGGGCTATTACGGAGAGGCAACTTTTGTTCTGGGAAATGAAAGGATCGGGATTTTTAAAAACCTAAATCCACGCGAGCGAAGCTGCGGGCATTAGCTAGTTGTAAATATATTTAGAAGCTACTATAAGATAATAGATAAGGTACTTATTTCCTTATATTTTTATTGTATGGCAGCGCGCGGTTTTAAATTATAAATTGCACGTCCTGTCCTTTTCTGTAATACATTTTTTTCTCAATATCTACCGCTTTATCTCATAGCAAGAGTCCGTAAGACATAATACAGTGAAAATAAGCAAAATATACAATTTTTGCAGTTTCCACGTCAGTACCTGTCGAATTTTTCTAACAGTGTAAGCAGCAGAGCTGAGTTTACCATCAAGTGTTGATATGTGGGTGTTCCATAGAAGCTTTGCATCTAACATTATACCGAGAAACACGGGGTTCTCCTTTATTTTCAACATATGATTATTTATCAATGAATTTATGTCATTTAAGGTCCTGGTATTGGGCAGTGTGAATTCAACACACTTAGATTTCTTTGCATTTGGAAGTAAATTGTTAGCAATAAATCAGAGAGTGACCTGTGATATGGCATTACATATAGTATACATTGTCAAAAATTATAATATTAAAGCTGTGCGTATTGCGTGAGGAATAGCTTGCAAGAGAGTTGCAACTTGCAGGGTTTGATGCATGCGCTATTGCCAGCAAACATGAGACATATTTTTATCTACAGGCAACGTCTGAGTAGGTAACGCATACGTCTAACGCAAGTTGAAATGTACCAGTGTATTTAGTTAGACCTATCGACAAGTTTGGAGTTGGGTGCAGTCTAAATGTGGCCCGTGTGTTTAGACTGTCAGTTTCTGTCAGTTTCACGTGTCGTCCCCCGCACTTCACCACCCCGCTTGCACAAATCGAGACAGCACGAAATTTTCAAGATTTCTGGGTGTAATTTCTGGTTTTCGTAGTTCCCACATAATTATAACAATATAAAATATATAACGATAATTTTTTTACTACATAATATTCATTAAATTTTCTAGGTCTGTGGTTTTTCCAAATTTCATTAAATTGCTTCGTTGTCTAGAAAAACGAGCACAAAGTTGGGCCTTTTTTTAAAGAAAAATACAAATCTTTGAGCCCCTGTAATTTTAAAACTACATATTTTTAGAAAAATCTAAAACACCACAGACACAGATATTAGTTTCTAGACTATGTCTGCAAAATTTCATGGACTTTGGTTGCTTAATATTCAAATGAAATGGGAACTACGATTGTATGGAGTAAGTGACGGAGAGAGCTCTGTTAAGTTCCCAAACTGGCTTGTGCAGGTAAGCTCTCAGTCAAAACGGAGCGTGTAGCCGGAGCTTTAGACACTGAGTTAGCGAATCAGCCCCCGTCCGTCTTTTAAATCTTCCCCAGGCCTGGCTGCGATGAAACTGGTGTATAAAATTTGTAATAATTATCTCGTCTCGTAAAGCTTGTAAAACGCGTGTTTGTATATTCTGTAGATTTATGGTTAATCGCAACATCCGTTATAGTCTAAGAGCACAGAGAGCAAAATAATATAGTTACGTAAAATGTTTTTTTCCTTAACTGACTTAAAGGGTAACCAAGTAGCTTCTCGCTGAAATGCATCAGAGACGCACTATACCCGGCCCATACAGCTTTGCTACTGCGAAACGACAATGATACGACTAAAAAACTTAACACCAAAAGGCATAAGCGCCGGGAAAATCGTGTCGCTTACGTCTTTCTCCGAGGTTTCTGTGAAAAATGTATCTTTTAGGATAAACTCCCGAAAAGCGCATCGCTCCGATGAATCTGGGTATAATAACGTCTTTTGACCTCCTAATCACAAACATCGAAATGAAAATTCGCTCAAACGCCATATTGAATATGTATATGAATAGCGAAGGAGAACCTCTTTTCGCTCGGTGTGCATAATCGCGAATTCCTAACCAATTTAGACTATTTTAGGGGTGTGTGTCTGTACAGCCGAAATTATGAACTGAGGGGCATCACTCCTAGATTTCCAAAAGATTTTTTTTTGGCGCCAATTTTCGTCTTGATATTCGTGATTAAGATGTCAAAATACGTTATTATACCTTCATCGGAGGTATGCGTTTTTCATAAGTACACCCATCTTCAGCTAAGGAAAACTAAAGTATAATTAGGTATTTGATTAAGGTCGTACGGAAATTCTGTCGCGTTTAGAAATCAAGGCTACCGACATCTCATAAGCGGAATTACATGAACTAGCTTTGACATAAAATGTGCGCTATAACCTGAATAACATTACAAATTAGATTCAATATACTGCGAGTGCAGGAGCTTACCCGGCTGAGTTTGTTGTGGGCTCTTCTCAGACTTGGGCGCATTTGAAACCCTCGTAGTTTTAAGTTACGTAATTAATTATCACCACTATATCGTACAAATTTAACAATTTCGACCATCAAAAAGAGTACAATTGTACTTTGAATAAATGATTTTGACTTTGACATTGACTTTACATAGTTATAAGAAAAAATCGGTCAAGTGCGACTTGGGTGCATACAGGAAGGGTTCCGTACCATCGTACAAGAACTAACACTATTTAACAATCTTTGATTTTCTGGGACAAAAAGTAGCCTAAAATGTCCGTCCCTGGAATATCGCGGCGATGACGAAACCTCCATTACATTCGTCGTCAACTCTTACACTGTTAATGTAAGATTGGTGTTGACAGAGAAACTGTGCGTAAAATTTATCGTAAACGCGGTGTAATAAATACATTAAATTGTTGAAAGAATATTTTAGGCTTTATAAATGACTAGATGAAGCCCCCGACTTCGTTCGCGTGGATATAAATTGGCGGCACTTGATTAGGTAACTTTACTTTAGATTTAGGCATGTTTTTCTTACTGATCGATACATGTAGTTCTTATTTTTAGAAAATATATCCAACTAGCCCATGCCCGCGAATTCGTTTGCGTGGATTTAGGCTTTTAAAAAATCCGTGGGAACTCTTCTACTTTCAAGTTATTAAAAAATCTGGTTAATCCGTTGCTCCGTTGCAGTGTGATTGAAAGACAAATCAACCAACCAGTAAACCAACAAACCAACAGACTTTCGCATTTATAATATGGCTAGCGATTTCCTAGGTAACTATAACTTTAAACTGAAACATAATCTTCCTTGGCTATCTCTGGATTCGTCTCTCGAAGCAATTAAAATGGGTTACCCGGGGGACATGATAAATGACAATGGGTCAAAACATAATAGAGGTTCTGAAAGAACCATTCATTTGATCAAATCTAATGAAATTATGACCTTTGGTTTCAATTAAGATTTAATTGCACGCAAACTTTGTCCAAATAACAGTTTAGAAAACACTATCAAGACCGTCGTTTTTTTTTTGTAACCTGTCATATTTTGTGTGTTGTGGTGCAATAAAGTATATATATACATGTACATACTCTATGTAAACATTTTTTACCATCACACCGCAAGATGCATGCCGGGTGAAACTTAAAAATCCTGTGGGAATTGATTTTCCGAGATAAAAGTAGCCTATGTCACTCTTCAGGTCTACTATATCCATGCAACAAATCACGTTCATCCGTTGCTCCGTTGCGGCGCACTTTTTTTTGGATGTAACATCCGTCAGCTTGAATTTTTCACATAAAATGTAGCCTTTCTCACCCGGAATATAATAACGAATCGACTACGCCTCATTCATCAAAATCGGCTCAGTACTTTGGCCCTACGGTGGAACACACATTAATACAAACCTACATACATACATAGACTGCTAAAATCATAACCCTTACTTTTATATTTACCACGGTAGTCGGGTAAAAAAGACATCACACAAACTCACTTTCGCTTTAGGGTATGTAGTGATATTGGTTTGAATCGAAGTTGTTACCAGAGACTGCACTCAAGCTTTATCCAAAAGCATCTAATAATAACCCGCGAGTTACATTAGTCCACGGTTTGTTCGTATTCTAAATTTTGTTTTGTTTCATATATGTATTTGTTTGTGAATGACGGAGTAGGAAGAGTGGGGACCCTGAAATACAGGTTTTGCAAACTTAATTCAGCCACAATTTGTACAAGTGTAAATTAAAAATTTATAACACCCCCGACAAGTGAAGGTTACAGTAATAACTAGAAAAAAGCTGATAACTTTCAAACGGCTGAACTAATTTTCTTGGATTATAGCTAAGAACACGAAACGAAAAAAACTAAATTAAAATCGGTTCATTAGTTTAGGAGCTACAATGCCACAGACAGATACACAGATACACACGTCAAGCTTGTAACACCCCTCCTTTTTGGGTCGGCGGTTAAAAGGCCAATTTTAAAAACAAATAAATCATTTAATCATTAAGTTAAGTTTGGAGGTCATCGGCAGGAGCGTGTGATCCTGGGATAAAATCGCTCCGATAGCAATTAATCCCGGCGATCGCGGCGCTAGTAATCAATCAACCGTTTTGCTGTGCCGGGCTACGGCGACGCCCATTATCACTTCGGATAACCTTAAGCCTGTTCTACACTCACACCCGTACAAGAATTTAGTGTCGAGTATTGACATGAAGCATTTGGGAATGCCTCACGTCCGAAATTCCACGGACTCTAAGGGTGAGATCTATAGAGCCCGGCTGCCGTAATCCGTTTTCCCTGCTCGCTGTAATATTGGTACCTTCAAAGAAGTGAATCGGCGCCTTCGAGTCAGGCGTGCTCAACCTCAGGCTGCATCATCTCCTTCTTCTTCCTGACCTTATGCCACCCTACGTGAGGTCGGCACAACATGCTTTCTTCTTCGACTCCCTCCGTCTCCTCTCCGTCGACGTATCATCCACTCCTTTTATAGGCACGAAATCCATCGACCTTTTCTTTGGTCGTCCTCTCCTCTTGTTTCATCCCACATGCATATTTAATATTATTCTAGGAATATGACTTTCTTCTGTCCGCATTATATGTCCATACCATGCCAGGCCATTACCCATCATCTTGTATACCACTGGCGCTTCTTTCAGACTTCCTAATGCCCGAATATCCAAGTTTCGGCATCGGATATATTAGTGGAAGTCGCTACAAAAGACCTATATCCAACAGTGGAGTAGTCTTATCACTTGCTGAAGATGCTGAAACTGCATTTTAGCCAATAATAAGAGCGAGTCAGCTAATTAGAGGTGATTGCGATCGTCACACTATGCCAGGCATGGTGCAACTTTAACAGCTAGTCTTCAAAGGTGTATCAGCGTTAGTTGATTCAGCGTTTGGCAATGCTATGATCGGCTTATGTTCACCAACTGGCATTACTTCCCGCCTGCTTTGTATTGCTTCCCATTGTTCCTTTGACAATGAGGACGTGCAGTCGTATGCTATACCACGACGTCGATGCTTATTTTTGTATGTACTTAAAAGCCACAGTTTAACTTTCGTACAGTTCAGAAGTCATGTCCCATAAATTAGTTTAATAGCTGATCGTATATTACGCAGCTGCGGGGATACCTGCCTGCAAGGGAAAGAGGCGCGTTTTTCAGCACCTACTGCAAATGTGAATGTCTAGCAAGTAGCAACACAAGGCAGTCGAAGTGGGAGCTGAAGAAATGTGGATAACGTCAGCAAAGGTCAGCACTTCCTCTGCAGGCGACACGTTTTGCCGTTATTCGCACTTTCCGAACTAAAATGTACGTCGTGGCTATTGCGTATCTTACAGCAATGATAGTCCTCTTAACGTATTACAACGAACATTTAGTCATCGCCATCGTCATCAACCGATTGTCGTTCAGTGCTGGACATAGGTCTGGGTCTAGCAACCTCCACACGCCACGGTCTTGCGCTTGTATCAGGGGCTCCTTTAACAGTTGAACATTGAGTCAACACTCAACAATCAATGCGGCGGGTCCCCTAGGTTATGAGTGTGTTTCTACTTTTTTTAATTCGAATACATGTTAGCCCTTGACTGCAATCTCACCTGGTGATAAGTGATGATGCAGTCTAAGATGGAAGCGGGTTAACCTGGAAGGGGTATGGCTGTTTTTATTAAAGCCATACCCCTTTGGTTTCTACACAGCATCATACCGGAACGCTAAATCCCTTGGCGGCACGGCTTTGGGTGGTAGCTAGCTCACTTTTCTAGAGTATTACATGGGAATCGAGACTGAACTGTATGATTGCTAAACTATGTTTTTGTATACCTTCGCCAAGCGCTCCCGCCGCGCGTTTCGCACAAAAGAACCGTTTACACAAAACCTACCCTCTGAAATATTCAGAACCGCTCAGTGCGCCCTTCCACGCTAATTTGATGTTTATTCGAATTAATCGTCTTATCATAGAATCGTAAATAAGATAATAGAAATGATATCTGCTTTCTTTATAACGTTACACAGCGTGTCGCTGATTTTGGGCAAGGATATGCCATCAGATTTCCTCTCCACTTTTAGTATGGTTACCTTTAAGTCAAGAATGAATATGCATTTTCTAGGCAAGCCCGATCCATCTTAAGCTGCATCATCACTTGCCAGCAGGTCTGTTTGCAGCCAAGCGCTAGTCTATAAAATAAAATAAAAACTCCATTCCGTTCTTCCATCGGCCTATAGGTATTATGCGTTCACTGCTAGACATAAGCATTTTGGCAAGCCCGCCACCACACTCGATCCTCCGCCTTCCCCATCTATCCACTTGCAGCCATCATTTGACTGACTGACAGACTGGAGCTCGTCTAACACTGCGCTTAACGGTTTGAGTAACTCGCCATTTCAAGAATAATTCCTGTCTCTAGCATCCAAACCAACATAAATTAAACTGTAATGCTAATCAATTACGTCTGTTTTTTAACTCCCGACCCAAAAAGATGGGTGTTATAAATTTGACGTGTGTATCTGTGTATCTGTCTATGGCATCGTAGCTCCTAAACTAATGAACCGATTTTAATTTAGTTTGTTTTGTTTGAAAGGTGGCTTGATCGAGAGTGTTCTTAGCTATAACCCAAGAAAATCGGTTCAGCCGTTTGAAAGTTATCAGCTCTTTGCTAGTTACCGTAACCTTCATTTGTCGGGGGTGTTATAAATTTTTCATTTACACTTGTACACAAACGCGTTGCTTTTTCCTTTACCATTTTCATTTACCAGTTCTAACAATTACTTATTCTGATTTCTGTCAGATTCTCAATGTCAGGGATGGCGGAAGATTTAATCTTTGAAGCATCTTGTGCCGGTCGATAATCTAGTTATTGATACGAACAGTTTTCCCTTTGACAACTTACCGGACCACTGGGTCGAAAATATTATCCTATTAATTATTATTATTATTATAAATGGGAAAATATTATGTTTGTTGGTTTGTCCTTCAATCACCAACTCCCCTAGCAGCTACGGGACAGCGGATTGACGTTATGTCTTGCATGTTTTGCATGATATAGTAAAAGACCTTTAAGCTATTTCTTATACTTACCTGAAAATCAAGGAGTTCCGAATTTCAAAAACCTAAATCCACGCGGATGAAGTCGCGGACATCATTTAGTTTAGATAGGTATTTAAATTACATATATAGAAAAACGTTATCGCTTTTTGTATGAAAATTTACAACTAGACGATCCAATGATTCTTGTATTCAATTGACAGTTCAGACAGATCACAGATAGTTAAGTGTGACGTGTAGGCGGGTTTTAGATTTTGAACTTATTCTTGCGTTAGTTTTAGTAATTTGACTCTTAATTTCAGAACTTGAAGCTCGTTCCGTTAATGAGAGAGCTCCATAGTATGCCCACTCCCAGACGTATAGCTCGAAGCTCTAGTGGTTGACTTTGACTATCGCTGGATATTTCCGTGAACGACTCTCGAAGCTATGTTGTGTGCCAGAAATGCTGCTGAAGCTAGTTGACATTGAAATATTAGCGGCAACACGTCGAAATCTATAGATATGATTTTTTTTTATAATGCAGTTCTCCGCATTGTGCACGTGTTCATCTATACGTTGTAAAAAATAGAAAGAAAGAAAAAACGTTTAGTTTTTAAAAGCTGTGCCACACATTGCCAGTTATACCTACGGGTTAAGTTATCCCGGAGCCTCTAATGCTTGACTATCGATATGAAAAATCTTGTCCTGACCGATTGACTGATGTATCAACGCTCAGCCTACAACCAGAGTGAACTAGAGTGAGCTAGCTCTCGGTTTGATCGGGTGACGTGACATCAAAGATTAGAAATATTCACCTTTCTGCCATCGTACCGTAAGGCATCGTCAAGGTCTGCATCGGTACGTAGTTGAAATTCCTCGGACACGTACGAAGCACTTTGCTTCCTCGTTTCTGATATGGAACGCCCTTCCAGCATCAGTTTTCCCTCCACTTTTAATATGGGTAACTTGAAGTCAAGAGTAAATAGGCATCTTCTAGGCAAGCGCGCTGCATCTTAGGCTGCATCATCACTTGCAAGCAGGTCTGATTGCAGCCAAGCGCCAGTCTATGAATTAAAAAAAAAAACGTTTTGCTCTGTCATGACTGCCCATGTCACATACCTAGTCGTTTTCTAGCCTACATTAGCGCCTGCCAGTGGAGGTGAAGCCTTGAGGTTTTATTAAAAGTTTCAAAACTGTCGTGAATTGTGGTATCGTATAATTAAATGACACGGACTTCACTAAGATTCGAAATAGGCTCGTGCAGGTCTATATATTGTTAGAATGGCCAGTTCAAGGTCGAGGATCGGAATATCAATGGGTCGCTAATCATTTTTCCTTGAGCCTTTTGATATTCGTTTCGGAAGTCTCTGTCGCGTATTTGAATTTCCGGATGGTTATACTATGACTTATACCTTTTAATAGCTATTTTTGTTGAAGAGTATGGTTGACTGTGGCCTGAAATTCTATAACAGTTTACGGGTAGTTTATTACAATTTTAGTAGGCATCTCTAATTTTTTGGAAATAAAACTATGTTACTCAGGAGTAATGTAGCTTTCTACTGGTGATCAAATTTTCAAAATCAGTTCAGTAGTTCTAGAGATTACCCCCTACAAACAAACTTACAAACTTTACCCACGCCGCCCGGCGCGCGGCGACTCTATCGCCGCGATTCTCTCGTCCGTGGTGATGGCGCCTAAGTAAAGCCGGGAGCTGCGCCAGTAGTCTGGGAATGCCATCCCGTCGTATCGACCGCGCTAAATATACCAACTACCTACGCCTCGGCGCGGGCGACCCGCACAGCCTCGCTTGTCGACCTTAGGTATTTATAGGGTCCCGGTTAGACTCCTGGCAGCGATTTAGGAATTTGTAATTTCTAATGGCCGTGATAGCCTCCGTCTGACACTCAGGAGGTCGGGGCTTCGATCTTGTGCACGCACCTCTAATTTTTTCGCAGTTATGTGCGTTTTAAGTACTTAATCAAATATCATTTTGGTTTTTAACAGTGAAGGAAAGCAACGTGAGGAAACTTGCAGTATAAGAGTTCTCTATAATGTTCTCAAAGGCAATGGATCGCCCGAATATGAAGCCGACATCTTAACCAATAGGCTATCATCGCTCATAATATATATACTAGCAGACCCGCTCCGGCTTCGCTTGGGTGGAGTTTTTGTAAATCGGTGAGGGGCTGGAATTTCCAAAAATCCTGAATTTCAAATTTCAGAGATGTAACTGGAAAAATTACGGACTTTCATACAAACTTTGGTCCCCTATTTATCACTCTTAGGGGTGGAATTTCTAAAAACTCTGAAATACGTATTTCTTAGTTTTATCTACTAATCTAATTTTGTCTAGTTCAAATACCAATTTACATAGATACACCTTAAATGACGGATTTTCGTACAAACGTTCATCCCCTATTTAACCCCTTTAGGGGTTGAATTTCCAAAAATCCGCTCTTAGTGGGTGGTCCGTTATAGAAGGATCCTACTGTCAAAATTTCATGTTTGTTAAATAGGCTGTGCGTTGATACATCAGTCAGTCAGGACTTTGAATTTTATATAGACAGATATAACCGGTAGATTCCATCGTCACTCGGGTACTACCAATCTTACCATCATTTAGTGAGATCGCAATCAACTTCAAGCGCTAAATTACCATCGAATAAAAATAAATGTGTGATATCGATATAAACTCGCGTAAGATCAAACGCGCTTCGCCGTTCCTCTGTGAGTGGTTTGAATAGATTACCATAATATTACCTACACGCCGTGTCATAAACACCGCGGCTCGCAAAAGGCTAAATGTTCATTGCGATTCAAAGTAGCAATATGGTGGCTCAACCTGCCTGGACCTGGAAGAAGGCGCCATTTTACATGTTCGAAAAATTCTGATACGATTTTAGATACCTTTCCGCCAGCTCATATACACCCTAACAGATGAGTTGCTACCACGTAATACATAGAAAAGTATAACAATACTAGATTAATCACTAGATTTCTGGTATGTCGCTGTCTGGGTCTCTCCAGGTATTTAGGGTAGGTTTCTTCTTGACCTGTCCCATACAATTTGTCTTTGGTCTCTGCCCTTCTCGCCTTTCTCTATCTTGCCGTCACGCATATAATAAACATCGATATATCTACATATATTTGTCAAATTCGAATTGATCACATGATTTATTTGACCAGCAGAATCGGCAGTTGTGTTAAGACCAGCCGCCACTGTAGGAGGATCGCGTGGGTCTACGATTGCCATAGACGAACATTATGTGCTCGAGCGTTGTGCCCATTTGCGCAAAATAGACAATTTGTAAATGAAAGCTAACGAGGAAATATAGTGTTACGTTGTATGTAAATATATGTTAGTTTTCTATTAGTGCACGAGTGTGTACGCCTAGATCAGCTTTCTACAGAACCTACGGAGGTCGGAGAGAGTGTACATAGTCCGCGACAGGTTGAGATGGCATGAGGCGTCGGGGTATGAGGCGCACAGCCGCTCACCCGCACGTCACTCGCGATCGCCCGCATCGGGTTAGCGCAGGGGCTGTACGGGGGTGCAGCTTTCCCTCCCCGATTGCCATTTCAACCTCACCTCAATTCAACAATCACCTCGTTTACAACAAAGGTCTAATGCGTATAAAATGAGGTCTCATTCGCCATCTTAACTTTATGTGTCAATTACTGTCATGTCAAAAGTCTGGTTCACCTACAATAAGGACTAAAATCGTACTTTAACGGTATTAGCCCTTATTTAAAAGGTTATTTTAGTCCTTATTTTCCCCCTTTAAAATAAGGACGATTTAGTCCTTATAAACACATAGAGTTAAAATGGCGAGTAAGATGAGAATACCCTTTGATTTTCCGGGATAAAAAGTAAGCCATGTAAAACATCGCGTCGATCCGTTGCGACGTGATTGAAGGACAAATCAACAAACAAACACCCTTTCGCATTTATAATATGGGGAGTGATAAGAATATGGACGGATCGTTTGAAATTGTGTTATCTGACAGTAACTAACGCGACAGTAGCTCGATTCCGTAAAACCTGCGTCAATCATTATTACAATCGCAATTGTCGTTATTGGCTGAAATGCTATTCTAGTTGCAACAATGCATTATAGCCAATAATGAGCGACCGTCAACCAATCGATCGTGACGTTGTAGTTGTCATTCTACCGCAATCAAGTTGCAGTTTTCTAGTTAGGTTGAGACCTAACTCGCCGGTGCGGTACTGAGGACGGGCCGCAGCAGGTTGCTTGAACTCGCTCGCCTTGGCAAGGTCGCCCGGCCGGTTTCCCACGTTGCTCGCTAGTCGAGTAGCTGTCCCACTCGCGGCTCGCAGCCGTTCATTCATTGAATTCTTTTTATGTGTGACAGCGAGCCGTGATCTGTGCACCTTGAATTGTAATTGGTTCGGTTTTTGTACAACTCGAATGGGGAATGTCATTTGATTTTTGAACCTTGACCTAAAATGAACGGGGCGTTCCCACTCCGATTGCCATGTCGACCTGTCGCGTACTATAGGTATCTACTATCTACCCAGCAGCTCTGCATGTGTAAGGAAAATTCAATGACTTGCATTCGTTTAAGGGCATGTACCTACTTTAATCAAATTCAATAGTGAGGGTTTGCTTTCTATAAATGAGATTTCGTGGACAGGTAAATGGATGATTGATGTCGCCAAATGCTTTAACGGTGAAGGAAAATATCGTGAGGAAACCTGCCTGCATGAGAGTTCTTCATAATGATCTCAAATGCGTGTGATGTCTGCCAATTCGTATTTGCCCAGCGTGGTAGATTATAGCCGAACCCATTCTCATTCTGGGAGGAGACCCGTACTCTGTAGTGAGCCGGCGATGAGTTGATCATGATGATGACTAGAAGATAAGACTAAAGCAGTCCAGCCTGTAAGGGGAAAACACTGATACTTATAACACGGGTGTATAACTTACTAGTATTTTAGGCATCAGTGGCTAAACCTAATTTTTGGATGTATTCGTTTGAGGTAATAAATGATTAAAAAAAAGTTTACTATTGCACGAAGTTCACAAATCGTAACAAAGTGTAAACGTGGCTAAAGGCTTTAGGGCGACTATTTTTTGTTTGTACTCAACTAAAGTTGCTAAAGTATTTATTTCCCTTTGACAACAGTTACCTGGAAACCTCCCAGCAACAAATCTCCTCTCAAGTCCGATTTGCGGGGTGGTTTATTGTTTGTTTAAAATCGACGTCGTTATTTTTTGTTCGGAAGCCCGGCGGTTGTTGTTTGCGGTTTTCGTCCTCGCTTTGCGGATTGGGGTCCTTTGTTTTTGGGGACGCGACGCGTGTTGACCTGTGTCGAGAATGAGGTGTGTAAATAGTCAAGTAAATAGATAGAATTATAAATTATTTATTTTTCAAAATTTAGTACAATGTTTTAGTACACGACAGGTTGAGATGGCAATCGGGTTATGACTTATGTGCCCCGCACCGTGTTAGCGCGGGAGCTGTGCGGGTGTGCGAGGCGTTCCCGCTGCGATTGCCGTCTTGACCTGTCGCGTACTAATCCAGTCAAAATAGACAAAAATAAGTCATAACTTAGCCAAAATTCGCATAGAGCTGAAAATTGCCAGAGACGTTAAATACATCATTATAAATGAAATATCAAAAATCCCCTTCGATCCTACTTCTGCAAAAAATTTTATTCAAGGTCAAAAGTATAAAATTAAGGTTTTTTCCATTTTTCTCGAAAACAGTAAGTATTATCGTGAAAATAGGTTGGACAAAAGTTGTAGATCATACAATTCTCTACAAAAATGGTCTAGTCACTTTTTCTCTTACGACTCACCATTCGTAAGATATCGCGGTTTTAATCATTAGAAAATTCATATTTTACATAATAACACACATTTCCGCACCACCTATGAGGTAATGTACTTGGCGCATTTTTTTTAACGTGGTTTCCCCAGTAGGTATACTCCACGATCTATTGTAATAAAGAAAGTTTGATCAGATCGTATCCTATTAATTGAAAGAATAGTAATATTGCTAATGATTAAAGTGGAATAGGTTGTTTTTTTCTACATGTCATCATTATATAAGATAATTGTCTAATTCTACTTCAACAATTATTTCTTCGTCTTCATTCTCTTCTTCTTGCAGAATTTCTGTTTGCTGTTCTAAGAAAAGGGATGCATCAATTGTCTCTTCATTAATATCATAAATATCTTCATCTGTTGTATTTGTTTCAATATTGGAGCAAGTCTGACCCTGACAATTGATGCATACTGGCGAACAAAATAATCCTACTTTTTGACAGCCACAATTCTTACTACAATCCGTCTTGCATTTACAAAAAATAGTATTAAGTAGTTTTTCTGGAGCAGGCGGGAGTAAAGTTTGAATTGGCTCCAAATAATTGTCTGTTAATTTCCAACCCCATTCTTCTGGGTCCAGCTCATTGCCTAGCCACACTTGAACTTGATAATACACACGATACAAGTGTTGAAAGGCAGAAGCAGATGTTGGAGGCAGACAAGACAACTGTACTGTTTTATTGTTCCATGCAGATTTTACAAACTTCAAATATCTATATTTGTCTATAGAATCAATTTTTTTTGGAGCACCATACATTGCAAGAAGAAAACGAATTCCATTTGTAACGATGTCGTGTGGAGAAGAGTCAATCTTTGTGAATACTTCTGCGCAATGAATTAAATCATTACGTTTTTCAAACAATTTAAATACTGATGTTTTACCTCTTTTAAAAATGGCTGATGTAGTATCGCAACCAGTTATTGCATGTAAAAATAAAATATGAGCTTGACATTTCGGATATGCAGTCAGACTTTGTGATGAATATATTGTTGATTGTACAAACACAAACGAATAGTTTCTTATTTTCATTTATATTGAACGTCCGGTGACGTATACAAGCTGCATTTTAGTGCATATTATGTAAAATATGAATTTTCTAATAATTAAAACCGCGATATCTTACGAATGGTGAGTCGTAAGAGAAAAAGTGACTAGACCATTTTTGTAGAGAATTGTATGATCTACAACTTTTGTCCGACCTATTTTCACGATAATACTTACTGTTTTCGAGAAAAATGGAAAAAACCTTAATTTTATACTTTTGACCTTGAATAAAATTTTTTGCAGAAGTAGGATCGAAGGGGATTTTTGATATTTCATTTATAATGATGTATTTAACATCTCTGGCAATTTTCAGCTCTATGCGAATTTTGGCTAAGTCAAATGTCTATTTTGACTGGACTATACTCACTTATTGGGTTTCTTACGTTTATCGCCATTGTTTTATACCACTGCCCAAAAAAGGAGTGTTATGTTTCAGGATTCATGTACCTGTGTGGGTTTCTTTATTCCACCATAACTTCTGAATGCCTGAACAGATTTGGATGCATGAAGTATCGTTAGAAACTTTTTTTAAACTTACGTTTTTATTTTCAAATGGATTTTTTTTTACTTTTTAGATGCATTCAGTTCGTTTTTTGACGGGGCAGTCGTGTATTTGAATTTTTGTAAAATTTAAGTATTCTTTGAACCTCTTTCTTATATTTTATACCTATAAAGTATATGAATTGATCTAACTTGTCAATGACCTACTAATCTTCAAGGACCATTGCTTTCTAAATCAAAAGAATTCCTCAAAAAATGGAAAATTAAAGATCTCGTCGGAACGTGAAGCACTCTCCAAATATCAACAGTTTCCCTAAATGATGCTGTATTGTGACGTCACCCATCCAGTAGTCATTCAGTAGTCATTCAATTGTACGCGCCCCTGCGTTTGATGTCGTCCACTCAGGATTTAGGAGCCATCCAAACAATCCCAAGATGAACGAAGGATCTCTATGAATGGGACATAAAAAAGTTACATCATACTTGAAAGAAATTATTGCTTTATCACACGACTGTAGGCTTTATTATATCACAAAAAAAAAATTAAAATGTGTCCATGAACAAATTAAATAAGTAGTATTTTCAATTTTCATAGTAAGATAATCTATACCAGGTGGGGTATCATAGAAAGGGCTTTACCTGAACATTCTAAAACATATCTTTGTTTATAATATTTTTATGCATGATAGTTTTTGATTATTCGTGCAAAATGTCGGAAAAAATACCCGAGTACGGAACCCTCGGTGCGCGGGTCAGACTCGCACTTGGCGGTTTTTATTTTTAAAAAGCCGTGTTCGACGGAATTTCTTGAAAGAGTCGTATAGTGAACATCTATTGGATGAAACGACATTGATGTCGAAAATGAGCCATTTTAAAGTAGTATTTTCATACAATATACGTTCGGCCCCTTTGTCAACATTGGCGCGAGTCCCACGTCTTCGTCTCATTATCATAAAAGGCATTAGGCCGTCGATTCGGGCGAATTATTCAAACGCCCGGCTTTTCAGGTGCTCTTCAAAAAGGAGAGTAGCTACTTTGTGTTTTAACTTAGATATATAGAAAGGTGGGATTCCGAACGTGTACTTAATTTAATGTAGGTAGGTAGATACCTACCTTTTAAAGGTCTTGATTCTCGAGAAGTGGAGAGAAGGGCCTTGAAGAAGTATTTTGATTTCATTTCTTCAAATGAAATCACACTAATGTTATATATCACACGTTTTCCACTTAGTGGTTTAAAGCTAGTACATTCTAGGTATCGCTATTGTTTGGCTGAATTTCGGGACCTTTGCTATAACTAGGTATGTGTGTGTATGTGCTTTCGCGTTGTTTGCCTCAAAGTTAGACAATAGAAGAGTCGATTTGATTATTTTACGTAGAATACCTAAAATAGACCTAACTGAATTAATTCAGTTGGCTCTACCAAACACTAGATGTTATTTCTTCAGCACAAGTTTGACGGATCGATGAATAACTCTGGGAAGCGAAGAAGATTATTTGCTTCAGTATTTATACTAAATTACAAAATAAACATTTAACAATCGATACTAACTACAATATAAAGCCGAAATATTCTTTTATGATATTTTTTTTTCAAATAAAAAAATTATAAGTACTTAATAAAACTACCGCATTTAGGTCACCATCTCTTCTGCTTTCGTGCGTTTTGTACATCTCACATCTTCAAAAGATTCGACCGAACAATCGACCACATGTCATTCCTACCGAGAAAAACTATCAAAAAGTTTGGCGAATGCTGTTTTTAGCCCCCGAACCAAAAAGAGGGGTGTTCGAACAATCGACCACATGTCATTCCTACCGAGAAAAACTATCAAAAAGTTCGGCGAATGCTGTTTTTAGCCCCCGAACCAAAAAGAGGCGTGTTATAAGTTTATAAATAAATAAATAAATCTTTATTATCTTAGCAGAACATTATTTACAGACTTTGGTGTGAGGCCCTGCCTCCTGATGAAGTGAAAACTGTGTTTCAAGGAGGCAGTGTCTTCCCATAATATAGTGACGTGTGTGAGTTTGACGTGTGTATCTGTGTATCTGTCTAAAGGTGGCTTGATCGAAAGTGTTCTTAGCTATAATCCAAGAAAATCGGTTCAGCCGTTTGAAAGTTATCAGCTCTTTTCTAGTTACTGTAACCTTTACTTGTCGGCGGCTTATTTTTTAATTTACACTTGTCAAATGTTCAATTTACAGTAATGTTACTTATGGACATATCGTATTAGTGATTGTAGTCCCGCGCATTGATAGAGCGAGTCAAATCCATGGCTTTTTATCATTTACATAATCTATTATATAATTGGCCCATGCCCTATTTATATAGATGCGTTCAGCTGTATAACTCGTCTGTCTGTGGAAAATCGACGCACGACCGGCCTTGAACGTCTCGCTGCCGCTACAATACTAGAGCTTTTCCTACGGATTTTCGGAACCAGTTTCTGTAACTATTTGATTGTAATAATAGCCTTGTAAAATCTTCTGTTTACTTATCTTCTATTCAAGCGTCCTCCATATGATCACTTACCGTGAGGTGTCACATTACACATTTTAATTGAAGGATAAACCAACTGACACTGCATTTATTATTTAAGTAAAGGAAGCTTTTATAGGGCGATTTTTTAGGTACGAATTTCAAATTTTGATAGACATTCCATTCCACCAATAATATTGATGACTACTTATAAAGACAAGTGTAAATTAAAAATTTATAACACCCCCAACACAAGTGAAGGTTACAGTAACTAGAAAAGAGCTGATAACTTTCAAACGGCTGAACCGATTTTCTTGGATTATAGCTAAGAACAATCTCGATCAAGCCACCTTTCAAATAAAAAAACTAAATTAAAATCGGTTCATTAGTTTAGGAGCTACGATGCCACAGACAGATACACAGATACACACGTCAAAGTTATAACACCCCTCTTTTTGGGTTGGGGGTTAAAAAAAACTTAATTAAAGCAAAGAAAACTGACTATATATTTAGAAATGTAAATTAGCAGAACAATTTCCAAAAATACTTTTAGCGTTTTTGATGTGGGCTGAATTTCCCGGCTAGTTCCGGCCGATCAATAAAGCGCCTCTAGCGGGAAACTCGGAAACTCGTTGCGAAGCCTTCTGCAAATGGTTTGGTGCTGCTTAGCCTTTCGCGGTGACGCAGTGTTACCACCCTGCGACAGATGGCGTTAGTAGTTCCTTAAAAAAATCTGAGCCGGGGACCACCATGAATTGAGGTCCCCCCGTTAGATTTTCACTTGTGTCAGTTTATTTATACTTGGACTAATTTTATTTTAATATTATAATCAAACAGTTTATATATAGTTTTGATTTCTCCCTGGGCATTGTATTCCTTATCGCTGAAGGTCGTGAGTTGACCCCTTCCATTGATGACAGTCACTTGGTGGGTAGGAGTTTTCTTGGAATACTAATGCGATGAACTCCCAGATCCTTACAGTATGAGTAAGTCATAATATTATCGTGATCTTTCTAATTCAACGAGATTTCGGCTCTTAGGTTTTATGGTTATTATCAGATAATAGCGAAATAACTGGGATGAAGGAAAAGGGAAGGGCACGTAGGAAAAACTAAATAAACAAACAAAACAGGCCGATAAAAATTGGAGTTATTAAAAAGAGTTAAAAAAGCCAAAGGCCAAAAAAATTGGTCCTCATCCAGCTACCGACTTGGGTTTAGGTTGCTTAACCAGTGTGATTAGAACCTACACAAGCCGCACGCCCTTCGTTTAGTTTTGATTTATGTTCAGAACTAAAAATGATTGTTATATTAGCCTGCGGAACTCCAATCTTGAACATCGGCCTTCTCTAATGAGCGCCACCACACCCGACCCTCAGCCTTCCTCATCCAGCTGCTTACCTCTTCCCTCGCTATTTCGCTAGTCTATGTGTCGTACCAGATAGTTCCCCACGCCACGCAAACTATCAAATATTTAAAACAAACCAAATATGACTTAGTCATGTTTGAGTCACCGTCGCCATTAACAGAGCTCTCTCCGTCACTTACTCCATACAATCGTAGTTCCCATTTCATTTGAATATTAAGCAACCAAAGTCCATGAAATTTTGCAGACATAGTCTAGAAACTAATATCTGTGTCTGTGGTGTTTTAGATTTTTCTAAAAATATGTAGTTTTAAAATTACAGGGGCTCAAAGATTTGTATTTTTCTTTAAAAAAAGGCCCAACTTTGTGCTCGTTTTTCTAGACAACGAAGCAATTTAATGAAATTTGGAAAAACCACAGACCTAGAAAATTTAATGAATATTATGTAGTAAAAAAAATTATCGTTATATATTTTATATTGTTATAATTATGTGGGAACTACGAAAACCAGAAATTACACCCAGAAATCTTGAAAATTTCGTGCTGTCTCGATTTGTGCAAGCGGGGTGGTGAAGTGCGGGGGACGACACGTGAAACTGACAGAAACTGACAGTCTAAACACACGGGCCACATTTAGACTGCACCCAACTCCAAACTTGTCGATAGGTCTAACTAAATACACTGGTACATTTCAACTTGCGTTAGACGTATGCGTTACCTACTCAGACGTTGCCTGTGGATAAAAATATGTCTCATGTTTGCTGGCAATAGAGCATGCATCAAACCCTGCAAGTTGCAACTCTCTTGCAACCTATTCCTCACGCAATACGCACAGCTTTAATATTATAATTTTTGACAATGTATACTATATGTAATGCCATATCACAGGTCACTCTCTGATTTATTGCTAACAATTTACTTCCAAATGCAAAGAAATCTAAGTGTGTTGAATTCACACTGCCCAATACCAGGACCTTAAATGACATAAATTCATTGATAAATAATCATATGTTGAAAATAAAGGAGAACCCCGTGTTTCTCGGTATAATGTTAGATGCAAAGCTTCTATGGAACACCCACATATCAACACTTGATGGTAAACTCAGCTCTGCTGCTTACACTGTTAGAAAAATTCGACAGGTACTGACGTGGAAACTGCAAAAATTGTATATTTTGCTTATTTTCACTGTATTATGTCTTACGGACTCTTGCTATGAGATAAAGCGGTAGATATTGAGAAAAAAATGTATTACAGAAAAGGATAGGACGTGCAATTTATAATTTAAAACCGCGCGCTGCCATACAATAAAAATATAAGGAAATAAGTACCTTATCTATTATCTTATAGTAGCTTCTAAATATATTTACAACTAGCTAATGCCCGCAGCTTCGCTCGCGTGGATTTAGGTTTTTAAAAATCCCGATCCTTTCATTTCCCAGAACAAAAGTTGCCTCTCCGTAATAGCCCGTCCCCGGGATGCAACTTGTTTCTGTATCACGTAAGAATATTTAAACGGATGATCCTTTTCAAATCCCGAGGGATCACCAGGATTTAGGAATGCAATTTCTTACAGCATCAGGGTTGAGGTCAACGACAAAGTGTTTACTTGGTATAGATACCTTCAATATCAATTAATAATCGACACTTTTTAAATCCCATTAGCTTTAGTAGTCAGGTCCCCTGCAACATCAGGGTTGAGGAGTTGGAATCCAAATTTTTTATTGAACAATGTCGCAAACTTTCTTTATCGATTAAAAAAACTACCCAAAATTACGCAGTTAGGTTACCTGCCAAATTTCATGGTTTTGAGTCAACGGGAAGTACCTTAGAGGTTTTCTTGACACACACGACAGACAGAGAGATAGACAACAAAGTGATCCCATAAGAGTTCCGTTTTTCATTTTGAGGTACGAAACCCTAGAAAACGTAGGATCGGCATTCCGAACCAGTGGTAAATTTTTCTGACCATCCAAAAACACTTTGAAGTTTACCTAAAAGTTTACAGGAATAAAAATTTATCATTGTATTCCATTCCATTTCATTCTATTCCATTCTGTTCAAAGATAAATAGATAATAAAAATATTTGTCACCGAAACAATAATTTACGATACATCGACCAATATCAATTTTACTGATGACAATCTGACTATTACCAAAGTGAACGACTACTATAATATCTATTATATACGACTAACATAATATGTATTATAAATTGTGTGCCGTTTGCATTCTCACTAGGTTCTCATTAAGTTTGTTTTATTTGGTTAAACTTTCTGGCATTTATATTGTTATGACGTTTAATTGGCAAATAGTCTGTTTATTGGCTGAAACTCAAAAATTCAGCCAATCACAACAAAGAAAATATTGTAATAATGATTGATGCAGCTTTCTGTAATTGAAAACAAAATATTTGACATTAACTTGAATGTGACAGTGTTTTCCGAATAGGGTTGCCAGAGGCCCCGTATTTTACTGGTTACCCCGTATTTCAGGATATAGAAACCTGTAATTATGAAAATAAAATACGGGGCAAATAAAACTAAATATTTTTAGGGTTCCGTAACTCAAAAGCAAAAAAGAACTCTTATAGGATCACTTCGTTGTCTGTCAGTCTGTCAGTCTTTCCGTCTGTCCGTCTGTCCATTTGTCCTTCTATCCGTCTGTCATGTGTTCATGAACAAATATTAGTATTTTCAATTTTCAAAGTAAGATAACTACATATATCAAGTGGGTTATCATATGAAAGGGCTTTACCTGTTCATTCTAAAACAGATTTTTATTTATTTTTATGCATATTTTTTTAATGCATAACAGTTTTTGATTTCTCGAGTAAAATGTCGGAAAAAATACCCGAATACGGAACCCTCGGTGCGTAGGTCTGACTCGCACTTGGCCGGTTTTTTACAAATTCAGCAGGAGCTGGCTGGCGAAATCAAACACTGACGTTATGTCCAGTAGAAAGAATATTTTCCTTTTGCGGCAATGCGTAGCCGAACCCCACTCGATATTGATCATGGTCGTAGCCAAGGCGGCGGGGCTTGGTTTGAGGATGTAAGCCTTTTTTTATACAAGTTAGCCCGTGACTTTAATCTTTTCTAGTGGTAAGTGATGATGCAGTCTAATTTCTTGGCCGTTAGGGCCATACTAACCATATAACTAGCCATGACCGAAGCCTCCCACCAGACCAGAAATTTCGAAATGGCGACTGCGCCTGGGAAGCCGTCAAAAACCTAAGCCTAAAATAATACTTACACTATTTCTTGCATTTGCTTACCAATTTTTTTTGGAAATATATCAAACATTTCGCGCTCACTTCACTCGCGCTTTGAATTTCTATTACTTGGTGTAAACCCCGCAATTTCGTTTGCATGAATTTAGATTTTTAAAAATTCCGTGGGGGATTTTCCGGGCTAAAAAGCCGCCTAAAAAAAATGTCTGGGATGCAAGTTACCTCTGAATAGTAAGTACCAAAATTTTGGTAAAGAAGATGGGCCGAAAAGGGTAACAAATAGATAGGCAAATAGATATACTGTCGTATTCGTAATATTAGTATGGATAGGAAGCTTTAAAAATAAAATCTTGCTATGGCTACACTCGTTTCCCTTTCACTTTAATTTTTTCTGTATTGAACCAAAAACACTTACGCTCACTGCGCTCGCGCTTTTTTATTGTTGTATTTTATCTCACTGTCAAATTGAAAGGCGAAATTCCACTAACCAGGTAATTAGCCCATAAAGTTGAGCGAATGTTTTTGCCTCATGACAGGATTCAGTTCCGGCCCTAATAAAACCTCTCCCGCAATCGATTCCTGGCTACGGCCATAGTATTGATACTGTGAAGGTGGAATTACAAATTAAATGTAATTTTAAGTTGAAATGAGAAGATTGTATGCATGAAATGTATAACATTTTGCTTTACAACACTAAGAGTTTTTAAAAGCTATTTAAATAAATAAATCTTTTATTTAAAACCACATTGCAAACACAGTTCACCAATCAAGATACGGCAACATACAGAGAAAAAATACAAAACTTATAAATAAACTGAAATATCTAAATAGGCTTTCCATGCATTTCAGAGAGAACCACCGCCTATATATATATTCTTCAAATACTTCAAATTTTCAAATTTCTTCAAATCTAAACCCCGTATTTTTGATGGTGGTAGCCTGTAAATCAAAAAGAGCCAGGTGGCAACCCTACTTCGACCTAGACAGAATGAAAAATTGTTTTCATTACTCGGTATGCCTACTGTCATAGTGTGACAGAAAGTGTGACGGTAGTTGTGACCTCTGATTGGCCGACTCTCTTTCACTATTTGCTAAAATTGATGATTGCAACAACAATTTTTTCTTTTTTGTAATCGAAAACAGAACACGGACGTCAAACAGGTTGACTAATTGCAATCATTTCTGACCGGCTAACATTGTTCCGCTAGTGGCTCAAACTCACTGTCGCAGCAAGAACATGGTAAATTCAGCCAATCACAGCAATTTGAAATTTGGTTATCACAAATGTACCGATCTAGGAACCGAGAATGCACGAACCAGGGCAGATAGAGATAAGAACAATAATATCATACGTAGGAAATCGACGGGGGATCGTTGGCAAGGATAGCCTTAAATGGGTATAATCTAATAAAAATAGTCCACATTAAATCTACCAGATCGCCTGGCGGTCGTGGTGGGCTATTTATACGTGCGCACACGCATTTAGAGTTCATTCATTTTGTTTCCGTTTAAATCAGCGTTGCCAGAATGTTACTTTTGTAACATTTTACGTTACTTTTGACCCCCTCATGTTTCCTCCATGTTACACGACTCAAAATGTTACTTTACGTTACTTTTAGGACTTCATAAAAATATTCAAATTTTTCCCAGCAAACCAAAAATAATCGTGAAATGGAACGCATCCAAAACAGTTTTCGTTTGTCGTAATTGGCCCATTTGTTAGTTTATTTCACTTTCTCTAAGTTATTGGTCTAAGTTCACTTTGTTTTGTAATTACTCTGTGATTAAAAAAGTGTTTTGTTTGTTTTTCTCTGTGACTAAACTTTGTTTGGATAAAGTTATTCGTTGCGGGCAAAGACCTTACACTTACTAACTAGACTGTGTACCAAAAATTTTTGTTAGGCTAAAATGAGATCTATTACATTATCTTAGGGTAGCTATTTCCATTATGATCGGTAGCTATCTAAAAGCGGTCCTGGTGAGAAGGCTTCCGGGGGTAGTGTGTCCTTGTCTGACGTCTTGCCAGCTCAACTAATTTGTTGGGTTTGGTAGTAATGGTAGAAAATTTTATATTTAGCATTTTTATGATTTACCAAAACGAACAATCCATAAACTTTGAAACTCAATTTTAATATTTCTACAGTTTATATGAATAATAATTATCTCGTTGTATTTAGAAAATAATCCATAAATACTGAGTAAAAGTAGTACTTAAATGTTTGGTACTGGTAATACTAAATGCAATATGGTGGTTTGTTTATTTGGTTGTTTGGTTGATTTTCGTACTTCGATTTGCGATTATGTACATTTTCATAATAAACGTGTTTGTTTTTCATGAAAAATGGTGAATTCAAGTTGTGTGACAGGTGCAAAAATGAGTATTATCCTGGTAGCAGCTTTTCTTTCCACAGGTAAGTAAAAACAACAATCATATTCTTTAGGTTAACCATGAATTATGTGGATCAAAGATTTTTCTAGTTTCGTAGAAGTAGGCAGATAGTTACGTCCGAACTGACTTAAATTGGAGATTTATACTAATAATCTACTATTATAATAAAAATGAATCTCTGAAATATTTGTACGTGCATAGCTTCCGTTCGACGGCACCAAATTGGATATTTCATTTTTTATTGTGTTTGTTAGTATCAGGAGATGGTTTTATAAAAAATATTATTCGAAATTCCCGGGCGATGCTGGGTCGGGCAGCTAGTTTTTAATATAGAAAAATCTTAGTTCGAAGTTGGAAATACTGTCCGACGAACGGCGAAGCTCTTGACTTGCCCTCTATTACTTACGGGTCCTAAACATAGCTGGTGTAATGTGGGTGATATTCACCTCTGCATACACCTTTGGGTAGGTACCTACCTAACAAGGTACATACAGTTAACGTAACACTATGTTATGTTAACTTAAGTTGACTCGAAGTTTTGTTAGTAACAGAAACTTAATCTATGTTAGTCATTATATTTCTTGTATTGTAGGTTTCCGAAGAATGAAAATCAGAAATTGAAGTGGGGAAATGCAGTGCCTGGAAAAATCACAAAATCGTCTGTTGTTTGCAGTGCGCATTTTAAATGTGACGACTTTATTCCTGGTTATATTAGGAAAATGCAATGTATAAAAACAAATCATTAAATAATTATTGCAATTTTAGTCTTTTTTTTTCATCTAGAATATGCATGACGTTCATTTGACATATCAAACATTTAATAATAATATTATGTAGCTTTTTTGTACTGACTCAATACAGAGTGAAAAGTTAGTAAGGTTGTTGTCAAATTAACGGTATGTCAGATGATGCCTATTGTACAGAGAAGAAAAAAGTACTTCTGACCCTTATGAGTACGCAATAAGCTCTACCGAAGTTGCCGGCGCACGTGGGTAACGGTGTAACCTGCTTGCTATTTCACCTAACCTAATATTGTGTGAGAAACAGATAGACTCAGTGTAGCAAGTACATGCGTACATAATATTTTCAGTTATTTAGGTGTAAAATAGGAGATTTATTGGAGTTTAGTAAAAGACGAAATGTCATTTTACTGCATCTAGTTAAAAGTCGGAGTATACAAAACAATATGTCCTGTGTTCTGTTTTATCATGGTCACCTAATTAGAAAGGGACACACTACCAACGGGAGCCCTCTCATGCGGACCGGCTTTTTCGCCACGGTGCACAGTCTAGTTAGTAGTGTAAGGTCTTTGGTTGCGGGGTAGTGAAATATGTAATAGCTTTATGGATATTGTATCTAAGTACAAAAAAAAAATTGTATCTTTATTTCGTTAAAATTCGAAAGTGATTGGTTTGTTCGTTATCCTTATCGACTGTGTATATGACGTGTTGCTAACACTACTTGCTTGGTAGGTAAGTAAATGTTGTATACAATGTAGTTTTAACTAAATAAGTAAGTAGTTAATTAATTAGGGGATCAGTAATGCAAAAACAAAGTCATAGTATTTGCAACTGAAAGCAGTTCGTTTTTGTATTGACTGTCATCTTATTATTAAGTCACATTAGTTTCCAGAAGTTCATATAGCTATTTACTACTTAATTATTGTTGTAGGTAACTTCGGTTTTCTTTACAGGAATGAGAGCGAGCTGAGTAGATACCGGCCGGCGTAACCTAAAATTTGAGTTTTACTATCGAATCTATCGATCTCTTTGCTGAGACCAAGGTAAGTAGTTAGGTACCTACCTAAAATTGTTCAGTTAACAAAACGAATTTGAAATTCCCACGTAATTTTCTTCACTATGTACCTACCTAGTGCGGTTTTTTTTTATTCTCTCGTCTGGCTTTACAAAGATTAGCCAATGTCAAGTTTGTAGATATTTTCAAGTTAGGGAAACTAGTTATATAGGTAAGGACTTCGTCTGTGCCGGCGCTCGCTGACATACGCACGGCGCCCCTTTACAGCGCTTCCCAGTCAGTTCCAGCATGGTTCTAGCACCAAAAACGCCAGTGAAACACAAAAACCAGTCACTTTTAACAAAAAAAAAACGCTCCAAAAAGGCACCACACGCGCGCCATCAAACGCTACACAGACAAAGTCCACCTAGTGCGTAGCCTCGCAAACTCAAACAGTCCTGTGTTGCCAGATCGCCCGATATAAGACGATTTTAATCTTCCCCGATCCAAAAAGAGGGGTGTTATAAGTTTGACGTGTGTGTCTGTGTATCTGTCTATGGCATCGTAGCTCTCAAACCAATGAACCGATTTTAATTAAGTTTTTTTTGATTGCAAGGTGGCTTGATGGAGAGTGTTCTTAGCTATAATCAAAGAAAATCGGTTCAACCGTTTGAAAGTTATCGGCTCTTTTCTAGTTAATGTAACCTTCACTTGTTGGGGTGATATAAATTTTTAATTTACACTTTTATTATAAATTGATTAACAAAATAAGTTATAGCTTTTCAAAGATTGATTTGTTTTTCTTTTTCAGGATCAGCAGTCAATTTATTCAATCTACAATTATTACGATTCTTTTCAAGCTTAACTAATGAGACTAGAAAACTGTTTAAATTTTTGTATAATAAAGTGCCATATTAACCTGTGTACCTTATTACTTTTATTTTCCACAAAAAATAAGGAAATGTTACTTTTCTCGTGAAAATGTTACATTTTGAGATGTCTCGTGTTACAATTGACTATCTGCCACTGGCAACACTGGTTTAAATTTAGAAGCATCTGTTCAATCAAGCGCGGGACGTGGGCGGGTGCGGACGTGTGTCCGCTGGGCCACAACCACAAGAGTGAATAGGCAACTTCTAGGCAAGCGCGCTCCATCTTAGGCTGCATCATCACTTGCTAGCAGGTCTGATTGCAGCCAAGCGCTAGTCTATATAATTTTTTAAAAAAAAAAAAACCTTGCATTGTAAGCGGCGGTTTAAATTGGTCGTAGGTACCAATATAGAGCGTGTTTGCAAATAGTGCCTTATCTTCGTTGTCTCTGCGCTACTTGACAAACGTTTAAACGGTCCTTAGATTTCACTAGAGGTCCTTCGGTTTCGAAAAACATTTTGGAGTTCATTTCCGCTGTTTAGCTGTTTGCAGGGCTGTCACATTGTAGTGTTCAAAAAATTCGTTAAGTCCTCATATCTGCGGCGGGTGTCATGCTACGATTATTAAGCAAATGTTTGTTTGGAACGAGGCATCCTTATATTAAATTGTAGCGGAATTCCACGCGCAATTTTTTGTTAGATCTTGGCCAGGCTAGGCCATTTCTAGTAAGTGCTATTGACATGCATTCACACCGGAAAGCACAGTGTTGGAAGAACCCTACTAGGTGGACAGAAGACATCAAACGAGTCGCAGGGAGCCGCTAGATTTAGGCGGCGCAAGACCGTGGCCTATGAAGTCCCTACAAGAGATCTATGTCCAAATGTGGACATCTATCGGTTGGTGATGATGATGATGCTATTCCTACACGTGAAAACGCATTTGCACGGGCTATAAGTTTCCGCTTATTGCGTCAGAGCTGTGGCCCTGCGGCATCAATTGAACTAGGCCTAAATAATCGTTGGAATTGCTATTATCTGATCGCTTCGTTATTGAAATTGATAGTAACTAACTGGCTCTTGTCTTGTATTGATAGTAATTTATAGCTTAGGCTTTACTTCTGTCAATAGATTTTTGAACGACTTCACTAAATAACATAACATAAAAGTAAACTGGCTCCTTTTGGCTTTGCCCTAGTGGGGTAAAAAAGCTTTTACTTTAACGAATTCTAATAAAGCTGATAATAATCCGTTCAGATTGTGTTCATGTTCACATAGTATCTGCAAATAATAGCGCAATACTTTACTTAACTAGTAGTTAGGAGGAGAGCGCGAGGCTAACACGCTCTATATTGAATTTTGCGCTGAACGGTAATTGGTTTAAGCACTTTATAGCCGGGCATTACCGTAAATTTACCGTTAATTTGGACTAAAACATTAAGATGGTCCAAACCACCACAATAGAGGATTTTAAATGGGTTCAAACATCCATTACTAATTGTGGTACGTGTTCCGACCTAATTTTAATTTATTGAGGACATTGTTCGCATTGAAAGAAGGATGAGATATACCTGAAAGTTTATACTAAGTTTATTAATAAAATAACATCTTCAGAATAATGTTGGGAATACCTCGGTTCTGTAGCGCGTCCGGTTTGCAGAGAACCGTGTCGACGTTTACTTCGCAATCATACGGAAAAGGATCGCCTCAAGTAGGTTGGAGAGAAGCCCCAATATTATTTTCAACGTGATAGCAGACACACAGGATAGCGCAATCAAAGCGCACTCGATGTTTGCTTTAGAATGTAAGTTTATTAATTAATTGATTGATTAATTCTTCTCAAACACTAAAGGTATTCAAACCTATTAATCAGTATAACTTAATTATTCACCTAGCTACAATAGATGAATTAAGTCAACAAAGTAGTACAAGTATCTTGATTCATCTAGGTGGATTAACCCAGGTGAATCAAGTCTGCGGCATCTTTTTTGCTGATCTCTGTCCCTTTGAAAAAAAAAGTAACCAACTTAGCTTTGGCAATGATATCAAATGTCTCTTTAATAGTATTGCCGTTTGAAAATTGTACGTAAAATTAAGGTCACGCTCGGCCTACACCGTATCCGGTAGATGATTGCAGCGTGTAGGTGCGGTCCGTATGTGTGTCAATAAATAATTGAGCCGACATAATACTAATGACAGTAGGTATAACTATTACAAGGCACTATGTGGCGGTCTTCAAATACAGACACTAGATGACGCTACTTGTACTTAAACGAAAAAAGATTTTGAAGTCATAACGCACTGCAGCGTGGTCTTCCCCATTTGACCTAGGTAAAGACGGAGGTACGGGGCTTGAGGCATGGCGTCCTTACTCGGGAGTGGCTTGTGGTGATAACGCATTGAAATCCTGATACTTAGTGTAGCAGCCTAGATGGCGCCACAGGTATAACCACGAAACCTGAATGGCGCTAACGGAATTTTAACCTAGAAAGACTACATAATATCGACTGTGAACTGGCAACCGGTACTATCTCAATTTTGACAACATTACTGGATGAAGGATAAATCTTGTTTCCGTGAGATAAATAGTGATTAAGTACTAACTAATATGATCAGCACCTCACTTAACTTCGCACTTAACCGATTTTAATTCTCGCGTAGAGTACAATCGACATAAAAGAGTGAATTGTGGTCTGTGAGACGCCCAAAACTTTGTCCCTTTTTCACCTTGCGTGGTGAATTTGCCTGTACCAAAGTGTTTGTACTAAAATTGACTAAACCTACTATTTTACACCACTTTACCTGACGAAATATCCCATAATGCGCGGTAATGGAGCTTGTGATGAGATGGACAATGAATCAATCTGCATTGTGGTCACCTAATGGAGCACACACGATCTGACAATTAACTACGCAGTCATTCGTGCATCTATTATAGTGTATGTCTGTCGCATTAACGACACTGTATGGCCACTAGATATTAGCTGGATAAGGGCCAAAATATTGACCATGATGGTCAAACTATGCCTTCTGTGTGAATTATCTAATGGCAGGATAGGAAGCTAGTTTTTAACCCCCGACCCAAAAAGAGGGGTGTTATAAGTTTGACGTGTGTATCTGTGTATCTGTCTGTGGCATCGTAGCTCCTAAACTAATAAACCGATTTTTTAATTTAGTTTTTTTGTTTGAAAGGTGACTTGATCGATAGTGTTCCTAGCTATAATCCAAGAAAATCGGTTCAGCCGTTTTAGAGTTATCAGCTCTTTTCTAGTTACTGTAACCTTTACTTGTCGGAAGTGTTATAAATTTTTAATTTACACTTTAGTTTTAGTTAAAACGAGACAGATTTATGCCAGCGGTATAACGCTGTCTCGTTTCAACAGTGTCTCAATTCTGAACAAAGTCAAAGTGCGCTCTATAGATCTCAGCCTTAGGTACGCGAGATCGTAGACTTAGGTCTTAGAGCCTCATAAAACTGCCACCAACAAATAAGACACCTAGACTAAGCCGCCTCTAAGCGTTCAGGTTACGGACAGTTTATTTTCCGGGACGTTTATTTTGTCCCGGGCAACCACTTAGCCTAATTTATTACAGCTTCCGCCGTGGCGCTCGAATAAGAGCTATCTAAGTGTAGTTTTTACTTCGTTTATCCCGCTAACATTTAACGGTAGCATCTTTGAGATAGTTTTTATTATATTCTATTTTTAGGGGTTCCGTACCTTAAAAGGAAAAAAGGAACCCTTATAGGATCACTTTGTTGTCTATCCGGCGGGCGTTCTGTCTTTCGTGTTTGTCAAGAAATCTGAAGGATACTTCCCATTGACCTAGAATCATGAAATTTGTCCAGGTACGGAACCCTCGGTGCGCGAGTCTGACTCGCACTTGGCCGATTTTTTGCTTTATATCCGGCGGAGCTTTTTGTGAACTTCTGGGAGCAGGGTGCCCAATTTTACGTTATAGAGTATATTACACTCACTTAGAATCCAGTTTGCCTTTATACTGTAAAGCCTTCAGGATTTTAAGATGGCTTCTGGAACGGCTTTACTTACACAATTACACTCGTCATCATTATCATCAATCATCTTTTCGTCCCCGTTGACAGTAAACCTCTTTCCCGCTCCATTTGCTTAGTTGATTCATATCTATAGATTTAAGAGAAGTTTATTCGTAGCGTGCTCTATACAAACGTAGTGGAATTTGATTGGTCAGTATTCATATGGGAACCCATCTCATTTTTTTCATTTGTTACGAATTACCCACTTGAATTACATATGTTATTTCCTAAGTTCTATAAGTCTCATGTAACTCCATTTACGGGCAGTCACTACATTGCATTGAAAACAAAAGTCGTACAATAAAATATTATACCTAACCTGAAGAACGTGAAAAATATAAGTACCTAAGCTTATAAATTAAGCTCATTAGAATATTAACCGATCGGGTGTGCGCGACCCTGCAGCGATTGCCATCTCGACCTGCCGCGTACTATACCCATATTGGCATCTAGAACGTGTCTACAAAAATTGTTTAGTATTTAAATGAGAAAGAAACTACTTTTGCTTGGAGTGCTAGGAAAACTTCTCTTAACAAGTGTAAATTAAAAATTTATAACACCCCCGACAAGTGGAGGCTAGAAAAGAGCTGATAACTTTCAAACGGCTGAACCGATTTTCTTGGATTATAGCTAAGAGCACTCTCGATCAAGCCACCTTTCAAACAAAAAAAACTTAATTAAAATCGGTTCATTAGTTTAGGAGCTATGATGCCACAGACAGATACACAGATACACACGTCAAGCTTGTAACACCCCTCTTTTTGGGTCGGGGGTTAAAAGAACCAATTTGGCTTTGACAAGAAATAGTAGGTTAAAATTAGATTTCCCTCGCTACGAGAAGTGCTAAAAGGTCGGCTCCGACGCCAATAGGAGCAGTCGTTTATAGATGTCCCGCTTTTAATACTACACAGTTTGCATTTTCACTTCATCCAAGGTTTAGTGAGATGGGTTGTCACTGGTTTGCCAAAAAACCCGTTTTTAACCCCCCGACTCAAAAAGAGGGGTGTTATAAGTTTGACGCGTGTATCTGTGCATCTGTCTGTGGCATCGTAGCTCCTAAACTAATGAACCGATTTTAATTTAGTTTTTTTTTACCTAGGAAATGCATATCCCTAATGTGTAGTTCCTAAAATCAACAGGAAATATTATGTGTTATAATTTTTTTTTTCCAGGGAATTCTATATACTTATTTTCAAAACAACTATCGGAAATGTGTAAAATTTAGGATGAAAAGTGTTTCAAGGCACAAAATCCTAAATGATACGATTTCACTTTTTATTGTACCTTCCCCAAAAGTGAACAAAGTGGAATAAACCATCCTTCTTTACTCCGCCGTAATCAAGTAAAAGCCTTACAATCCACTGGCCTGACTAAAGCCCGAGTGAACAGTGAAAATGCACAAAATCTAAAACCGTTTTACAGGCCACATCAATTCAGTGTAGGGTGCATAAAAGCGGGGCATCTATAATCAACTTCCTACTGGCGTCAAAGCCGACGAACTTTCGGCACTTAGCTTGAGGAATCTAATTTTGTATCCATACTACGAGTAGATGATGCCCCCGACTTCGTCCGCAAGGATTTAGGTTTCTCAAAATCCCGTAGGAACTCTTTCATTTCCTGTTTACGTAGTTGTTAATGAAATAGGGCTTATTTTGCTAAAACGCGCCGACGGCCATGTGGCGTTTGTAGATGCTAAGAAATTCGTGGCATATAAAGTACAAGTGTAAATTAAAAATTTATAACACCCCCGACAGTAGGTAACTAGAAAAGAGCTGATAACTTTCAAACGGCTGAACCGATTTTCTTGGATTATAGCTAAGAACACTCTCGATCAAGCCACCTTTCAAACAAAAAAAAAACTAAATTAAAATCGGTTCATTAGTTTAGGAGTCATGCCTCGATGACACATGTCGATGCCACAGACAGATACACAGATACACGCGTCAAACTAATAACACCCCTCTTTTTGGGTCGGGGGTTAATAAACGTGGCTTAACAGCGGGAAAAATGAAAAATAAAACAGTGTGCGTTTACTCTATTCATATAACATACACAAGGGCTTTATTTGATATTGATAAACATTCGTACCTATATAAAGGGAGTGTTTCGGAATTGGGGCATGTCGTTACATTCACTCGTTTGACGACCGCTGTTTTACTGTTTTTTGGAAATACGGCATACCTATAGGCTTGCGCCGTAAAATATGGTGCGTAAAATGTTGGGATGGTAGAAAAAATAATACGTCTTATTAGGGTTTCATATTCGTGTATTGACTTCATTCTATTAACCCCCGATCCAAAAAGAGGGGTGTTATAAATTTGACGTGTGTATCTGTGTATCGGTGTATCTGTGTATCTGTCTGTGGCATCGTAGCTCCTAAACTAATGAACCGATTTTAATTTAGTTTTTTTTTGTTTGAAAGGTGGCTTGATCGAGAGTGTTCTTAGCTATAATCCAAGAAAATCGGTTCAGCCGTTTGAAAGTTATCAGCTCTTCTCTAGTTACTGTAACCTTCACTTGTCGGGGGTGTTATAAATTTTTAATTTACACTTGTATAACTAACTGACTCGCTACAGGTTCGTCGCTTGTTAGTTCTGTAAATCTTTACGTACGAGCTACGTAAGCGGCAGCGTCCGGGGTGGACTAAAGAAAACGGATGTTTTTTACGAACTAATTTTATTCTTAAACTATTGTTTCTAAGTGACAATGTTGTTAATGACTTTTTTATTGGTTAAACCTACAGTTTTATGTGCGATTCCCCTCTACCATCTCTAGATGTTGGTTACATTGAGATCACGTAAAGATGCGAGCGGAATTGGAGGTAATGCAATGAGGTGTGCCGGCGAATTTCCACACGCAGTGCGTAGACATACTAACTCTGATAGTGCCTGGGTTCTCTTGAGGGTACCGATGGAATACATAACTTACGTTAAACGTTGGGTCGCGAGCGGCTGGAGTGGGGGCTCCAGCCGTTCACTTTCCTTTACCATCTCGTATGTGACCTTGAGAAGATGGCAGCTTGCTGTGGTACAAGCTCATAGCGAGATATGAGAAAGATCACTGAGGGCATGGTCGGTGGTAATCACTTAACATCAGGTGACCCGCCTGCTCGTTTACTCGCTAATTTTTTATTTAAAAAAGTCAGGGACGAGCCCAATGGGCGTTGCGCAATGTGTTCATAAGAGAGTGGCCACCGAGGGTCAACCCGATGTCTTACCCAGGACGACGGGTATCTTAAGAAGAGAAGTACGTTACCATACAGTCAGGACTGAAATTCTACATCTCTTTCTAGACGCAGTGGTTTGAGTGAGCGAGCGATTCTGAAAACGAAAAAAATTTCAACAAAATCTTCAACATATTTAGTCAATTTGGTCAGCAGCAACTTTGTGAAAATATTTTTCATCTTTTCATTTGTAACCTACAGAAATATGTCAGAAATATAAAATATCTCCTTTCGCAGCGGCAAATACGGAAGCTGCGTTTCTGTTTCTATTGGTATATTTTCTCGAATTTTCCGGATATTTTTCAGATTGAATCGCAGCGTTCTGGCTGGTGAGGCCAATTTGGCAAGATTTCTTGAATTTTCTCTTATTTTTCTAAAACGCAGTAGGTTACATTTAAATATCCGCATACATAATTAAACTTTAATACTGCCGACTTTTCTGCTTCATAAATTCAATTCACAGTAAGTTCCGAAATTTTCGTTTTGCTGCCAGAAAAATATGAATGACTATAATACGCGACAGATGGAGATGGCAATCAGGACGGGGATTCCCAGAACACCCACACAGCCCCCGCGCTAACCAGGCGCTTAGTTGAGCTTTTCCTTCTTTTTTCGCACTTTCTTTTCGTAAGGATTTATGCCATAACTAGAATTTGCTCGCGACTTCATCCGCGTGGACTACACAAATTTCAAACCCCCATTATACCTCCTTAAGAACGAATTTTCAAAAATTATTTCTTAACGGATCTCTTTGTCGTAATAGTTATCTGCATGCCTTTCAGCCCGATCTGTCCGGTAGTTTGAGCTGTGCATTGATAGATCAGTCAGTCAGTCACATTTTCCTTTAACAGGGCTCTCTCCGTCACTCGTTTCATACAATCGTAGTTCCAATTTCATTTGAATATTAAGCAACCAAAGTCCATGAAATTTTGCAGACATATTCTAGAAACTAATATCTGTGTGTGTGGTGTTTTAGATTTTTCTAAAAATATGTAGTTTTAAAATTACAGGGGCTCAAAGATTTGTATGAAAATTTTTAAGACCGCGTAACTTTGAAACCGAATATTTTAACAGAAATCTGGAAAACCACAGACATAGATATTAGTTTCTAGAATATGTCTGCAAAACATGGACATTGGTTGCTTAATATTCAAATGAAATTGGAACTACGATTGTATGAAACGAGTGACGGAGAGAGCCCTCTTAATATATTTGGATAACCATAATAAATTATCGGATCCATATAAAGGTAGTATGGGAGCGTTTACATTAACTATTGTGGTTCAATTTAACTGACTTTATGTTGCAAACTTAGTAAGTAGCAAGGATTCTAACTTAACTTAGTAAGTATCTTTGGAAACTATGAAGACTTATAGCATATTCTATTTAAGTTAGGTCTTTACTTAGCACATTGTTGGCAAAGTCACTTAGGTAAGTATTATAATTAATCTAAGAGAAACTGGAGTTGCTATTGCAGTTCCTATCGTAAAAATATACTAGGAAAATATTTTTATTTACTGGCAGCTGAAGATTACACCAACATCGATACAGAAGACATCGAGATATAGCTAAACCCAGTCGATTTCACGCAGGCGATGCCGAGGAGATAAGCTAGTATTAACATACATTGTTCTTCGTAGCTTGTTCATAATATTTTGTAGATAAGAGCTACCAATATATCTATCGGACGCAGGGCAAAGTTGAAAGTAACATGAAAGCTTACTTATCTTATACTTATTGCATTCTGTTTACCAAAGTATTTTTAACCGACTTCAAAAAAGAAGGAGGTTCTCAATTTGTCGGAATCTATTTTTTTTATTTAGTTTTTTTAAAGTTAGTAGATATATCTACAGGTCCTTTTTAGTTTCATTCCGAACGTGTGGTAAAGGTTAAGTGCTATAAGTTGAAAGAAATACAAAATATTAAAGACAGGTAAAATTAGTGTGAATAAATAAATTAAAAAATAAATAAAAATAAAGTGTATTTATTTCAAATCCGTATTTAAATTTGATTGAAATTTCAAATGTATGATAATTGAAAATTACGTTCTTTCTTTCTGTCGTATAAACTCTTATATCTTATCTCTTTCTCATTAAACATAGAGTTACCCAAGAACCGTCGAAAGGGTGTATGTTTAAATTACCACAGGATATGTACTTACTTAATAACTTATAACTGCAAAGAGTTTTAAATAAATAACATGATCGAGTGAGCCTGTATTACATTGCCCCAGTCTATACGCGGCTTTACCAACCCCAGCGCGGTACAATCGTCGCCAATCTCAAGAGATCCTCCTAATTACATCGCCCGACCTCGTTGCGAGGATAAAACAAACAAAACCCATTTGAAATATGCGCCCCCCACTCACGGAACACGATCTACAGTACTTCGCTATCTCTAAATCTGGGAGTTTTTAAAACACAAAGGACATAATCATAATCATAATCATATTCATATTCTTTATTTGCTGAATACAGGTAAAAAAAGTTGTACAAAGAGCATACAATGAGTCCAATGTATTCACCATTTCTGGCATGCAAATATAGTAATTAATATAATAATTAATTAGTCAGATAGTACAATGTCAAAAATTAAAATATGTTAAAAATTAATATTATGTCACAATAAAATTATTATTATACCTATATTATTTTACAGTGCCAACATGTCATTTATTGAATAAAAACATTTATTTATCAACCACGAAAAAAGATCTTTTTTGAAACGTGCTAAAGAAGTTAACTGACGTAAGCCTGGGGGTAGTTTATTATATATTTTTATGCACATGGCATGACTACACTTTCGGTATGCTGCATTATTGGCTCTATATGTTGTTACTAGTCGATCCCTATTTCTTGAGTTCCTCGGATAAATATCACGTGCTTTGCTAAACAAATATTCGTGTTGTTTAACAAATACACAAATATCAAATATATACATAGACGGGAGTGGGAGAATGTGTAATTGTTGAAATAATGGTCGACAGGAGTCCAAGTAGAAGGCTCCTGTCATAGCCCTTACACACCTCTTTTGTGCTATAAACGCCCTATTAGCTTCACTAGAGTTTCCCCACAATATCAATCCGTATCGGAGGACGGACGCAACGTATCCATGATAAGCTGCAAGAACCGTATTTGGTAAGGCCGTTTTACGCAATCTATAAAGCACGTACACATATCGATTAATCTTTTTGCATACCATGTCAACATGTTCCTTCCACTTAAGATTTTTATCAAGTAGTAATCCTAGGAACTTAGTATGCAGTGCTTCTTCAATTTGATAATCATTATATTTTATATTAAGACTGAAGTTATTCGATCTGTTACTTATACTGAATTGCATGTAGGAAGTCTTGTTGATATTTACTTGTAGGTTATTATCGTTTAGCCAGTTCACGATAGTATTTATTTCATCATTGATGTCTTTTTCATATTTATTAATTTCAGCATTATTATTACCTGTCACGACTATAGATATGTCATCCGCAAATAAATAGCAATCATTTTTAGTCACACAAGGTAGGTCATTAATGTAGGTCAAAAATAGTAATGGTCCAAGGACGCTTCCTTGCGGAACACCAAATCTGTTAAGTTTAAAGTCAGAACGTTGGGGAATTATAGTACCACTATTGTTAATAGAATTTATTTCCACACATTGCTTGCGATTTTTTAGGTATGATTCTATCCAGCTAAGTGCTGGTTCTCTGATTCCATTTTGCTCTAACTTGTTTAAGAGGATGCTGTGCGAAACGAAATCGAAAGCTTTACTCATATCAAAGAATACGACACATGTGGGTTTTTTAGAATCTATGTATTCTGATATTTTGTTAGTTAATTGGAATGCAGCTAGGGTCGCAATGCAGCTAGGCTAGCATAATCTAGGGAATAACGGAGGAATTAGGTTGAGAGAGTCAAATACAAAACGTGAGCTTTATTTTAAATTAACTAGGCTTCGGGTCCAATTTTTGAAAATCGATGACGGGGTGGAATTGCCTAAAAGCCTAGAACACGTATTTCTTCATTTTTGACCAAAAGCCCAAAATACATCAATTTTTATAAAAAGGTTAATAACTTGAAAAATTACAGACTTTTATCCTCTATAACCGTCTAGGGGTGAAATTTACAAAAATCTTTTCTCATTGAGTGCTTACGTTAGACAAAGAACCTACTTCCATCACAATACAGTATTTGATTCGGCAAAAATAAATTATTTCTCAGTGATTATTATTAATTCAATTCAATATTCTTTACTTGCAAATGTGGGTGTATATAACATGCAGATGTTGCGATTTTTATAGTATCACCAAAACTCATATTAATCATATTATGGCATACAAAAAACAGGTAAGCCTAAAACAAGGTACTTTACTTAATAATATGTATACAGTTTAAAAAAATCTAATATCACGTTTGAAGAACAATTAACACTATTCCACTCATTTTGTTTCTCAAAAAATAAGCCCCAGTGGGATCTTGCTCTAGTTCGATTTCCAAAATAGGAGTAGGTATAGTTGGAATTCTCGACAGAGCGATAAAATCTCCGATTGTTGCGCTCAAGGAAATCATCCGTTCTACTATAGTTCTACTAGATTTGCCTAACCGGGTCGGGTCGGGTCACGGCCAATCAGAGCGATTGCTTCGTCGGCTATTCAATTATAATGAAAAAAAAACTGGCCAAGTGCGAGTCGGGGCTCGCTTTTTTAGAGTTCCGTACATAATTATGAACATATTTTGGGTGTATGAAATGTATATTTTTCAAGCTAGAACGTCGTAATAAACCGTGAAAGAAAACCCCAAAAAATTAGAAATCGTTGTTTTCAGTTATGATACATAAGGGAGTGTGATAAGAGTCTTTGGGATACCCCCCGCCACAAAAATGGTCAGAGTGACATTAATAGGGCTCCGTTTTTACCCTTTGGGTACGGAATCCTAAAAATCGTCAAGTGCGAGTTTTCGTGTGTGAATTTGTTGTTATAGCAAGCAACAAAATTATTAACCCCCGACCCAAGAAGAGGGGTGTTATAAGTATGACGTGTGTATGTGTATCTGTTTGTGGCATCGTAGCTCCTAAACTAATGAACCGATTTTAATTTAGTTTTTTTTTATTTGAAAGGTGGCTTGATCGAGAGTGTTCTTAGCTATAATTCAAGAAAATCGGTTCAGCTGTTTGAAAGTTATCAGCTCTTTTCTAGTTACTGTAACCTTCACTTGTCGGGGGTGTTATAAATTTTTAATTTACACTTGTTGATTGATTAAATAGATGCACACTCGCTCAAAATTTCAACTTTCTACCTGTTACGGTTTATGTGATACAGGCTGTTGACAGACGGACGGACAGCGGAAGCTTAGTATTAGGGTCCCGTTGGCACCGGGTACGGACCTCTAAAAATTATTAATTGTTATTCTACCTGCATTCTGCATAGCAATACGCAATAAATATAATAAGCGATAAAATCTCTTTAAAAGAAAAGTTGGCTCTGCTTTTAAAAGTTACGGTAATATTTTTAAAAAGTTGAGAAACTTCTGCTCGAATCTTTTTAACTAAATGGGTAATGTAATTATATGTTAAAACTATGTAATTGTATTATTGTCTTATATTTTTAACCGACTTTAAAAAAGAGGAAGCTGTCAATTCGACCTGTATTATGTACTAATATTAAGTATTATGTTTGTATATAAATGTTTCGTCCATGATCGCTAATTACTTTATGTTATTAGGTAAAATGAATGAAATTCTTGAACGATTGTTTTACTCAAAGGAGCTATAGACATTTAACATTGAGTGTTCATCGCGTATTTTAAGTAAGAAGCATCTAACGACGTATCATTTAACAAAATCAGTTGAGTAGTTACGAGCGTACATAGGAAAGGACATACACACATACATACAGGTCAGCCACATAACCCTCCTTTGGAATTTGCCACAGTCGGGTAAAAATAAGGTATCCGTTGGCTCCGTCTTAGCGTTTCTCGTGTCATAGGATGTATTTTGATTTTATAACACATTAAATATGGTGTCCGGAATAAATACTAAAAACTACCATACTATGTATAATATGTATATTGTGCATACTACCTCATACTTCTATCACTCTTCTCTCCAAAGGGTGCCTGGTACAGATAGCTATAAGCGATAGAGCCGCCATTGCATACAAAATTATGTTAATTTCTAGTTATGTTTTTCCCGCTTGGTTGTGCAAAAAGATTTTCTACATATCTATCTAACATTCGTAATAACTGCTACAGTTTCGTACACGTCTATTTTTCACCAGTATCCAGAGTTTAGAATAATTTTGCCATGCAGTATTATCAATTGCTTAGGTAATTTATAGCTCATAGTACACGGTTAGGCTTTCGACTTCGTGCATGTCATATCGGTATAAAAGAATAGAATATTTAATTCGCTTGTACAACAATATATCCCTTCGGTGACGTCACACAGCCGGTCCTAACTTTACAATCCGCGCTACGCCGCTTCGTAGCTCGTAGTGTCTACGGGCGAGTCGACAGCGATGGCTGCGCTACGAAGCGCTACGCGAACGCTACGCATTGTCGTAACAATGCACGCTACGACCTACGTAACCAATTAAATTGCAAGCGTGAATTCCCTTTTGTTTTTGTTTTTTAGAAAGTATGAATGTTTTTATATTGTAACAAAAGAGGCTTTTAGGTGATCTCTAATATATTTAACTCGTTTATAGAGTGTTGTTGTTTATATGGTGATTGTAAACACAGATGTTTGGTTAGTGTAAACATAGGTTTTATTATTTACTTATTTAATGACACGTATTGTTGGTTGCGTTGAAAGTGAAAAATGTAAAAAAAAATTCTAAAGTGTTATTTGAACTCTTTTCAAGCTTGTTGACAGAAATAATTTTTTTATCTAGGCTTATTTATAAACCTTACTATTTATACATGAGTTTATTCGTGTTAGAATATCTACCCCGGTGGAGGTGATGTTGTTAAAAGTGTGAAAAAGTTTGTTAGTTTAAAAAACAAAGTACCTAACCGGTGTTGACGTTTCTCGCAGACAATGGTTTCTGTGTCTTCAAAGTGAAAGCAAAGTGAACTAGAGTCAGGAAACTCTCGATTTGATCCTGAAATTGACATCTGTCAAATATTAGGCTAGGGATGACATGAAATCAAAGTTACCTAGTCGTAACATTTGACGCATGCCAGTGTAGGTGAAGCTTCGGCGTTTTGCTAGAAGTTTCATAACTATCATGAACTGGGGTGAAAGTGAATAGACATATTCTAAAATCAGGCTTCATCGCTATTTATCGCGTGTGGTACCAGTTAAAAACCTATCAAACAATAAATGGTGGATTAAATGACTACAATCGCGTGAGTAAAATGCAATTTAACTGCAATCAAGTGTAACTTAAAAGAATTATGGATGTGTGTATAAAGTAACGATGGGCGAAGGCACTTCCCCGGGGATATTCTTCGCGGCGACCTCCAACGGCAACGGGTACAGACTGTCAGCGCGGGGGGTACAAACCCTGCAGACCTTCCTGAGGGAGCATGGCGCTGATTGTGTGCGACAGTTTATGCAGGTTGGTCTTACTCTGGTATTAACTGTTATTCATCATCATCATCATCAACTGATAGACGTCCATTGCTAGACATAGGTCTCTTGTAAGGACTTCCATATGACACGGTCTCGTGCCGCCTGAATTCAGCGGCTCCATATGGGGGTCTTCTAACGCTGCGGTTTCCGGTGCGAGGTCGCATCTTGGGATTCCAACGTCTATTAGGTAGTAACTAGTAACCTAATAACAAACAGAGACATCCTTAAAGTTTAGTGTAATGTGCGTAGATAGATCAGTCAGTCAGACAATCATTCAGGCAGCTTTTCTTTTTATATATTTAGACGAAGGTCTGACCCTACTCTCCTCTAGGGCTCTCGCTCTAGAGGTTATACGACTTCGTCTCAACATTTAACAAACCTTATTTAACCTAGTCCTTATCTACTTAGGGGTTAGTTGTTTCCGGTTCCTGTCCCTAAACTTACGTCGACACAACAATAGGCCAACGGAGTAAGTACCGGATCTAGGACATTTGGGGACGCAGATGTTTCCGTCGCCAAGCCATTCAGGCTACAAAGTTGTGCAAACTTACAAATGTATGCTACGACACAAGCTGTTCTCAAATACCCTTTTAGCGCCTAACCCTTGCACTTGACTCTCAGTTCGATGACAATTTTCTATAGCTTGCCGTAAGCTTGCGTGAATGTATGTTTTTCTTTTCTTCACTTTCTAGGGGCAAAGTTTCCTCATGTTTCTTTGCTTATTTCCATTTTGTTCAATTTTGTTCCATGTTGTTTGTTGTTGTCCTTCAGTCACGCCGCAACGGGGCAACGGATCGGCGTGTTTTTTTGTATAGATAAATATAGTTAAAGAACTAAAGAGTGACATAGGCTAATTTTTATCCAGGGAAATCAAACAGTTCCCTTGGGACTTTTAAAAAGCCACTAGTAATTGAATAACTCAGCCTGAGCCAAGCCAACTGAGCTTTAAGGATGAAGGAAAACATCGTGAGGAAACCTGCCTGACTGAGAGTTCTCCATGTTGTTCTCAAAAGGTGTGTGAAGTCTGTCAATCCGCACTTGGGCAGCGTAGTAGATTATGGCCTAAACTCTTGTCTTACGATAGTTTGAATGCTAAAACATACAGTATCTTGTATTCAAAGGTTAAAGAGCTGCCAAAGAGACGTTGCCATCGTGCGTGGATGCCGTTACCACAGTTCACGACGTTAGGGAACTTCTAACAGCTCGTCGAGGCTTTAATGGCACATCACATGTTAGTACATTTGACGCAGGTAGCCCTAAGGTAGCCCTATTTTTCTATGATTGTACGTCACCATAGCCTAATATTTGACATATCTCGATTCAGGATCAAACGGACAGTTCCCTCACTATAGTTCACTCTGCCGTTAGGTACTTAATGTGTCTCAACTCTCATCACTTGTCGATATGACCTTGACTTTTAATTGAGAGCCCAGTCAAGGACGGGGGATCAAGAACCACACAAATTTAGGAGCGGAAATGAAAATTTCGGGCCCCTTTGTTTTTCAGTCTTTGAAGATGAACCGGATGAGACTACAGAGCCTCTTAGAGGGTAAAAGTGGAGGTGAAAGGACAAAGGCTGTGTTTTAACATAAAACGCAATACCTTTTTAATTAACTTTGGCTGGGCTTCTTTAGGTGTACATTTTTAGTCAGCAATATGTAATCTATACTAATATAATTAAGAGGAAATATTTGTTTGTTTCTCCGTTTGTTTGTAGTCGATAAACTCTGGCACTATACTGAACCGATTTTAATAATTCTTACACCATTATAAAGCTGTTTTATCCAGGGCCTCGCGTTTTTTGGGCAAACGTGTAATGGTATAATATTATCTAAAATCACCCTCGACCTTTAAACTAGAATAGCCTGTGATATAGGAGATAATATGTGGCTAAACTAAAAAAATACCCAATAAATATTCCGGTCTTTTCTACTTGAGTCGATAGAGCAAAGAAAGAGGTCCACTGAAGTTTAATTTGGTTTAATTTAGGTTAACCCTTATCCGCATTCTGCGCTATCGTTCCTTTTTATAGCGGATCATTTAATTTCTAGCAAATTGCAAATAAAAAGTCAAAGTTAAAAAGGAACGAAACAAACAGAATTGCAATTTCAAGTTACCTAAGTAAGCAACTAAATTAAGTTCCAGAGCGGACGTCATAAGAAAATTATATTATGTTGAAGGAGTGAATGTCGCTTGATTTCGACCACGGTCTCAATTCATTCGTTACGTGTCTCGCCTGGGAAGAAGGCTAGTTTGAAGATTTCTAGTTAACTATGTTTGCCGGAGCAGTACTGGGAGGATAATTTTTAAGAGCAAAATTAGGTTTCTACTTTACAACCAGGGAGACAAATGTACTTTCAGTGTGTTGGTTTAAAATTTCAAGATGGTTTGATTGTGCGCTTGTAGGCTGAGTTCTATACAGCGTACTTTGACTTTGCTTACTTTTGAGCTAAGACAACGTCAGTATTTATAGAGCCAAATTCAAAATCGAGCTAAGTGCTTGCTTAGCAAAACCTAAGTCAACTAAATCGACGACTTACGAAAAACTCAGGATATTAACTCAACAAAACGGTCCAACGAAAAATTGGTCCTATACGTAGCATTTTCAGAAACATAAATTTATGAAAATCCCTATGTTTTTTGGGTGATAACTAAAAAAAACATTCTTTGCATTTGAACGGCTTGTCCTATAGGAGTGTTGAATTTGGAAGGTTACTTTGCTTTAATATGGAAATGTCTTAGTAAACACAGCAATGCTAATGATCATCCGAGGTTGTTCACATACGATACAGTAGGTACGTATAACTAGGGTGCATCTACAGAGCTCAGCTGTGCAATACACAAGGATTAGGACCACTTGCAATGCAAACGTAAAATAAATCTGACTGTAGTTTATTTGGGGAACGACGAACGAGTTTGGGCAGGAAATATTTAAACTAGCAATATCATTATGTATGACCCATATTTTCGTACAAGTGGGCTTAAGGAAAAATCATTTCTTAACTTTTCTTTAGGTGTATAAACTAGCTGCGATAGCATAAACCTTCGGCAAGAAACTATTTATTGGTGGAACAAGACTACAATCCGTTGAGAGCTTTTTGACATATAGACAGATGGACGATGTTTTGAGATCCATCTCTAAATATACAAAAGGGAAAGCCGACTGATTGGTTGACTGACTGACTGATCTGTCAACGCACAGCTCAAACTACTGGACAAATTGGGTTGTTTGACATGCAGATAGCTAATATGACGTAGACATCCGCTAAGAACGGATTTTTAGTATAGAATAGAATAGAATAGAATATGTTTTTATTTAAATAAACTTCTACAAGTGCTTTTGAATCGTAAAATGATAATTTACCACTGGTTCGGAATGCCGTAATAATTGTAGTGGCGTTTGTAATTTTACAGTTGGCATTTGGTCTGCTATAGTTGCCAGAAAAATGAGGTTAAGGACAAAACAAATTCCCGAGTTCCTTTGCAAACCTACGCAGCCTTGGAGCAAAATAAATTCATGCAGAGCTTGTCTGGACGCCACTGCAACTAAACAATAAATAAGGTTTAAGGGAATCAGAACTATTTCACTGCACGCCTAATAAAACTGCACATTCACTCGGATTTTTTTTCAGGAAGCTTTTACTTTTAGGGTTCCTTAGTAAACAAGGAACCCTCACAGTTTCGCCACGTCCATATTCTGCCTGTTCATTGGCATAGGTAGAAATAACTTTATAAATTTTCAATCAATATATACACGATTTCAAGGGTCCTGAAACACTTATAAATATCAGGGGTTTAATGTACAGGTAGCCCTTTCAAATGATTCCCTACTTGGTATAGTAATCTCACTTTGAAAGTTGAAAATATTATTTTGTTCATGAACACATTTTAATTCTTTAATTCACGGTTTTGGGATTTTTCCCCTTATGTATGCTATAAGATCTACCTACCTGACAAATTTCATGATTCTAGGTCAACGGGAAGTAACCTATAGGTTTCCTGACAGACAGACAGACAACAAAGTGATCCTTTAAGGATTCCTTTTTCCTTTTGAGGTGCGGAACCCTAAAAAATATCATTATATGTATATTGACATTAAAATATTAATTATTTAACCCGTAGAATTTATTGTTATTGTTATTAATTTTCCTTGTACTTTTCCTCGATATGGCGCAAGAACAACGGAAGTAGTTCAAAGTTGGAGCGGAACATCCCTTATTTAAAGTTTCCACTATGCTCCGTTATCGGACAACTTTTATTCATTGTTCCTGGACTCTTGGCTTCGGGTCTAGCCTCATTAACGTGTGTATTCTTGTTGCAGGTACATTTTCCCAGGAATATCGGCTTTGTTGAAAGTTGGAAAACTAGTTTTTATGGGATAATCGGTAAGTTATGAATTTTTCTCGGCTGCAGTTTTTGTAGCGCTTTCATTGGCGTTCTTGTTTTTAACTTTATGCAATTGTTCTACCGCCGCCGACAAAGACGCGACTAAGAATAAATATGACGTTTTAATAGCTTTTGTGTAAGTAGGGAATTTTGTCAAAATTGCTCAGGTTATCTGACAATTGTCAATCAGCTCTCACTCAAACGTCCTATTCGTAATTTTACACTGGAATTTTTTCGTTTACACAATTTTCTACAGCTCACAACACAGCAGCGTTTGAAAGCTTTTCCCTCATCCGATAAAATGTACGTTCCCTCTCTCCTCCCGAAATAATTTCGCGAGTAGATAATATCAGCGCTTCAGAAATACGGAATATAATTTACGGTTTCGTTCCGTAATCGTTTTACGCCCCGTGGACACGTCGCATTGACATAGGGGTACCATTCGTTATGGCTTACTTACATCGTGCGAGCTGCTGTCTCGACAGTGGACAGTTCATGCCATTAAGGCTAAGCGGCCTTCCCAACAGGTTACCTACTTGGTACCGAGAACGCACAGTGAAGGATGTGTGACGACCACCGTTATTATAGTTCCCTAAACTCTTTTACATCCTCACTAACTAATTTCTTACATAATATTGTTCTCGTATTTAAAAGTGTGATGCCAATAGACGCATTTTGCGCGTAGTAGCCATTTTAGTTTCATACAGGGCTAATACGGAGTTTTTTCACTATCAAATTTAGCTATTGTTGTTATTGGCTGAATTTATTCTATACTAGAGGATGCCCGCGACTTCGTCCGCGTGAATCTAGGTTTTTAAAGATCCCGTGGGAACTGTTTGATTTTCCGGGATAAAAAGTTGCCTATGTCAATTGCAGGAACGCAAAGCGACGTAGCTGGCTCTATGTAACCAAGCCATTAAAGCCTGATGATATATTGGGCTATTATAAAATTCTCAAGACGCACGGTCAGCAATATTCAGAGTATATATCCCCTGGACCCTGGACCGAGAATCCTTATCCCTGCAACCTTTGTGTGTCCCGGGAAAATCGTTCATTACGCACGAGTGATTTTGAATAGATGGCCCACTCGATTATATGCGATATGATGATAATTCAATTGGCTTTGTCTCGATTTGCTTAGGGAGAGCGGTAGATATTATAGCAGACATAAAGTGAAATTGAAGAGTTTCATCATCGCCAACCTGTCGCCTGCCAATTTGCACTGGGCCAGAATGGCAGACTATGACTCGAGTGCTACTCGCATTTGAGCGGTTTTTTCTTTAATTAGTTGATTGTAGGAAACCCAAGCTTAGCCCACTTTGAAAGTGAAGCGCTAAAACTAAGTCAAATAAAACTAAAGCGAGTACCTATTCGTATCTACTCGTCTATCTTACAGCAAAGACTTAAAGCAATCCATTAGCGCAATTGTTTAGCTGCAGGATCTAGCACAGTGGAGCGAGCAAACTGTGTTAAGGAAGGAGCTAGGTAAGTAGATACCTTTGTCGCGACAAAGGACGCGACACTCCCCGTCACGTCCTGTCGGTAGCATGGACTTGGAATTGCTAGATGCCGCACAGCCCAGGCTGATCTGAAAGTGCCAAGCGCTATTTTATTTTCATTCCCTCTGTTAATACAATCATTCCTCATTCCAAATACGAAAAACCGGTCAATTGCGAGTCCGATTCGCACACATGAAAGGTTTTTGCTTAAAAAATTCTTAATGAGAATAAAGTTTCTTTAGACGTAAAGGTTCAGTTCTATATCTTGTACCATCTAAAACTATGTACTTTTTTAATTTACGTTGTGGCCATTTTCAAAATTTTTATTATTTGTTGTTATAGCGGCATCAGAAATTACACTCTGAAAATTTAGACTTTTCACCCATTACGGTTCATGAGATACAGCCCGCTAACAGACAGGAGGGACTTAGTAATAGGGTCCCGTTGGCACCCTTTGAGTACGGAACCTTAAATAATAGGGTACGGTTGGTTTTCACACTATTTAGTGAACATGCGGCATCTAGCCACTTCAAAGTCCGTGGTCGTTAGTCCTTCGACGAACCTGTCTCGAGTGTGGACTTAGTTGTCTTAACTCGCCCTAGATATTCCTTTTTTGAATTCTTTTACACTCTCGAGTCTCGACTTCACCGGAACTAAAAAAGCGTAATGTATTACGGAAAGTAGAAAGAATCGAATGCTTGTTTTGCTATAGGTAATCCGCTAAAAAATATCTTATATATATATTCTTGGTATATCATGGACTTCTGCAAAGTAACGCCTGCTCCTATACAATATTTTATGTAAAGTGTATTCGTCGCGTGCTCCATACATACGTAGTTTGGTTGTCACTTGAACGTCTGGCCACTGGGCCAGCATAGCAGACTATAGCCACTCTTTTCATTCTGAGAAGCCCATGCTCAGCAGTGGGTCGGCGATAGGTTTTCATCATGATTGAGCCTTCCATATTTGACTAAAAAAGAAAGCGCCATTTAGAAAAGAAATCCATTATTTTAGTAAATTAGGGTTGGGATAATTTTTCGCGGTGTTCCCATCAGTAAATAAAGTAGAAATGCTCGTCGATCGGTGATTGATCGTGTAATCGAGACGCTTTCGCCGATTTGTTTTGCCGCCGATCGCGTTACGTGGCCGGTAATGTGCCTACCGGTGCCAAGGGTTGCCATTATCAACCAATAGACGTCCACTGCTAGACTAAAACTAAACTATCGATTAAACTAAAAAAGCACTTCAATTCATTGTGTTTTTTTGGCATTTTATGGCAATTTCACATGGCCAATATTTCATTGAAGCTCGCATACCTACTAAGCGCGTGTTTTGACGTTTGATAAAAAGATATTGATTTTACTATAGTTGTCAACCACCGAATTGGGGATCAATTAAGCACCTACGAAAATGAAGCGATTCTATTTGTCGGTTTTAACAAATCCCTCGCTCATGGTGGAACGGCAGCCTTAGATTGAGATTCGCGATATTGGCTGTGTTAATCCGTTCGTAAGGCGCAGCGCTTCGTGCTCCGCTGGGCTGCGTGATGGCAGACGTCGGATTTGGTTAATCGATTAACGCAAGCGATATCGTTTGTGGCATGGTATATCATTAACGGTAAACAAGAAAAAATCTTTTTTCCAAGGATTACCTACTGAGTCTCCTAGCACACCGATCCACCCGACAACGACATTTGACAAGGTACCGTACCCGAAGGGTGCTAAGGCTGCCAACGGACCCCTATTACTAAACCTTCGCTGTCCGTCTATTACTGAACTCTACAAATTATAAGAAAGCTCTGAAAAACAGCTTATTAGTGACTCAAATAAATTTTCACAATACAATCTGTGTTGAATTGAAACTTGAAAGTTGATATTTCTATGGATTTTCTGGTTGAGAAACATGGTAAGACTTTATTAGATGAATAGATAGAGTCTTTATTACAAACAAAGTAGGAAAAACAAAAAAAGGTAGATTTTAGAAACGAGAATGAACGCATGCCGGGTACAGCTAGTATTCTTTAAATATCTGTTTCTAAAATCTCACACTAGACTACAATATTATCTTACAAATTGCTTACATAACTTGAAATCCTAAAATTTGATAACTCTGATTAAATTCAAGGCCCTCATTCTTTAATCCAATTTGGTTAAGATGATTTCTTCAGAGAGAAATACGTTTCAATTACGTTCTTCAACCAAAGTTGCAACTCTACAAAAAGGCACAAGAGAGAGGAATTTTCGAGAACGATGTTATAAAACTTTACTGAACTGTCGACAATCCTAATCCGAACAACTCGGGCTAATGGGAAAAGATGGACGGAAAAAAAGGCGCAAAAATAATGAAGCCTGGCGATAGAAATCGATTTTAGCATAATTTCAATGCGTGTCTTTTCACCTTCAAAATTATAACCTATTTAATCCTATTTAAAAAAAGTGGGCAAACATCGAAAAACGATTGAATGTTTATAAATATTTTAAAGTGTCAGTTTGTCCATTTTTACGCCACAATAAACTTTTATTTCAATAAGAATGGATAAAGATAACCATGCAAGGTCTATCATGAGACAGAGCTATAGTAAAAAAATTGATCTGAACCTTGTAAAACTGTTGCGCCTAGTCGTGCATAAAAATGCGTAGATTTTATAACACTTTCGTCTTTTCAAGTCTGTTAAAAGATGGTCTGATAGCAGTTATTTCTATTAGTATGTACGCGATACAATCGGCTTCATTACAGTGAACCCATTTGGTCCCTCTATTCATTACCATTAGTCTGAGACCAGCCAGTAAAATTTTAGAGGGCGAGATAAAATCAAGTGTCTGTGGGTCGACCTTGCGGAATCAGATCTGTGAGGTGACTGGGAAGTGAGGGTTGCCGGGTGGCCATTTTGGAGGATTTTATTGTGTACTGCGAACTTTTTGACAAACTTTTGACGAAAGACTTCCGGAAAACGTCACTTCGCAACTTTTATTATTTTGATGCCTTCTCCAAAAACGAAGCAATATTTAAATAACTAGCTTTTGTTCGTAGTTTCTCCCGATTTTGATCAGTGTCGCTCTTGTTAACGACTAGACTAGCTCATAAAGTCTCTATCATCATCAACCCATCGTCGACTCACTACTGAGTGCGTATCTCCTTTCGGAATGAAAAGGCCGTAGTCTACCACTCTGGCCCAGTGCGGATTGGCAGATAATCTATAGTTGAACGGTATTTTTTAGTACAGTCATGCGCACACTAAAAGTGTACCTCTATTTTAATTGTATGAGTGAGGAAATGGCTATTGTTTCATTGATTTTTGTCATTTTTCCATACAGTTCATATCGGAAAACACACATAGCACCTTTCAAATAAGGTTTTATATCTAGCAGGTTGTATATCAGCGGTGAAATGCTTGAGATTTAGATCCTGCTTTAGAGATCCGCAGTATAGTGCTATATTATATACCTTGACATTTTCGGTCACAAAGGCTGGAAGATATTATGCGGTTCGCGAGCTAATGATAAAGCCGCTTTATCTCTTAATTACAAGTCTCATAAGTAGGTCTGTACCTACTTGTTTTATTCAACTGGGACTGGAATCTCTTTAGTCGGATTTCCACAGAATGGACACTATTTTTCAAAACTGTTACCCGTTAGTTATATATTGTATTCCGATGAGGAATTTCATCCTTCATCTTCGAATCAACCTGATGATATATCCTTTAAAATAAATAATGGTTCCGTATCATCTCACAAGATACAAGTGTAAATTAAAAATTTATAACTCCCCCGACAAGTGAAGGTTACAGTAACTAGAAAATAGCTGATAACTTTCAAACGGCTGAACCGATTTTATTGGATTATAGCTAAGAACACTCTCGATCAAGCCACATTTCAAACAAAAAAAACTAAATTAAAATCGGTTCATTCGTTTAGGCGCTACGATGCCACAGACAGATACACAGATACACACGTCAAACTTATAACACCCCTCTTTTTGGGTCGGGAGTTAATAAAAACTATGCAAGTACTTTAAAAATTTTTACTGCCATGGTTTAAAAAAATCTAAATCCATGCAAATAAGTCGCGGGGGTCAACTTCCTATGGAATAAACCCATAAAAATCGTCAAAAAGAAATACACGACGGTTGGAGAATCTCCTAGTAGCTGTATACATTAGGTATTATTGTTCTTACTTACGGCCAGTAACACGTGAGCAGGGGACAGTAGAAGTGGTATATCACCTCTATATCTTTCTTGAGACGTTTATAATAATTCACGTTTTCACTGGATTTTCAGTGCAGCAACCTCCACCGACACTGAATTATTTTTTACCTGCATAAGTAGTTAGCATCGGAGTGCTGCGGACGACAGGCGGCGAAGCCCGGCTAACTTTGCCAAGTTGCGACTTGTTTTACGAGTAAGGGTGATCGTATATCTTAATATATTTATAAAAGAAAAAGCTGACTGATCTACGAAATACGGCACAGAGTGTCTAAATTGTCGCTAGAGTGGTAACTAGTCACGGCGGAAGCCTCCTACCTAACCAGACCAGCTAATTAAGAAATTGGAAATTCCCAAAACGACCAGCGGGGAATCGAACGCGGAGCCTCGAACACAAGACCACAGCGTTCTCACCACGGCGCCGCGCCAAGGATAACGCGTTTTATTGGGCTTGCGGCCGTATATTATGCGGTCTCCATAAAACTATCATAATTATTTTAAAAACACTTCTAGATTAAAAAAAAAAAAAGATTTTAAATGTAACTGTATTTTACAATATTGCGAGAGTTTTTAATAGCTTTTTTGTGCTTTTGAGTTGTACAAGATTTGTTTTATTAAAATATCCGTATAGTTTCATACATTTATTTTATATCTTTCATTTTTTACAGGGAGTTGAAATCAGAATGAAAAGTCTTTGTTCGTACATAACGGGAAATTTAAATGTAGGTAATTACAGTTTATAATAATCTAAAAATAGATTGACATAAAATCACACTATCACACAACACGCACTATCGGACGTCTATCGGTTTACTTTTTTTAACCCCCGACCCAAAAAGAGGGGTGTTATAAGTTTGACGTGTGTATCTGTGTATCTGTCTGTGGCATCGTAGCGCCTAAACGAATGAACCGATTTTAATTTACTTTTTTTTTGTTTGAAAGGTGGCTTGATCGAGAGTGTTCTTAGCTATAATCCAAAAAAATTGGTTCAGCCGTTTAAGAGTTATCAGCTCTTTTCTAGTTTTCTTGTAGAAAAGAAGGTTAGATAACCGTTAGGTTCATAATATTATGTCAATTGACAAATGTCAAGCTGTCAAGATGGACGTTGCCTTGGTACATAATTATTTATTTGAAAATGATGTTTTGGAAAACTCAGATACTTTGGATCGTAGGCACGGAATAGTCCAAGAAAATCGGTTCAGCCGTTTGAAAGTTATCAGGTCTTTTCTAGTTACTGTAACCTTCACTTGTCGGGGGTGTTATAAATTTTTAATTTACACTTGTTAACTACATATACCTACCTGCATATAGGCTTGCACTTGACTGCAATCACACCAAACAGGAGATGACGCAGCCTATGGTCAAGGTGGAGCGTGCCTGTCCAGAAGGTGCCTATTTACTCTTCTCTTGATTATAACTAGCGGAAAAATAGGAAGCCGGAAAGGCGTTCCATATTCTAGCAGTGCGTATTAGAAACGAGGAAGCAAATCATTTCATAAGAGCCCAAGGGAAGTGGGGAGACGTAGGAATGCAAAACTTTGCCTCGCGGTACGATAGTAAAATGGCGAAGGGGGAAACTAGGTCTAATGGTTCCTTAGCACCCTCTCTGAAATACAATCTTGTTAAAGTGAAAGACAAGCAACCTTACGCCAATGTTCCAAACTTTAAAGCTTAGAATTATTGATAAAAATTACAATGATGATGATGATAATGCTTAGCGTTTATATTTTCTTTTAGCCTAGTTAATATATTACGAATAAGGTTAGGTATTTCTTTTCTTGAAGAATTAAAATAATTCAGCAAAGGTCAAAAGTTAACGATTTCGTTCAGGGCGAGATAAAGAATGGCTGCTGGCTTAATAAGTTGACGGGCGCTCACTGTTGGCTAAAAGGCTTCTCAGTGGAACCTTATTAGGGACGTTATCTGTCGGAAAGATGAATCGGAACGGACCGCGAAAATAATACTATCAATACGAAAATAATAAGTCTAGAAACTTGAAGTTAAAAGCTGGAGACTGACTTTAACATTTTGGTGTAATGCAACGAGTTTTTAACCAACTATGGCAAATCCAAAAGGAAGGGTTAGGTTAGGTGCTATAAGACCTACCTACCTGCCAAATTTCATGATTCTAGATCAACTGGAAGTACCCTATAGGTTTTCTTGACAGACACGACGGAGGGACGGACGGACGGACGGACAGACAGACAGACAGACAGACAGACAGACAGACAGACAGACAACAAAGTGATACTAAAGGGTTCCATTTTTTCCTTTGAGGTACGAACCCTAAAAAAGAAGTAAATTCAATAGTTTTTAATAAGAAAATTAACAAGAATTGTTTTTTGAAAAGGTTTTTTACTCTTAACTTATTCAAATGAAAATAAATTCTTCCAGTATGATTGTCTTAGTTAGAGACACGGTACCTAGTAAAACAGATTTTAATTACTGTCTGGCTTTCGCTCAGACACTAAGTCTGAGACAGATAAGCTTATTTAATAGAGTTTTAGTGCGATTCGAGCTTATTAGCGACTAGGAGCACCGGGCCGTTCACCGTGGTGACTGAAATAATGGAGAAGTTTCCATTTTTAGGGTTCCGTACCTCAAAAGGAAAAACGGAACCCTTATAGGATCACTTTGTTGTCTGTCTGTCTGTCCGTCTTGTCTGTCAAGAAACCTATAGGGTACTTCCCGTTCACCTAGAATCATGAAATCTGACAGGTAGGTAGGTCTTATAGCACAAGTACAGGAATAAATCTGAAAACCGCGAATTTGTGGTTACATCACTAAAAAGAAATTAAAATGTGTTTCAATTTTCAAGGTAAGATAACTGTACTAAGTGAGGTATCATATGAAAGGGCTTTACTTGTACGTTCTAAAACAGATTTTCATTTATTTTTATGCGTAATTGTTTTTGATTTATCGTGCAAAATGTCGGAAAAAATACCCCAGTACATAACCCTCGGTGCGCGAGTCTGACTTGCACTTGGCCGGTTTTTTTTCATGAGTTAATCATAAAAGTTTATGTGAACGAAAATGTGTTGGTTTGTTAGTTTTTCCTTTAGTTACGTTGCAACAGAGCAACGGATCGACGCGATTTATGCCAATTAATGACATTAGCCGACTTTTTATCCCGGAAAATAAGATTTCCCATCGGATTTTTCACCTAAATCCACGTTACCGAAGTCATGGGCATCACCTAGTTTTCAAAAGGGCAAACATATTTTGCGAATAGCTTAAGCAACACGGATCGTACTACCTCTAACGCTTTTTGCGGCAATGTGTGATCATCTTAAGGCGTGCTAGAAGGGCAAAGTCCTCTCGCGAAAAGGCCCCACTCATCGGGCTCGCCCATTGTTTCCGTGCTCCAAACAGTCAACAGTCTCCGCGGATATTGTTTTCAGAAAGTTCAGCAGAACTAGTGAACTTTTGTGACGGTAAATGAAAAACGTAAATGTTTCAGTGCTGAAATTTTAATTTTTTACACCTTATACCAAAATTTCAAGTTTGCAACTCATCTACGAGCTAGAGACAGACAGACAGACGGACAGACAGCAGAGTGACATTAATAGGGCTCCGTTTTTACCCTTTGGATAGGGAACCCTAAAAAGAGAATAATTCAATGAACGTGAAATATTCCTATTCCATTAGGTACCATCATCAGTGCGATCGATAGTAATAATGATACGAGCTCCCTGAAGCCTTGCAGGCGATCACGGAATGTAGGATTTGGCACGCGAACACAACTGAAAAATACCCAATAATTGCACTCAAAACTGAATTTCACCTCCTCCATTACAGGAGGGAGCTTTTTGAACGATGTTTCAAGGAATGATTTGCATTTTATTTCAAGTATTTTTTCAATATTTTGCTGATATTTACTTAGCAGAAAGAACTTAGAATTCCGCTATCTGGAAAATCACAAGTTTTCACAAGAAAGAAACTACTAGTCTTTTTTTGAAAAACCTAAGTAAGAGTAGTGTTCAACAATGATTGTTAAAACAACGTTAAAGTCGATTTTAAGAAATCTATTTAGAGAATTTTCAATCATGGGCATTCAGCTGAGCGATTTATTTAGCTGAGGGTTTAATGAAAGTGACATACCCTTTCCAAGTTGGTCCGTTTTCCGACATGTTTCCAACTTAGACTGCATCGCCACTTACCACCAGGTGAGATAGCAGTCAAGGGTTTAAAAAAACTTCAAACGTCATAATATACATACATATATTTTTTGTACAATGTACATTGTACACGGTGATTAAAGGCGATAAAACATTAGCAGCAAATAGTTGTAATCTATAATTAGCATTATGGTGTTGATTAAACTGATAAGCTGACCTGGTTTTTAACGTTTTTCTGGTTATTTCTACTCGACTACTATGGTAGGCGTGTATTGGCTCATCGGTTTCCCCATGATTGCATTATGATTTGTAAATGAGGTGCCTCTTTCGTCTTATTCTGCGTGTTTGCACATACAGTCCAAATCCAATATAGACAATATGACATACGGACAAACTTAACGTACGAGTAACTACATTGGACAGGAAATAAACCGGGCTATCCGCTACCTTGGCAATCTAATTAGATTTTCTCAATAAGTATAAAACTTACAACTATCAAACTTATAGGTACCTACAGAAAGTGTGTCTCTTGTAGGGTTCCACACGCCACGGTCTTGCACCACCAGAATCAAGCGACTGTCTGCGACTTGTTTAATGTCGTCTTTCCACATATTGGAATACTAGATGAGCCCACGACTTCGCGTGGATTTAGGTTTTTAAAGATCCTGTGGGCATTGTTTGATTTTTCGGGATAAAAAATTGATGTCTGTTCCCGGGATATAAAGTAACTGTACCAAACGTCAGAATCGGTGAATCGATGAAAAGGTAGCAGACAGACAGACATGCAGACACACTCTCGCATTTATAATATTTTAGTATAATAAATACAAATAGTATGTATTATATTTTGAGTCATTGACCTATTTGATTTTATAACATAACTGTGCTCATAATCGACGAGACACGGTATTTGATGGACATTTATTTTTTCTTCGAACCCGAAAAATACCAAGAGATTTACCGTACGTTCAAACCGTAAACGATGTAAGCGCTGTTCTGGAAAAACCTAGAGCTCTAGTGAAAAAATATTACGCTTTTAGTTAAAACAACTCCGGAACTGGCGCATTGAGTCCAGGACTTTTGAGTGTTCTGCGTTTTAGTCGAGCACTGCAGGTGAAATTATTATTTCATGTAACGCGTTTAGCACACCGGCGCATTTGCACGAATCCAGTCAAAGCGTTTATTGAAAACTAGCTGAATCCCGCGGGAACTCATTGATTTCCCGGGTTTGGATGAGAGAATAACGTCTATGGGTAGCTCAAATTATGAGACGCGCCCATAGCAACTTCAGCTTCGCAATCCGTCGAACTATGTTGGTTACTTAAAATAAGTTGCTTACTTTGGTTCTTCTACGGATCTCTTCATTTCTGATTGATACGAGTATTTATACCCAAAACTAAGCATGATGTCGATTTTTCTCGTCATCATCTAGTCTTATTCATAAAAATAATACATTAAAAAATAAGATTATCGATTTCATTCGAGTAGTAGTACGTTAAATGCGTTTGAATGTTTCACGGCGTGCGAATGCGTTGGTGTGCTAATAGATGGCGTAAGGATTACTATCGCTATGAAAGAAATAAGGTTGCAGACCTCGCCATTTATAGCGACACGAAATATCTAGTATGTTTGAGAATTAGGTGGGAATCATCTAATCGGCACAGTGTTAGCTTGAATTCTGGAGACGGTTATAAGCTCAACGTTTTATCAAAAACCAAAGATTTCCCACTGTTGGGGACTTTAAAAAAACCGAAACTTATGCGGACGAAGTCGCGGGCATCATCTAGTTTTCCGTAATATCCAATGCCATAGCCTATAAGTGGGTATTATGAGTTATGGCATATTTAATATGTCATATTAAGTGATAGTACCGTAAGCCGCCGGATTCAATTAGCAGTAATTAATGATTCGAAGCGGGCATCGCGCCAGGGCTCAGGCTGTTGCACTACCGATCTCCACAATAATATGCTAATAGCCTTGAGAGCTTGATATTGGGAGTGGTTTTAGTTAGGTCAAGGGCCCTAATGCGACTTTTTGTGGCTTTCAATTCTTGGTACAGCGATCGTGCAATCAGATCTTCACGAAATTGAAATGGGGCCATCTCTGCAGTATGACCTACCAAACAAAAAAATAATCATAAAAATCGGTTCATAATTGGTAGAGTAATCGCGTAACATACAAAAAAATATAAATAAAAAAAACATACATTTTGAGTCGAATTGAGAACCTCCTTTTTTTTGAAGTCGGTTAAAAATGTAGCTTGTGTCACCCGGGCCGTAATGCCGAATCGATTGACACCTCATTCATCAAAATCGGCGCAGTAGCTTAGGCGCTACGGTGGAACACACATAAACACAAACATACGTGTACATACATGCTCGTAGACTGCTAAAATCATAACCCTTCCTTTTGGCTTTGCCGTAGTCCGACGAATCGAGAACCTCCTTTTTTTTTGGAGTCGGTTAAAAAGCAGAATATCTTCACAATTGGGCTCAATTGATCGTGTAGTAAAAGTTAATATTAACTAATCCTACTTCTTTATCCGTAAAGACTTGTCCAACTAGACTGAATTGGCGATCAATTGGCACTTTATGAGCTTCCGAAGCCCGTCTGATTCCAACACCATTGATTGTAATTTGCTATTATTTGTACAAGATTGGCATGTTAGGCTTACTTTACTAGCGACTCGCCCCGGCTTGGCACGGGTGCAATGTAGCTAAACAAATGTGGTGTCAGTGTGGTTATCCTACTCCTTACTAATATTATAAAAGCGAAAGTTTGTATGGATGGGCGTTTGTTACTCCTTCACGCAGAAACTACTGGACGGATTTGGCTAAAATTTGGAATGGAGATAGATTATACCCTGAATTAACATAAAGGCTACTTTTTATCCCGGAAATTCAATGAGTTTCACGGGTTTTTAAAAAGCTATATCCACGGCAACGAAGTCGCGGGTATCAGCTAGTTTTGAAAATAAGACAGCATTTTCCGATTAATCGTGAAAGGCTGTTGGCTTGATTTCTCTCGGCATGTTGAATAATTATCGTCATATTTCAAAACACAAAACAATATTAAACTATACGTATAAACCTTCCTCTTGAATCACTCTATCAATTAATGAAAGCCGCATTAAAATCCGTTGCGTAGTTTAAAACATCTAAGCGTACAGAAGGACAGACGGTATGAAGCGACTTTGTTTTATACTAAATTTTAGTATTAGTATATGAAGAGAAGACAGATCACAAGTAGATTTTCTCCCGCCTCACCTGTCATATACCCCTACTTGCAAAACGCATCAGCTAGTGACATAAACATTAAACTAGCCATACCCCTACTTGCAAAACTGGCTTTATTATAACTATTTAACGCTGGGTAACCCTAGTCCCTATAGAAATGCTATCCCATTGTCCCAATACCTCATTACATTTCGTTCGCGCCGGACTCTTTCGTTCCTTGACCCCAAGTGTTATTAATCCTTAACAAAAGATCCTCTAGCACTAAAAATAAATATTTAAAAAGTTCATTTCTTGAATCAGCTTCGCCACCTCGCCTCCCTAATGGCCTAGATGCCACATCCGAGGAAGCTTTTAAAAACTATAGCTAACTACAATGTGCCTAGTCATAAAGTGAGCAATCGAAAGAACGTGAAGCTAGGTTCAGAATCGGAAATGATTTGTTTTAGGATTTCGTATCTTCAGAGATAAAAAGGAACCCTTATAGCATCACTTTGTATTCTGTCTGTCTGTCAGTTTACATGGCAATCCGGGTGGGGACGCCCCGCACTTCCACAGCCCCCGCGCTAACCCGGTGCGGGATAACGCGAGTGACGTGCGGCTGTGCGAGGCGTCCCCCCGTCTCATACCCCGATTGCCATCTCGACCTATCGTACTATATATATGTAGGAGATACAGCATACAATTAGGTAGGTATATATACCTAGTTATGTGGCTATATATGAGTGTCAAAGTAGCCTCTTACTTACAGCAGATAATCCTTGTTTGCGTCTAAATTGGCTGTGGGAACGAAGGAAATAGGTCAAATGTCAGCTGTCTTGAGCAGTTCGGCTTTTTTAAACGATTGTCCATGTATGTATGTACCTACGATTTTCTAATAATGTTGGGATTAAATATCCAAGCTTTCGTTTGGGTAAATGCATATTACATAGAGTGCAGTTTATATTGAGAAAATATTGTAGAGCGGATGTGTTATCTGCTAATGTCATAAAAGCGAAAGCATGCTTATATGTTAGTTTGTCCTTCAATAGTGGCGACGCGATTTTATTTTTGTATTGACATAGTTAAAGACCTGAAGAGTGACATAGGCTCGTTTATCACGGAAAATTAAAGAATTCGCACGTGTGGTCATCTTCTAGTAAACTAATACGTATAGTACCGAACTTTAGAAAATGTCCAGAGTCCATAACACGGTTTGTTTGTTTTCAGAGTAAATAATATTCTCTGTTATCTTTTTTAATCCGGTTTTAATACGTTTCCAAATCTTCTAATCTAGCTTTCAAATCAAAAACCACAGAAATCAAATGAGTTTAATAACTTTTAACGTTTAATATGTTATGTCATGTAATAGTTTTACGAACATTAAACGGCCAAGCCGTACTTTTTTTACCAAGATATAGGGTTTGTAGAATCAGAGCTTGTAAGTAGAGTGATTTGTTATTTATTGTTATAAATGTGATATAGTCAAGAACATTTAAGAGCTATATTACTTTGGACTTGGGATAGGTCCCATGGCCAGCACAAATCTAAGCTCAGCTAGGGGCTTGGCTCTACTAGAGATCTCATAACTTTTTAACAGTGAAAACATTATGAACTTGTGAGTCTTGGCTAACTTTTTACATGAAATGTTTTTGGTGGGATAAGCTTTATTTCGACTGCCAAATCAAATTGTATTCAAACAATATACTCGTAAATAGGTAAAGTGTCCAGAATTGTTTGAAATTGGTAAGAGGTGAGTAGCTCATATAAAATTTATTTAACATGTACCTAAGTACTTACTAGCTTCTGACCCGCAACTTCGCCCGCTAGGATAAAGGTTACTCAAAAGCCTTTCTTATTATACCCTTCCTTGTTATAAGAGAATCATGCAAAATCTGAAGCTTTAGATCCAACACTGAGCTGTCCCTTGATGATATCAGTCACATTCTACTTTTATACATTTTAGGTAACTAGTTGTTTTTTTTTTGTGTGAGAGGCATTACGCAAACAACAATGCCCTGATTAAAATAAACGCTTGCATTTTAAAAACATCGTCTTATTTTCTGTGCTTAGGTTTAATCTTAATTGATAAGAATTCCGACTTTTCCTACGATTCCACGGATGAACTGAAGATCAGTTAATCTGTTGAACCCCAGAGTCAAATCAACAAATTGTACAAATAATACAAATCGTACATCTTTCTATTTGACAGTCAACTACTGACAGCTTTGAGTTTGACAGTTCGAAACTTTAACCATTATTCAGATTTGCACCGATTGTATGTTTCCAGCAAAGTAGTCCATCAGAGACACTATAAATAAATAATTAATTAATCGATTATTGATTATAGCCAATCGATTTCTACGTGGTTAAAATATCATAGGTCTGAACTTATTAATATTTTATTTTAGGTAACTAGTTGTTTTTTTTTTTTTTGTTGAGAGGCATTACGCAAACAACAATGCCCTGATTAAAATAAACTCTCGCATTTAAAATCATCGTCTTATTTTCTTTAGTTTTAATCTTAATTGATAAGAATTCCGACTTTTCCTACGATTCCACGGATGAACTGAAGATCAGTTAATCTGTTGAACCCCAGAGTCAAATCAACAAATTGCATAATTGTAAAAAAATATCAAAAAAGTCTGGCGAATACATAAATACGAAAACAAGTTACTATTGAATCCTCCGTCCTCTCCTAAATTAATCCAGTGTTCTTATTGTTCACATTGCCCCGCCCTGATACTCAGGACACTCGAGAAAACCATTAGGGTTGTCATATAGCCAGTTTTTTTTTTAAAGAATATTAGCCAAGTTTATAATGCTGACTAATATTTCCCTTTCTCCTCCAATTAAGCGTAAAACTTATGCTACGACAATAATTATAGTGCAACGGGTGGGGTCTGAACCGGCAACCTGTCTGATTTCAGTCCGCTCCTTCAGCCGTTGAGCTATCGAATTGCTGGGTTTTTTTAATAACGTGTGAATTTTTTTCCATTCATTTAAAAAAAATCAATTAAACTTTTTAAAGAACTTTGAATCGTCCCACTGGCTCGGAATGCTTTTCCTGCCAAGAAGAACCAGCCAAAAAACTCGGCGGTTGGCATTTTGATAGATTTTAGGGTTCCGTACCTCAAAAGGAAAAACGGAACCCTTATAGGATGACTTTGTTGTCTGTCTGTCTGTCATTCCGTCCGTCCGTCGTGTCTGTCAAGAAAACCTATAGGGTACTTCCCGTTGACCTAGAATCATGAAATTTGGCAGGTAGCTCTTATAGCACAAGTAAAGGAATAAATCTGAAAACCGTGAATTTGTGGTTATATCATTAAAAAAAATTTAAATGTGTTTCAATTTTCTTAGTAAGATAATACAAAGTAGGGTATCATATGAAAGGCCTTTACTTGTACATTCTAAAATAGATATTTATTTATTTTTATGGCCGGTTTTTTAAAATATAAAAACTGGAGAGCCATTATTAAAGATTGTAGACGTAGAGCTAGCCGTTGGTAGAAAAATGAAATAACCTATGCGTATGTCGCAAGTGGCAGCCCTAGGTTCAATGACGGGTTGTCACCCGCAGACCGACAGTCGTCCCGTGATACGCCATTGTTGTTGACGTTACAACCCGGTTGATTAGTCTACTGTGCCACTACATCAATCGCTCTCATGTTATCATCAAGGGTCGCAACTAGCAACAAGTTGTCTGTGATAAGTACCTAAATAGATAGTACGAGAGACGGGTACCATAACACAAAATGTGGTAAAATTGACACGATGACTGTTTAGTAGTTAGTTGAGATTTTATGCCGAGGTGTCTCACAAAATGGAAGTTTTTTGTGACAACTAATCGAATAGGCTGAGAAGGTGTATCAATGTGTAACCCATCGGTATAACTGGGAATGTGTGGCACAGCTTTCAAAAATAAAAGTTTTCTTTCTTTCTAACTTTATATAGGTAACAACGGGGAGGGGTGTTATAAGTTTGACGTGTGTAGGTATCTGTGTAACTATCTGTGGTATCGTAGCTCCTAATGAACTGATTTTATTTTAGTTTTTTTTTGTTTGAAAGGTGGCTTTGATCGAGAGTGTTCTTAGGTATAATCCAAGAAAATTGGTTCAGCCGTTTGAAAGCTATCAGCTCTTTTCTAGTTTCTGTAACCTTCACTTGGCGGGGATGTTATAAATTTTTAATTTACACTTGTAATTATTTATTATTATTAACGCTTATTTTCTTTTTTCAGGTAACGAAAATCTCAGAATTCGGATTCCGTAAATTCTTATAGTTGACCCTAAACAGGTAAATAATATACAATTATTTTGGTGATGTTTGGTATTTCTTTTTAAAAGACAATCCGACTCTTTGTGTTCAATATTACACCAAAGTAGCACGTACAATGTACAATGTACATATTCTATAATGTAATCGAAAGAAAGAAAAATATTCTCGCTGCACGCCGTCTGGGCGTCGTAAAAACGGTCACAATTTTGTACATTTTTCACTGCGTACATAGTCCTAGCGTACGAGTATAAACTATGAAAAATGTACCTGTTACATCCAAGCGCTACAAACGTTACTTTTTATCCCTGTATAAAGTTTTACGGTGTTATAACGCTATCCGATACGACATACGATATCAGTGCGCGTGTTATATCATGTGGGATATTGCTAGGAATTTGATGATGGAAACTCACTTTCACACCGCTATTTCTTTATTTTTAACCGACTTCCAAAAAAGGAGGAGGTTCTCAATTCGTCGGGATCTTTTTTTTTATTTATTTTTTTATTTTTTATGTATGTTCCCCGATTACTCAAAGACCCCTGGACCGATTTGGAAAATTTTTTTTTTGTTTGAAAGGGTATACTATGCAGGTGGTCCCATATAAATTTGGTGAAGATCTGATGAATATCTTCGGAGATGGAGAACAGAACTCCTCAATGGATAAGAGCAAATTGCTCGCGATCAGTGTAATAGCTTAGTAAACAGTAGGGTTTTAACTGGGCATAGCATATTATAGTACAGTGGGGCCACTAAAAATTGTGAAATAAAAAATTTTCAAAAGAAAAATAAAACCGACTTCAAAAACCAAAAACACTAAAAAGTAGAAAATAATTTTTGTTTAGCTACACATGTAATGTACCTAGGTATGAAGTCGGGCGAGCTTCACTCTTGGATTTCTAATTTTGTTTTAATATGCTCGCTCGACTTCATACCTAGGTACATTACATGTGTAGCTAAACAAAAATTATTTTCTACTTTTTAGTGTTTTTGGTTTTTGAAGTCGGTTTTATTTTTCTTTTTTAATACGATAGAAAATAACACAAATCGTACATCTTTCTATTTGACAGTCAACTACTGACAGCTTTGAGTTTGACAGTTCGAAACTTTAACCATTATTCAGATTTGCACCGATTGTGTGTTTCCAGTAAAGTAGTCAATCAGAAACACTATAAATAAATAAATAATTATTGATTATTGATTATAGCCAATCGATCTCTACGTGGTTAAAATACCATAGGTCTGAACTTATTAATATTTTATTTTTAGTATCATGAGAAGTTATTTTAATTCAATGTTAATAAGTGATTCTAAAATCAGACCAATATTAGTGCGCACTTCTTAATTAAGTTACACTTGACTCTTTGCTTATAATCCGAAGTTATTAAACTGGAATTCCATGGGGTTACAATATCGTTACTTTTATAATAAATATGGTTCCATTTAATTATAAAATATTATCTTGCACTACGATTTTTTTCCAAACAGACGCGTTTCCCGGAAAAATAAAACATTTTATTACAGTGCGAAAAGGCGGCTCGATCGCTATAAAGGTTTATTATTGAAGATTCATTCCATTATTAATTCTGAGCCTGCTTTTTCCTTTTGCAAATTTACATTATGGAATCTGATAATAAAATTCGGAATTCTTAAATTTGGAAATATCACCTCCAGGGCTTTTAGGTTTTATTACTGGCGTACCGAAACATAAAGTAGAAAGAAAAGTGGTACGAGTATTTTACCGGTACTGTATTAACTACAGCCACGGCCAAAACCTTTCATCAACTCACCCGTCGTCGGCTCACTATGAGAACGGATCTATTCTCAAAGTGAGAAGAGTTTTAGAACATTTTTAGAGTTTTAGAAAAAAAAATGAAAAACATGACCATATAAAAAAAATCTAAAAATTTATGACCAGTGTCACTCGGGATAATTTAGACACAGCGCTGCTGTACAGAGAATTCCTTCAGGACACTCTGCATGTAGGTAGAGGTATATATATATATTTAATCTCTTATTAAAATGAAATAGAGTCGAAATGCATGACGGATATTTTATTTAATTATTTCACCATCTCGGAGGTTTTAATTAAAAGGTTTTTCATTTGTTTATTCGTCAAGTACGCGATCCGTTTCGCCGTAGATACTAGAAACCCGTCGACGCCGTCAGATCGGCGGGAAGCGCTCGCCGGCCGCCCGCCTCCGCGAACTGTACGGAAATACAAACATCGAGATAGAGGTCCTAGTGTAACCTTCCGTGGTAACGTGAGTTTAACTAACGGGACTGAGCGTTGAGGTGAATCTGTCCTTTAGTGTGTACGGATAAATTTCGTGATTCGATATCTATACAAAGGTAGTTTAGCTTCGATATCACTTTAATCAACATGAGAACACTAAGGGCGCTGAAAATTTAAAAATGAATAGTTCTTTTTAAATAGTGACCAGTGATGTGCGTCGAGTGATATTCGAAATACTCGATTTGTTTGACGATTCATTGTGTGTTGAGTGTGTTTGTGTATTCGAAATTACGTGTGTAAAGGGATGTGCCAAAAAGGATATTTAAAATCGTGGACTCTTTAGTCCACCCAGTCTCTAATAAGTATAATATAAGCAACAGGCGATTGTTCTCCAGTAAACAAGTATTCTCAATTTGATTCATTTCTATTGGTTCGTGTAAGGGGTGCGTAATGCGTAAGTTTTCACAACCAAGACAGATCAGTAATACGTAATTGTTCAAAATATAAAAAATGCTAAAGCCCAGTTTTGTCGGTGTATGTCCGACTAGTTTCACGTTGCGTTGTCGCGAATTGCGTCAATTCATGATCAAATTCCTCTGAATTCTTTCAGAACTAGTCAGGCATCCACATCATCATTTCAACCGGCAGGCACTCTAAGAGCACGGGCAGAGTGAACTAGAGTGAGGGAACTCTCGGTTTGATCCTGGTTCGAGGATATGGCAAATATTAGGCTATGGTGAAGTGAAATCAAAGAAAAATAGGGCTACTTTATGGCTATCGACGTCAAATGTACTAACATTTGACGCCTGCCAGTGACGTCCTCGACGTTTCGTTAGAAGTTCCCTAACTGTCGTGAACTGTAGCACGGGTCTCCTCTTATAACAAGAAGGGTTGATCCAATAGCCTACCGTGATGGGGAATTACGGATTGGTAGACTTCGCATCCCTTGGAGAACATTATGGAGAACTCTCAGGCATACAGGTTTCCTCACAGTGTTTCTTTTCACCGTTAAAGCAAGTGATGTTTAATTGCTTAAAACTAAAATACAGACCCAAAAAGTTAAAGTAGCGAGCCTGGGTCTAATCTGGACCCCCAGAATTTTAGTTTTAACCACTAGACTATCACCGCTTTGTACACTTTTTTTTGCTAGTCGGGTATACACCGACAAAGTATGAATATAGCTGAGCGTGGTGATGAAGTTCCTTTAACTTGTGGGCGCATACATTAGCAACAGGTGACTCTGAATTTCGACTAGCTACATAATGTTGGAGCAAATAGGTACGAGTAGGTACCTACCATTGTTATTTAGGGTTATGTAGGCTTTTGGAACAAGTTATGGGATAGCTTTACACGAGTTATTACCTGAACAGGATTTAGTTGTTATTTAGTACTTGAGTAGAATTTGGGAAGTTTTGAGTCATTGGGTTACTTGCTAAGTAATTTTGGTAGGAAATTCCTTGGTTCTTGTCTCTGGCTGAAACGGATAGCCACCATAGTTGTCGAGGGTTATGTAGGCTTTTAGAACAAGTTACGAGATAGTTTTATGCAATATGGCTAATCCTGTTGTACACAATCTTTTAACTACACTTTTTATCCTTTTGTGTAGGCTTTTCTGTAGTATTATGCAGAGATAGTGATATGTTTAACCCTGTCGTTGTGGTTTAGTTTAAAGAATGTATCCTAATACAATAGCAGTAGCCACATTGTGTACTACAAGTACCTATGTAGCATTTAGATTGAAGTCTGTGATGTAGAGATGTAATCTGTAGGAGTTTGTAAGATAAGTGATGTTGTCACACCGAAAAAGGTTTTATTTTAGTAAGAAGGATCCTTGCCGGATTTACCTACTTCAAATTCCATCGTCGTCGCGTGATTGTATAGATTCGCATCTGGCGGGATACTGGTTAAGTATGTAGGGTTATGTTAATTCTGGGTTTTTGGGAGAAATTGTGGAATAGGTCTACGCAGGTTGTGTTACTACCCGCGTTAGATTTAGATTGACTTCTTTGAGATGTAGTAAGGTTTTCTATACGCGTTTGTGTAAGAAAAGAAGAAGAGCCACTACCAGAAAAGTTTCAAATAATCCTTTTACTCGTGTCACGCACAAATACGCTAATCTACTTAGGTCTTATTTCTTTATGTCACAAAATTCCGCGGATAAAATCCGCAGTGCGGGCTTACCCTTAAAGGCCACCAGCCCGGCTAGCATGGCCAGTAGATAAAAATTATATCCCCCGATTATATCCACTGTATTCTATGACATCAGTGGGTATAATCAGGGGATATAATTTTTATCTACTGCCCATGCTAGCCGGGCAGGGGCACTGCAGTCGTGAGTTTTTATCCTCTTGTGTATGTCATTTATATTAAACATAAACTCGTATGTCGATCGATCCAGCACAATCTACATACATATTGTACTTACACGTTTTAATCAAAATTTTGCAACTTGAATAATTTCCGCTATTTCAGTGGCATTGCAAATAACCACGGTATTTCCATTTTTTGAAGCTCGCTCGTTGGTGTCAAAAGGTGGTAACCCTCGCCATTAATATCCATTCACTCAATTAAAGTTGTGTTTTTCACTAGTTTTGGATTATGTTTAAATCATTTAAATGTTTTTATATTATAATTTAGTTTAAGCACAATGGTCGACCATTTTTCAATGAGAGTTTTTGAAAGAGAGATACTCTACCGGTGTGGTGTTGCCACTATAATTAATTATTGTCTTAGATAAAAAAATTGGTTGTCTGTAAAGTCGGTTTACTGACGATAGTTGAACGTGACAACAAAGGCCGATTGTGCTTCTTTGTCGCTCGTTCCGCGCTCTCGCTTGCACTTCAAGCCTTACATGGAACGCCTCAGAGCGAGGTAACGCCGCATGAGTCATGTTTTTTCGTGCGTGCAGCCGGCTCTATCGAATTATAAGACGTTGTCACGTCAAAAAAAAGTTATCTATGGTAACCTGTGTCGCTACGCGCAGGTATGTCTCACGCACACAGGCGTGCTTATTTGTGTTCACTTTATAAAATACAGTTTTGAGATTTGTCTACCTATCTAATATCTTTGATATCCAATAGTCATATCACAATGTAAAGGTTAAAGTTCAGTTTCCCGTTGATTCGATTTGGCAGGATTGCATTGAAGAAATTGAATTCAGCGGTTCGACCGCTTAGATAGATGTCGATTTAGAATCGATTTAGAAGTCTATTAGATGCGTAGTGTCGTTGAATAGATTTCGGTCCCCGGCGGTCTCTATCAATAACCATTTGTCTGTGCTGTCTGCTGACCTATAAAACTATTGAACCAACCGATTTGAGAACTAAGTATAATAAGTACCTGAAGTAAAGCTCTTAAATTAAAATCCATGTTATCTATAATATAAATTCATAAGTGTGTTTGTTTCTTGGTTTGTCCTTCAATCACGTTAAATGGGGCAATGAATCGACATGTTTGTTTGCGTGGTAAAAATTAAAGACCATGAGAGTGACTTGAAGACATTATGAGTAGAATATTATTAATCACGAATATTATATCAATACACGTAAGACATAACAATAGGTATTGTAGCCTTTGGAATCCCTTATATATCGTAAGTAATAGGTCGAAAGGTCTTCCTTTGTTAGTTGTAATTAAATCTACTGTGAGCAGTGGTGAGCGATGTGGTAAGTGTGATAAGCACAAGTTCGATTCCCGACAGGGAAATTAGTCTATACTAATGTCATGTTGTGGTATGCAGCATGTTTCCTCACGATGTTTTCCTTCATCGTTAAAGCTACTGATATTTAATTGTTTGAAACTCACATAATTCCGAAAAGTTAAAGGTGCTTGCCCGGGATCGAATCCCGGACCTCTCGAATAACAAGTCGACGTTTTGACCACGAGCCAAGCAAGAAGAGTTAAAAAGATCACTCCTACTCCTACCAATATTACTCCTGTATTTAAAGTAACGCATTTTTTTTTTTTAAAACCCAGACTAGTGCGAGTCAGACACGCGCAAAGAGGATTCCGTACTCGGGTGTTTTTTCCCCTTTGAGATACAGAGCCCTAAAAGAAACTAAGTGTTATTTCTGAAATTCTGTTATTAGTGAAATAACACTATTAGTACGGAACCCTTCGTATGCGAGTCCGACTCGGACTTGGCCGGTATTTTCGGGGCAGTTACCTTCGTCCTCATACTGCAATTTGCGTGCGTCAGACCGTACCTGCAAGAATTTGGAATATGAATGACTGCGTACAAATTGCTGCTCATCTCTTAAACTAAACACTTGACAGTTCCCGGCGTTGGTTTTAATTTGCGTGGGTTTATTTATTCTCGCGCTCGCCGGAACCCTCGAGCCTGCGTCCACATCCGCGCCTGAATGGATATCCTATAAAACTGTTTTCGCCTCATTTATAATTCTCTCATTTATTTAAGTAAGTTCAATCAATGCACGTGTCGGTGGGAAAATCCCTTTTTACTAGAGTTCTAGTACAGTAAATTCTGAAGTCCCTGCAATAATTAACTTGATTGAGAAAATGGATAAGCGCTACGCTCTTGTCTGCGTAGCGACGTAGGCCTCTACGATAATCTGTAGGCTTAGCATCAAGCTTTGACAATACACTACACAGTTGTAGCAGTTGTAGCACAGCCAAGACTTGTTTGGCTGGAAGAATCCTAAGGGATAAGAGAGCGAGACGGGGCGGGGAGGGATTATATCAACTAGCTCAAGTCGACTGAATAAACTTAAATTATTTTTCTTAGTAGTGGATTAGTCGAACAGGGGGTATGTATATGCTAAGACTGCTGTAGCCGGCTGAAAATATTTTACATCCACCTTGAGAAAGGGATTTTTGCTTTGTAGAGCGTTGTCTCTGTCACTCATATCTATGTGACGTTTTGTCGGTCTCAATGACAGAGACAATGCTCTATGAAACCGCTATCTCTTTCCAATGGTGAATGTATAATTTTTCCTGCCGTAAATCACCAATAGAGAATCATTCATCCAATTTATCGCCACTGTTTGTATTTATGCAGTGAATGAATGACAATTTTTAGAGACAAGCTCTAGTTGCTCTAGTATTGAAGCGTTTAATAATTTCTTGATCGTAGGTAACTATCTTTTCATATTTTAGTAAGTAAAGTTGTCCTCGGTATTAGTGACGGAGTAACTAAACCAATTACTCCGTTCACTGTAGGTAACTGAATTACACGGACCAAGAGTCTGAAGCGGGCGGAAAGATTTCATAATTGTCGACGATGCAAAACTTCTGCAGGATTCATGATAGCCTGGTAACTACTATGAATAATGAAATTTTGAAGTCTCTAGTATATTGCGTAAATATTGAATGTCTTGATGACTTAGTGGTTGGAATGCGTGGATGCACTTCAAGGAGTCGTGGGATGAATCTTGGATATTATGGACAATATATGGATATATGGATATATGGATTCTTATTATGGATATTATTATGGATATATGGATTATTATGGATATTATTATGGATATATGGATTCATCAAACCCACGACTCCCTGAAGTGAGCGGTCTCAGTTCTGAGAACTGCACAGTGCCCGGCAGGAAATACTGTACATCGACCTTTGGAAAGAGATAGCGGTTTCGTAGAGCGTTGTCTCTGTCGTTGAGATCGACAATACGTCAAATAGGTATGAGTGACAGAGACAACACTCTACGAAGCCGAAATCCCTTTCTAAAGGCTACTATAAATGTTTTAGTTAGTTTTTACAAGTACATTATCCGGCTGAGCTTGTTGTGGGCTCTTCTCAGACTTGGACGCGTTTGGAACCCTCGTATATTAAGTTTTAAGTAAATGTAATTAATTATTATCACTGCTACATCATTGTTTGAGAATCAGACAGTGTACCTACGCAATTTGAAAACATGATTTTGACTTGGTTTAACCAGGAAGATGTAAATATGCTAGAAATGAAAGTAAACTCAAACGTTAACTTGGTGTGCGAGTCTGCTAGTTCCTGAAATGCTAAATTCTAATGTTGATTCAGCCGAGTAGTAAGCCAGTGTGCAATCGCTCTGTGCAAAAACCGATGGTCCGTGAAAACTGGGTTAGATTTTATAGGTCCTACCTTAGTTGTATAATATACCATGTTCGGATAAATGTAGATATCCTTTTCCGTGTTAAGCCAAATTATACCGAAAATCATCACCATTATCATTCCATTCGCAGACCCATTACTGAGCACGGGTCTCCTCTTTAAAATGCTTAAAGTGATATTTATTTGCTTAAAATGCACTTTACTTTGACAAATTAGAGGTTTTTTTTTTTTAACTCTTTATTGAAAAGCTTAGTCACTAAGTGACTATGTCGCTTTATTATTTACAATCATCATAACTTACCCTCGAATCTTAAAAAATATTCTACTTAACTTATATAGTAATTTAGCTTGATCACACGCAGGAAATGAAAGAAACGTAACACAATCAAAAATATTAAAATTTTAATCAAAAATATTACATAAGCTTAACCTAAACGATTCATTCCGAACACACTCCAACAACACATGGTAAATATCTTCAATTACTCCACACGTGGAGCAATTGGGAGAATCTGACTTTTTCATGAGAAAGGCAAATTTATTAGTAGGAATGTGTCCGGAACGAAGCCTAAAAGCTGTAATTAGGTCTGATCGACTGGTTTTGTATTTATCAAACCAACAAAACCTCCATGGTTGGGACTGCATCGTCCTGTACCAGATGCCCTTCTCCCTGGATCGCTCATCAAAATACTCGTTCCAGAGAGAATAACACCTCACTCTTACATGCCAAATAAGATCTGAAAAAAAAAAGGTTCTAGCGCCATGTTCACACCATCGAGGCAGGCTTGTTTAGCAAGGGTGTCCACCTTTTCATTGCCGGTAATGTCAACATGCGATGGAATCCACTGTAAGGTGCGTGCCCGGGATCGAACAGCCGACCATGCGAATAGGAGGCCGACGTCTTAACCACTGGGCCATTACCGCTTAACATCTATATTCTATGCCATTATATTACATGACTAGCTGTGCCCGCGACTTCGTTCGCGTGGAATAGTGACCGCGCTTTATATTATAGCCACGGACGCTCAGGCGCGCGTGATTCTTTAAATTGACATAACTTTTTTATTTATGAACCGATTGACATGAAATAAACACTAAATGCTAAGTGAAGCTTACTACAATATATTAGTGAAAACCGTATTTAAATCGAATAAGCCGTTTCTGAGATTAGCGTGCACAAACACACAGACAAACCGACAAAAAAAAAATTATTAAACAATTTCGGGTTCGGCATCGATATAATAACAACCCCTACTACTTTTTTTTTATATATTTCCATTGTACAGACACCACTTTTCTACAATTTTATTATATTCACAATAATTTCATTTGACTCAATAGCATGGCGCGGCGTTGTGTGTTCCAAGTATGTTTCCGCCCTAATCATGACGTATGGTAGTTAGAAGTCGGAAGCAAGACTACCGTGCAATTAGTTGAGTCACTGTTGACCCTATTTCGAATTATTCAAACAATGCCTTTAACTAGAAGGTTCAAAGCCTCATGCGCCTCATAAGACCTCTACGGGATTTATGTCAACCTGGTACTTTGGGTTACTTGCCGTAACTTTACGAATACTGCCCAATAGCCACGTCCAGACCGACCGAGCATGGCCCTTTTTTGAGTTCCTGCACCCGAGGCAAAATTGAAAGGTTGCGCGCAGGTCTGAAGAGCCAAGTTGAGATAATTTAAACAGTCAGTTAGTTTTTCTCGGGTCTAGTTTACTTAACACTGGCTCGCGAGTGTCGTGTGTCATCCTTCTACCACGTGCAAGCAACTCAGTTACTACTGCTGATGCCCCACGAATGGATTTAGATGGTGGATTTAGATTTTTAAAATCCCGTGGGAACACTGATTTTCCGGAATAAAAGTAGCCTATGCCACTGTCCAGGTCTTTAACTATATATCCAATACCCATGCATGAAATCACGTGAATCCGTTGCGTCATGATTGAAGGACAAACCAACAAACAAACTTTCGCTATTATAATATTAGTAGTGATAACTGTATAGGTAGATTTTAGATGCTTCAAAGTTTAATGCATATTATACAATCGAAGATTATAAAAATGATAAAAGAGCGTAGATTTGACCTGCAATTCACTCCAGCAATGCGCGGGACTTCAATTGCTTTTATACACGGCATAATATTGTTTATCAAATCTTTGAAAAGAGCAACCGCCGAGTTTCATGCTGGTTCTTCTTGGTAGGAAATGCATTCCGAACCAGTGGTAGATGCTTTTGACGATTCAAAAGAACTTGTAAAAGTCTAATTGAATAAAAATATTTTGAACTAGCTGATGCCCGCAGCTTCGCCCGCGTGGATTGGTCAGATCCCCATGCAGCATCAGGATTGAGGAGTTGGACTCCAAATTTTTTATGAAACAATGTCGCAAAGTTCCTCTATCGATTAAAAAAGAAATGACTCAAATCGGTTCAGAAATCTCGGAGATTTCGGTGTACATAGGTAGAAAAACACAACTCCCTTTTTGAAAGTCGGTTAAAAAAGTAGCCTATGTTACTCCCTGGTCAATTCTCTACTTGTCTGTGAAAATCCCGTCAAAATCGGTTCAGCCGTTCCCAAGATTAGCCTTTTCAAACAGACAGACAGACAGACAAAAATTTTAAAAACGTGTGATTCAGTTATAGTATCGTTCAAATAACCATATGACCTTAATATGCGGTAGTTATTTCGAAATTACAGACAGACACTCCAATTTTATTTATTAGTATAGATTTTGAATGATGCACAAAATATTAGGAATTTCTTGGTAACTTTTTTGATCTCAAATGATGACGATATGAGATAAGGATGCACTGAAATAGTGCTTTAGCTGAAGTGAAAATGTTCAGTCAGACAATTATTCTCTATTAGACAGCACTTCCGAATTCGTGACGGCTTCACATAGTTAAGCTTTTAGATGACCTAAGCTATTACATTTATTTAATCTTAAGTTCTGGTTTTTGTGTTATATTTATGAATGTAATAGTTCTGAATTTGAACTCTACTTTTTAACCCCCAACCCAAAAAGAGGGGTGTTATATTATATTTGACGTGTGTATCTGTGTATCTGTCTGTGGCATCGTAGCTCCTAAACTAATGAACCGATTTTAATTTAGTTTTTTTTTGTTTGAAAGGTGGCTTGATCGAGTGTTCTTAGCTATAATCCAGAAAAATCGGTTCAGCCGTTTGAAAGTTATCAGCTCTTTTCTAGTTACTGTAACCGTCACTTGTCAGGGGTGTTATAAATTTTTAATTTACACTTGTTCTAGATGCAGTGTATAATTCACATGGATTACAATGTAGTAGGTATTCCAAGATAAGATTTGTGAGCCTGTGGTCCACAACACAACATGTTGAAGATATTTTTTCGACGAACTTTTTTGAAACGTAGTAATAATAATAAGATTATATAATATAATTCTATTCTATTTTATTATCTTCATATTATTAACTTTGATACCCTTTTGTACAATACTATTATTGAAGTTTGAAATACTTTGTCACAATACATTCTAAAGAAGAATGTTTCAAAAAAGAAAAAGCCCCTTTTTCCCAATAGGATCCTTTTTAGACCTTTTTCTTTTTGCGGTGACACACTTTTTTTTTAGGTTGAGCCTTTCACCCAGTCCCCCATCTCAGGCAATCTACAAAGTCCCAAACCGCTTCGACCTTTTTCAGCCAGACTTTAAATTCCTGGCTGGCTACTTTCCATTTATTACAAAATCAAAGTCAAAGCCTTTTATTAAAAATGGGTACCAATGTACTCTTTTTTATGTAAGTATCTAAATATGTACTACAGCATTATAATATACCAAGCGACAGAAAAACTATTTTACTATAATATTTCAGCGTTTATTAAGACGATCGCAGTCGGGTTTTTGTTTTCAACTCTATCTTGTTATTTCCCATTCAGTTGAAATGGTAACAACTTATAATATTCTACGCTAACGAATGCCTGCAGTGGCCAGGAAGGCTGGAACAATGAGTTTCACGCAGAGGGGAGCGCCGCGGGCGGCGGGCGTGCGACTGTGCGTACGGCTTTTATCCTCTCTCATTGACAAAGAGTTCATCTCTTCTGTGACGACCTCCACTAACCTAGTTTGGTACATTTACAATAACTTCATGCGTAATCAACTTAATTTTTAGGGTTCCGTACTTCAAAAGGAAAAACGGAACCCTTATAGAATACCTTTGTTGTCTGTATGTCTGTCTGTTTGTCTGTCCGTCCGTCCGTCGTGTATGTCAAGAAAACCTATAGAGTACTTCCCGTTGACCTAGAATCATGAAATTTGGCAGGTAGGTAGGTAGGTTTTATAGCACAAGTAAAGGAAAAAATCCAAAAACCGTGAATTTGTGGTCACATCACAAAAAAAATATTAAAATGACCAAAACCAAAATAATTAGTATTTTCAATTTTTTAAATAAGATAACTATACCAAGTGGGGTATCATATATAGGGCTTTATCTGTACATTCTAAAACAGGTTTTTATTTATTTTTTCGTACGTTCTTAATTTAAAGTTACAAATAAGTATAAAACTCGGCGATCTTATGTTGACAAGTTAGCAGTCATTATAGTAACTTCTCGAGAGCTAAGGCACTCTGGGAGGAAGTGGAACTCATAGTACGAGAGGGTCCATTAAAATGTTATTAGCGGATATGCCATTAGAAAAGGAACATGTCAATACGTTCAAACTTTATGAATTTATTTCTCAAAGTAAAAAGTCACGTCTTAAAAGTTGGCAATTGGTTTCCTTGCTAAGTTATTGAGTTTGTTAGTGGTTATAGTATTTGTTGTTAAAGTTTTTTAGAAAGTTGAATTTTTTTATACGGCGGGTTATGTTATGGCAATATATTTGCTTTTATTATACACGATCGTGGAGCAACTTTCACATTATCAAGGCGTACACATAAAGGGGAAAATCCGGAAATCATAAATTTGTGGTTACATCACAAAAAAAAACGTACGAGTATATTAAAATGTGGCCATGAACAAATAAATAATTATATTTTCAACTTTCAAAGTAAGATTACTATACCAAGTGGGGTATCACATTAAAGGGCTTTAACTGTACATTCTAAAACTTTTAAATTCTTTTTTTCATTCATAATTGTTTTTGATTTAACGTGCAAAATGTCGAAAAAATTCGATTGTAATACCGAACCCTTGGCCAGTTTTTTACCCCGACCCAAAAAGAGGGGTATTATAAGTTTGACGTGTGTATCTGTGTATCTAACTGTGGCCTCGTAGCTCCTAAACAAATGAACCGATTTTAATTTTTTTTTTTTTTTTGTTTGTAAGGTGGCTTGAACGAGTGTGTTCTTAGCTAGAATCCAAGAAAATCTGTATACTGTAACCTTCACTTGTCGGGGGTGTTATAAATTTTTAATTTACACTTGTTAACTTTAATGACTTTAGCACACCAACGCATTCACACGTGTCCTCTGTGCCTCCTTACGCCACAGGTATAAATATAACTTATTCGTCAGCCGTATCGCTGCCGCGTGCGAATTCCATAATGTACTAGGCATTATACATACTTTTATATACAGTTGACTGTCTTAGGACTTAAAGGCTAGCTTTTATAAGGCTTTACGCAGCAATCCCCGAGGGCACGACAAAGTGTATCTGAAAACAATGACTCCCACATAGCCGACGCTTTGTGTCCCAGGGGCGCATTGTAGCTCTTGCGGCTTGCGTCTACGACCTCAGTCGTAGATTCTTAAATATATAACAACTTCTACACTTATATATTAGATTTTGTACTCTGACATAAGATTTTTTTACTCCTGTATTATCTCCCAAGGCCACCATGATCCAAACTTTATAGTCACTGATCATTCCTCTCTGTCAATACGCAGAGAAACTTTCAGCTTTTATAAAATATTGAAGGTCTGGCACGCGCTGGCTCTCTCTCTATAAGGAACTATAGTTATATAGTTCCTTAACAGTTTGCTATTGATTTGAATCCTTAGCGGTGTTGCATGTTGTATCATGTAGCCTCTAATTAATGCATCGTATGAATAATTGCTTGTACCAGTAAGCAGTGCTTTGATTACCTCGTCTAGACTTTACCTTTGACTTGAATCCTCTCCGTTTGTTCCCTCTTTAAGTAAATCATAATGATAACACCCATCGCCGGCCAACTACTGAGAACGGGTTTCTTCTCATAATGAGAAGGTAAGCCCTTCTCATTCTGAGATTAGGCCATAGTCTGCCACGCTGGCCCAGTGCAGATTGGCAGATTTCACACCGGTTTCCTCACGAAGTTTTTACTTCACCGTCGAAGCAATTAATCGCACACGATTCCCAAAAGTTAGGGATGCGTGCTCGGGATCCAACCTGCAACCTTCCGAGAAGGAGGCAAACGTTTTAACCACTACGCTCACACGGCTCTTGTATCATGTAACCTGTAGTTAATGCATCCTATGAGTAATTGCTTGCACCAGTTAGCACAGTGCTTTAATTACATCTAGACGTTACCTTTGACTTGACTACTAAGCTATTTGCGTTCCGGTACGATACCGTATAGAAACCGAGAAGCGGTATAAGTTTAATAAAAACTGCCATACCTCTTCCAAGTTAGCCCGCTTCCATCTTAAACTGCATCATCACTTAACACCAGGCGAGACCTTAAAGTAAGTAGTTAAGGGCTAACTTGTAATAAAATAAAATAAACCCTAAAAAAAGAAATAGTCTAGACAAACAAATTTCTATAGTTCAGTAAACTCTATTGTGAATTTTAAATCAAAGTTGTATTCAGCGTTGCGATGCCTGAAATCCTAGAAATCCCGGTTGAGCCCGATCGAAAAATGTTAGTGAATGAATTTTGTTCAAATAAATCGAAATTCTCTTTATCTTCTGGTTTTATGGTAGATTCATTATTATCAACAACGCCTTTAGTTTCCAGTCTGTTTGAATGAAGTATATTTTTCATTCAGTTTGAGTCAGCGATATAAATGTTCCGCTAGATGTGGCACTTCATAGTAACGAACATCGGCGTCCGCACTCCTGTCAATCGTTTTATATGGTTTAGATGCAGTTCGTTTCTATGAACATAGATAAGTCCGAACAGTAGGTAATTAGGTATACTATCTATACCTACCTACTCAAATATGATAACGTAAATAATAAGTTAAAGTTATCGCGCCAGTTTAATTTTTATGTGTGTCTGTATATCTGTCTGTCCCTCTGTCTGCTACGTTTTCAAGATTTTTCATATTCAGTACAGAGATAGCTTATCTCTACACCGGACCAAGTCATGGCTATCAGCTAGTCTACAACAATTAGAAAAGTATTTGGGAGTGAAATTAAAAGTAACAGGATCATATTATTAGCGTCTGTCTGAAAAGCAGGTATTATTTAAATATTTTAACTAATAAAAATTTGAATGTCCTCCCAAAGCCTACGCGAAGGGTATAAATCACAACGCGTAGAGGTTATCCGAGAGTTTTAATCTAATAGAAAACTACTGATCGATCTGAATATCAGAGACTCGAATAAAAGAAAACTACCTTCATTAAACAAATATGGATAATTTTATGTCATGTTCAACAAATTCAAATCAATTTTCAAGAATACCCTACTTAACAGTAGTTATGAAGTGAACCAAACGCGCGTTGGATCATGACAAAAGAAGTAGAGTACGTAACTCCGCATAGACTTTTAATAAAATCTCAAATCGCTTAGGTATCCTTTCCTGCCTTTCAAAGTGAGACTAGATAATGAATTTTGCTCGCCGTCAAAGGATGTAGCGCGGTAGGTATTAATCAAAGCGCAACTTCGTAAAAGTTGCAACTACCCGCAAATTAGTTTAACGTATGGTTTTAGCTTAGCGTCAATATGTGAGAAAATTGCTACTAACTTTTAATTGAACCTCTAGTGAAAGCCGAGTTTTTCTCGTTTCTTTTTAATCTTTGAGCGTTGTTTTTGTAAAGATGAAGCTTGTACTAAACCGTGGCCTGGTAAAGATTTATTACCTTTTGGCTTTTGGTAAAACATTTATATTAACATTTTTAAGGTTCCGAACGTCTATATGAAAAAACAGAACCCTTTTAGGCTCACTCTATCTGTATATAATACAAGTGTAAATTAAAAATTTATAACACCCCCGACGATCCAAAGTATCTGAGTTTTCCAAAACATCATTTTCAATTAATAAATAATTATGTATTTAGGCAACGTCCATCTTGACAGCTTGACATTTGTCTATTGACATAATATTATGAACCTAACGGTTATCTAACCTTCTTTTCTACAAGAAAACTAGAAAAGAGCTGATAACTCTTAAACGGCTGAACCAATTTTTTTAGATTATAGCTAAGAACACTCTCGATCAAGCCACCTTTCAATCAAAAAAAATTAAATTAAAATCGGTTCATTCGTTTAGGCGCTACGATGCCACAGACAGATACACAGATACACAGATACACAGATACACAGACACATAGACACACAGACACACAGATACACAGATACACACGTCAAACTTATAACACCCCTCTTTTTGGGTCGGGGGTTAAAAATACAGGAAACTGTTCTTTACTTATATTAAATAGATTACAAGAAAACCTGTAAAAGAAGTGTGTGGTATTAAAATGACGTGGTAAATCAAACGCTTACAAACATACATATTTAACGTACTGAGCCCACTCCACGCAAGTTGAACTCGCACTTTTCCAAGCCTTGGCCCGAACTTGGGTAGGTACACTTATTATTACTTTTCTTTTCGACGAAAAACAATAATTCAAAAGTTCTGTATTAAGAAAGTTTTTTAATTAAAAGATCAGAATGCTTATTTCAAATTGGACTTGGCAAAATAGTTATCATTTTGCCAAAGTTTAAATCAGTCATTGTACATATTTTTTTACACGACCTATAAAAAAAAGAGTGTAATGTTTGCAGGGTTAATGAATGTATGTATGTATGTGTGTTTCTTTATTTAACTATGTCTTCTAATTTTTTTAATTATAATGACTAGATAGCCCTTGCCTGCTATCTCACGAGGCAGGTGGGAAGTCATGATGAAGTCTAAGATGAAAGTGGACTAGTCGGAATATGACATTTTCTATTAAACTAATGAAGAAATCACAAAATTCCAAATTGGTCCTGCTAGGAATTGAACCTGGTACCTACCTCACTGTTCACCACTGCTCCGGAGAGGTCGTCAAAACGTTAAGAAGCCCATTTGTAATAAACATGTTAAATTCTGTAGTCCTTTGTACCCTTTGTATATAACACGTTTGTTGTAAGAACATTGTTTTTCTATGATGTAGAGCTCGCGTTGTTACAAAAGGATCTTAATTAATCCTCGTAACGAACTGTTTTTGTTTTCCCACCCACAAACAAATGTTTTGGGTAAACACGTCATTTTTAACCCCCGACCCAAAAAGAGGGGTGTTATAAGTTTGACGTGTGTATCTGTGTGTCTGTGTGTCTGTGTATCTGTGTATCGGTGTATCTGTGTATCTGTGTATCTGTGTATCTGTCTGTGGCATCGTAGCGCCTAAACGAATGAACCGATTTTAATTTAGTTTTTTTTGTTTGAAAGGTGGCTTGATCGAGAGTGTTCTTAGCTATAATCCAAAAAAATTGGTGCAGCCGTTTAAGAGTTATCAGCTCTTTTCTAGTTTTCTTGTAGAAAAGAAGGTTACATAACCGTTAGGTTCATAATATTATGTCAATTGACAAATGTCAAGCTGTCAAGATGGACGTTGCCTTGATACATAATTATTTATTTGAAAATGATGTTTTGGAAAACTCTGATCTTTGGATCGTAGGCGCGGAATAGTCCAAGAAAATCGGTTCAGCCGTTTGAAAGTTATCAGGTCTTTTCGGTCTTTTCTAGTTACTGTAACTTCACTTGTCGGGGGTGTTATAAATTTTTAATTTACACTTGTAAATAGATTATGTTGAACGTCGCTATTGTTGACGTTGGGCGCAACGCACACCGCCAGAGCAAAGGCGCGGTGTCTTCCTTGATAACAACTCAGACTAAGGTTTATTTACTTTGGCATATTGACGGCTGTGCTTGGCAGGCTCAGTGCTCGAGCGCAGCGCACGTTCTCCTTATTTTATTTTCAGCATACCAGCGCGATATGAAACATGGCGACTCCACATACCTGTCAGTATAGTAGGAAAGGTAGAGACTAATCCTATAGGAAGGATCTGTGTTCTGTTGGTACCTGATACATTATTACGATCACGCATAGATATTCACGATTTCATTCGGAGCCAGCGAAGCAGACGTAAGGTAAATATTAGCGCGATATGAAACATGGCGGCTCCACATACACCTGTCAGTACATTAGGATAGGTAGAGTCAACGACGACGCTCGATCGGTCTACCCCTTTTCAAATTTTGAGTCTGTCAAAGACTCATTTGATATTGGTTGGTTCTACATGGCTGCTTTCTGAACTTATAAATAAGAAATATTTCGTACAAACCTTTAACGGAATAAAAATAAATGTCAGATGTGCTCGGTGGCTTTCATTCAGTGATGATCACTGAGTTAGCGAATCACCTCGCAGATTGGAGATCGGATCGACGATTTTTTAACCCCCAATCCAAAAAGAGGGGTGTTATAAATTTGACGGGTGTATCTGTGTATCAGTGTATCTGTCTGTGGCATCGTAGCTCCTAAACTAATGAACCGGTTTTTAACCCCTGACCCAAAAAGAGGGGTGTTATAAGTTTGACGTGTGTATCTGTGTATCTGTGTGTCTGTGTATCTGTGTATCTGTCTGTGGCATCGTAGCGCCTAAACGAATGAACCGATTTTAATTTAGTTTTTTTTGTTTGAAAGGTGGCTTGATCGAGAGTGTTCTTAGCTATAATCTAAAAAAGTTGGTTCAGCCGTTTAAGAGTTATCAGCTCTTTTCTAGTTTTCTTGTAGAAAAGAAGGTTAGATAACCGTTACGTTCATAATATTATGTCAATAGACAAATGTCAAGCTGTCAAGATGGACGTTGCCTAAATACATAATTATTTATTTGAAAATGATGTTTTGGAAAACTCAAATACTTTGGATCGTCGGGGGTGTTATAAATTTTTAATTTACACTTGTAGTTTATTATTTTTTTGTTTGAAAGGTGGTTTGATCGAGAGTGTTCTTAGCTATAATCCAAGAAAATCGGTTCAGCCATTTGAAAGTTTTCACTTTTCAGCTCTTTTCTAGTTACTGTAACCTTTACTTGTCGGGAGTGATATAAATTTTTAAATTACACTTGTTATTGAAAAAATACTTAGCTGAATCCGCCGATTTCGTTTCCATTCTAATTTTCTAAATGCACAAGTGTAGCAGCTGTTTCTTTGTCTTTATGTCTGCCAGCCAGAATATTAATTTGCTATCCTTTCAAACTGCGTTATAAAGATTAGCTTCACAAGATTACGTTTATTAAATTCCTCTACTGAAACTGGGTATATGATATGACACAATTTTCCCTTAACATGTGCTTAGAGGCTTGCGGTAAACTAATTTGCGGTTAGTCGCTACTTGCCAAAGAGGCAACTGGTACTAGTAGCAGAGAGGTGTCGCGTTACTAGAGGACCGAACCTTGTACTTTAGGTGCCAAACAAGAGCCAAGAGCCGCCTAATGAATTCAAAGGCTTAGGTTGTAATCTATAGAGCGCACTTTGACTTTGCTTAGACTTAAGTTTCAGTTAAAACGAGACAGATTTATACCAGCGGTATAATTCTGTCTCGTTTTAACAGTGTCCTAAGTCTGAGCAAAGTCAAAGCGCGCTCTATAGATCTCAGCCTTAGCAGCTAGGAACTAATGTTATATTAAATTTCATGTTTTTCTTGTAGACTTAAGAATGCCACTAGACTCTAAGAGTGTCGTCATACATTTTATGTATGATATTATGAAGAGATATATTTATTTCTTGCTTATTTCCGCGACTCCGTCCACGTGAATTTACGTTTTTCGGTGGATTGTCTCAAAAGCTTTCCTTACAGCATCCCTATGTACCTACTCAAAGAATATTTCCTCTTAACTTCCTAGTCCACTGGCTTAGGCTGTGCGTTGTCTATGAGATATGCACGATACTGAGAGTGAAGGTAGTCACCGCCATAGCTTGAATTATACACCTCTTCGCTGACCTCTTTCACAATTGACTAAAATTAAGAGTGCAACAAGAATACCACAAATTCAGTCAATCTCGATTGTTAACTACTACAATGTAATAGTCACATTAGTTAGGATGAAGACATTCTGGAGTGACATTACACACTCTAGTAATATCACATCTCCCTAGTTAGGTAGTAGTAAGCAAGGGTGTAGTGATTTTTTTGACATTAATACCACGGTCCTTTGAGTGACGTTCAAAGCGGGCGGCGCGGGCGTATCCAATAAGTTGACGAGGTCACGTGGCGTGTTTCACAACCCCGCTTGATGAAACCGCCCCCCGCGTTACATGCGAGTTGTACCAATTTCCACTACAACCGTACGTTTATATAAAGCCGTATTTTTGCGGATATTTCATATGAAATTTATTAATAACTAGTGCACCCGCCGTAGCGTACGTCTAGCGTAGCGTGGCTTCACCCGATTGGAATTTTTGAAAATAGGTAAGGTGGTGGAGTTTCCAAAAATCCTGAACCACGTACTTCTTTATTTTTACCCGAAAGCTCAAATACCAAATTTCATAGACATGACTTGAACATGACGAACTTTTATACAAACTTTCATACCCTATTTAATGTTCTTGTGAGTTTTTAAGAAACCCGTGGGAACTCTGATTCTCTGGAACAAAAAGTAGCCTATGTCCGTCTCCGTGAACATCGCTGTACCAAATTTTGCCAAAATCGGTTAAATGGATGAGCCGTGAAAACAGCAGATAGACAGACATAATTTCACATTTATATATTAGTATGGGTATGGATTAGGATTAGAGGCAGACCTTTGTACCGAACTTAGCTCGTCCTCCGTATTTTTATTTTCAGTGAGCTAACATTCAATTGCGTGAGGCTGCGTGCCCGCTTATTCGTAGGTACTCGTATCTAGACGGCGATCTTCACGCACGAACAGACCGACTACGGGGATATATTGCAAATAGAATCGACACACAAGTCATTTGCTCTAAAAGATTTCTGCTAGGCGTAAGATAAACCTTAGGTAAACCTTTACGATCAAAACCTACGATACAACCACAGAAAATGAAACAGTTTTTTTTTTATAAAAAATAGCGAGCAAACGAGTAGGCGGGTCTCCTGATGTTAAGTGACTACCGCTGCCCATGAACATTTGCAGCACTCAGAGGAACTACCGCGTTGCGGCCTTTCAGGAACTTGTTGGTCCGCCCCTTGAATAACCCCATGTTGTAATCTAGTGGTAACTTTTTCCTGGAAGAAGGGTGCACAAGTCTAATTTATAACCTCAGTTCATCTGCCATTTAGATTCAAAATTCTTCAACCAATGGAACACCGCAAATTGCTAAATTGTATTTACAAGTGTAAATTAAAAATTTATAACACCCCCGACAAGTGAAGGATACAGTAACGAGAAAAGACCTGATAACTTTCAAACGGCTGAACCGATTTTCTTGGACTATTCCGCGCCTACGATCCAAAGTATCCGAGCATCCGAGTTTTCCAAAACATCATTTTCAAATAAATAATTATGTATCTATGCAACGTCCATCTTGACAGCTTGACATTTGTGAATTATGAACCTAACGGTTATCTAACCTTCTTTTCTACAAGAAAACTAGAAAAAACTGATAACTCTTAAACGGCTGAACCAATTTTTTTAGATTATAGCTAAGAACACTCTCGATCAAGCCACCTTTCAAACAAAAAAAAAACTAAATTTAAATCGGTTCATTCGTTTAGGCGCTACGATGCCACAGACAGATACACAGATACACAGATACACAGACACACAGATACACAGATACACACGTCAAACTTATAACACCCCTCTTTTTGGGTCGGGGGTTAAAAATAACTCGGACCAGAAACAATGTTCTAAGTGAGTTAGCCGTTAGCAAAGTTACCCACGCTCGGACCCCACCTGCATTATTACATGATAAATTACACTTCCAACTTCATTTTATTGTACTTAGATGGACTGCCAAACTTATTTGGACTTTTTGCTTATTTTGTAACATTGGATTTGAAACGCGCAGTATTTCGATTTCGATTAAGTTTAAAGCAAGTCAACGGTGGTATCTCCGTCACTGTTTATATTAGGCCGCTAATTGAACTGATGCTTAAACTTATGCTTCTTATTGCCAAGCAATTTTAAACTCTGCTTGAAAGTAGTATTGTGAGTTGGAAGTTCAACTCAGTATGTAATCAGAGGGCGTCGACGCAGACTCACAAAGCTGTCGGCCGGAGTTAATTGCGTGGAAATATTGTGCAACCGCTCTAGTTCACCGCCGAATGAGCTACACAGTTCAATGGGGCTACAGGCCCGTTACGTTATTGAATTGGTCAAGGTCACACACCCCGTCCTTTTCACTTTAGCCGGACAGTATTAAAATGACACGTCCCTCTTGTATTAATTGGCTGGATCATCACAATCAACCCATCGCCGGCTCACTACAGAGCACAGGTCTCCGCACAGAATGAGACGAGGTTCGGCCATAGTCTACCACGCTGGCCTAGTGCGGATTGGCTGACTTCACACACCTTTGAGAACATAATAATATGAAGAACTCTCAGTTGTACAGGTTTCCTCACGATGGTTTCCTTCACCGTTAAAGCAAGTGATATTTTATTACTTAAAAGTTAAAATGCAGATAACTCCGAAAAGTTATAGAACCCCCGACCTCCGAATTGGAGGCGGATGTCGTAACCACTAAGCTATCACAGTTTGAATTAATCCAATTTGAATGGATAACTTAAACTCATTTTAAGTATTGTTACTGCGAAACAGAAATCTACTTGTAATCACATGAGTGAGCTGTAAGTTACATTCAGTATAATATGTAATTAGAAGTGTCCGATGTTCCTTCGGTGCAATTAATTGGGCGATTGCGCCTTTCATCACAGCTACATAGCTCAATGGGACTATAGTTCCCGCTAAGGCGTTTAATTACTTAAGGTTACATACCATAATTAACGTTAATATTAAGACCATCATTATTGATATTATGGTTTTATTTTATGTAAAAAATAAACATATAGGTAACCCGAAAGATTTGAAACCGCTCTCCACAGGTTGACTATTGTTTTCATTCAACGCACAATAATAGGTCATAGGTATAATTTATTATGACGGCATAATGCCCCGTTGTTATATTTCTCGGAATATGAAAACTTTTCAAGCATTTGCATGCACTGTAGAAGAGAAGCGTATACTGTGGATAACTGTAACTTAATTCACGTTAGCTACATTTTAGTTTTTAATTAATGTTTAAGTTTAAATAATTATTCCGCTTCCTCATCATCATCCTACTGAGAACCGGTAACCTCTCAGAATGAGATGGAAATAGTTCATCATGCTGGCCAAGTGCGGATTGACAAACTACTTTGAGACTTTGAGAACATCATGGACAAATCTCAAGCGTAGTGAGAAAACATCTGTTCAACGTCAAACGTCAACATTTCATGACGTTTTCGAAATCAAATCCATACTAATATTATAAATGCGAAAGTGCGTCTGTCTGTCTATCTGTCTGCTATCTTTTCACGGCCCAACAGTGTAACCGATTCTGACGAAATTTGGTACAGGGTTAGCTTATATTCCGGGTACGGACATAGGCTACTTTTTATCCCGGAAAATCAAAGAGTTCCCGTGGGATTCCTAAAGACCCATCCACTTAACCGATTTGTGTGAAATTTGGTACCAAAGTAGCTTGCGTCCCTGTAATCGAAATATACAACTTTTTATCACGCAAAACCCGAAGAGGTTATATCTGATTGTTGCTGAATGTTATATGTTAATTGTGCCAAAAAGCCTCCGGAAAGATTTTACAGTGCCGCAGTGCGCCGCGGGTAATTTCAAGCGCCCGAGACAATCTGAATCTAAGTTAATACAAATAGAGCACTTGCTACTATCATTCGTTACTTACTGGCTGGTTCATATGATGCCAGTTGTAAATCCAGTCAAACGATCCAGCAGTGTCTATATCGGTGTTAAAGTAGGTATTAGTAACTAGACGACTATGTGACTAGACTCGTCCGCGTAGATGTAGGTTTTTAAAAATCTAGGGCTAATCAACTTAAAAATTGTCATTTTTGGTAAAAAAGCGCTTAAAGATTTTTATTTGCAGTTTTTCTATACTTGTGGCATATTGGCCAGAGATTAAAACACATAGAATGACCTCAGTTATACCATCATGTAAATGTCGAAGTTTAATTTATTTGAGCCCTCAAAGGCAAATCTCTCCAACGTAAATTACGACGATTTGCTTTTACACATTAGAGCGACTGGAATAATGTGAACCGGGTATAACCGACAATGTTAGCATAGAGGGAACGCTGCAGTTTTCAACTCTTGGAGAATGTATTGTCCTTAGATGGTTCTTGGACTTGAATTAGGACATAGACGGTGCTTAAATTGTGGATTAGGAATAAATGCGGATATATTTTCAAACTAATACCAAACACCTAGAAGTGCTTAAAAATATCACAGAATATTTTCTAGGTATACTCGTATAAGGTCCTACCTACCTCCGCAAAATACGTTTAAATAAATAGCGACTCTTGTTTCGACGCAAGATAGCTGGTGTACAATTATAGTGCTGGTTCTAAAGTTTTATAAAAGCTTTTCTATTGCGTGAACTCTTACGTAGTATTATTTTTCTCTCTCTCACTATAATACACAAAAGGGTGCGCCATCATAGCTGTTATTTGTCGGGTCACGTGATCGAGTGAGCCAACCTTATATCCGAATCATTTCTTCGTTGAAGTCCGAATATAATTTTCCTTTTTTTTAAGTGTAAGGAGCTTTTTAAAACTTCAAGGTAAGGCACAAGAACGCACTGAATTGCAAAAATTCGTGAAGTGTTTAATTTATTTTATTTTCCAAAAAATCTGGCCGCATAATGAGATCCAAAGAGTCCTCATAATCCACCGCACTAACAAGTAGGATCTAGAGATAAAATTAAAAATCATAACATTATTTTTGTCCGCGAAATCCACCACTTTAGATTAAAACCCGAACAGCCCCCGCGCTAACCCGCTGCGGAATAGCGCGGGTGACGTGCGGGTGTGCGGGGCGTCCTTCCGCCTAATACCCCTATTGCCATGTCGACCTGTCGCAAACTATACCTACGTCTCCGGGAAGAAACCTCTTTAATTGGTTAAACGGATAAGCAGGTATAAGGTAGCAGAGGGACAGACACACTTTCGCAAGTTTAATATTAGTATGGATATGGATTTTGAGCCAAATATTTTCTTTTGCATGCTTTCCAATTGAGCTGTAGGTACGTAACGTATTTTCTCGAAACGAATTCTGAATTTCCGAGCTACTAAAAAGGGCTATTAGAATATAAATATTCAAATTACACCTCCAACATCAAACCACTATGTTTGTATTTCGTATCGCAGTAAAACCATCAGTTAAACATGTTGGAAAATTTTGTTTTTGCAGACTTATAACAAGCTTACTTGGCGTGACGATAATTGTTTGAGATTTCCAAAAGAAATATCAGAATCGGAACATTGATCGTATTCAGAACTTGAAGGCAAAGTGAAATATTTTATTTTACGCAAAATACTCACCGCTGAAGATTGAAATAGATTTCAAAAGCTTTGTCGATTCTGTAAGAGTCGTTGGCGTCAAATCCTAAACTGATTCTGACTGACTGAAGAAGGAACTAAAAATTTGGTGAATACTTTGCAAAATTATTGACTTTACACATTATAATTTTTTTATTTGCTAATTTCATGATTTTTGTTTAATTAACATTTAATCTATCATGAATGATTTCTTCCATTATCAATATGGATGAATGCGGCTTAAACATTACGGATTGTGGAATAAACAAGTGAGTATAGCCGTAATCATCTATATTTTTGTTTGAGTAGGTACCTACCTATAGTTTTTGTACAAGAATTTTGCAAAATAGCGTAAAAACTTCACTTTGGTTGAATATATATCATCAAGTACCTACTGTATGTACTTTTACTTATCACTAGATGTCACCCGCGACTTTATCCGCGTGGATTTTGTTTTTAATCCTATTCTTCTGTTTCTTTTTTGTCTTCTTTCTTTGATTTTTTGGTAAAACCCGAAATCTGCATATCTCAGTCTTTCGGCCGTAAACTGTCTTTGTATCAAATATCGAAATCGGTTTAGCGGATAGCCCGTTTAACCAACAAATAAACGGACAAACTATCGGATTTATAATATTAGTATAGATATTATTTATTTAAATACTAAACGTTATAGTCATCCAGAGTCTAGCATTGCTCGAACTAGATACAATAAAACGTTTTATATATTATACCATACAAAACTGTTTTAAAATTTAAGTTTAAAACGGTAAAAATACTAGACAAAGGTTTTCATACTGTAGAATAGATAAAAAACACTTGACGGGATACCTTTTACCGGCACTCTACTCTGGTTTCGTTTAAAAGCATCCTCCCCACTTGGGGTAGTGATACTTACCTACCTAGTACCTATTTGCTGGGAGCTTTCGAGTTCATGGTTCATACACTTGTGTTTTGATGATATAAGAGCATCAGTGGTCTTCACTTATGTGTATATTGTGTGGTGTGTACGAGGCTTTATGATTTATACGATTGCATTTTTAGGGTTCCACATTTGAACACGTACCTGGCTGAGTTCGTTGTAGGCTCTTCTCAGACATGGGCGCGTTCGGAACCCTCGTAGCTTTAGGTTTAAGTTAACGTAATTCATTATAACCACAACATCATTGTTTGATGGTCAGAAAGTGCACAATAGTACCCAATTTGAATAAATAACTTTGACTTTAAATTTAAATCAAGAGTTATGTGCGTTTTGAGCAATTAATTAAAAAAAAAGTTTTTGAAAAAACCACTTTAAAATATTTCTTACTGACCGCCAAAGTTTTGAGCAACTATACAGAACCCTACCTTATGCGAGTCCTGAGCGTTTTTCTAAATTGAGAACTTGTACATAAAACGTGTAATTTTTTACAAAACAATTTTCTTTTACGTTAATTCATATGTAGTATAATTTACGTTGTAGTAATAAAAAGTTTAAAATGACTTTGCGCTGGGCATTATCAGGACATGCAATTCGCTTACAATATAAAGCAACATATTATTTTACCACATTTTCGTTTGTTCATATGAACCTAGATAAAATCTACTATAAAGCTTTTAGCCGTATCTAAATAGTATCTCTCGTGATAACGCTACACGTAACTTTGTGCTAACTCATAATGATAACGTAACTTAGCTGTTGCCGGCGGCTACAGAACTAATTAGGTATATTTTTTAAAACACCATTAGGCTTGCGGCTGAAATTATAATGCCTAAAAAAGTTAACTAACAGGTTTGTAATGACCCATGGATAAAAAGCTTCATTTTTTAGGTAGATGGATAAGTGAGAATATAGTAGATTTATTATTCCATGACACAAATGGCTTTGGCAGCTACCATAAGGCGCAACGCATACCTCCAGAGTGGAGTAGACTCTTTCAATCCTATGTATTTTATTTTACAATGAAACTTACACATAATAAACTTACTTATTTGTATAAATGCATAAGAAGTTAGGGCTCTCTGTAAGGACAGTGTACATTATGGTAAAAAAAAAGGAAAGGCCGGCCTTATTCCGGCCTTCTCTCGGCCAGATACCGGAGAGTCCCAGATACCCTTCCTCCACAGCTGGCTGGCTGACTTCCGGGGTGGATGCGTAAACGCATTTCCCAGCGATAAAAAAGGCATATCATATTAGTGCGTCCGTATATTACTAGATTTCAACAATGATTGGAATTTAACTTTAATAATAAACTACATTCAGAAATTCTTGAATGTAGTTTTAATTTATTTGACTAGATGGATTGCGAAGAAAGTAAAAGAGGATTTTAAAACGGTTTTGAAATGGTTTCTTCCAGGGTCGCTTTCGATTTATCCATAATCGATTGATTCAATTTCTTTGAACGCCCACCTGCCCTCTTTTATTTATAACATTGCTTTGTACCAACTAGAATATAGCACAGTGTAAAAAGAGACAGTAGTCCGACGTGGTCCTCGTAATAAATAATGACCATAACGACATAGAAAGGAAGAAAGAAAGGAAAAATATTTATTTTTTTGAAAGTTGTGCCACACATTACCAGTTATACCTACGGGTTAGGTTATCCTGACGCCTCTAATACTTGACCATTAAAGTTGTGCCACACATTACCAGTTATACCTACGGGTTAGGTTATCCTGACGCCTCTAATACTTGACCATTAAGATCTCAAGCAGAAGAAGCGCTGGAATAAACTGTGTCATGTGTGGCTCAAGAACAGGTCCCAACGCAGCATAAATGCTGTATGCCTTGCCCATACACAAGAAACACAGCGCTGGTTTTCAGCCGGAACCTCAATTGGGGTGTCGCGGAATTATTTGTTATTGTTACTTATATGCGATCTATTACATATACACACATACGACATAGGGCGCTAACTACGCGACGTAGAGCCAATTCGGGTCGTCACTTCGTCTCGCACTTACCGCACCATTGCTGTGTTTAGACGGCTTCGTCGAACCTCTGTATGTAATATCATATCGTTACTCTGTGACTATAGCGGTAGATCCAGACTTCAGACTATAATAGATCAAGAATAAATGTAAGTTAAATCAACATTTTGTGGACGCGGGTTGAATCCTTTATGATTTGTTGTGGACTATTCGTTGGTATCGATTCTGTAAACTAGATGTATAGTAGAGATCCTCTTCATATGAATAAAGACTTTTCTTCGTTTGATGAAGCCCGAACTTCTGAGCTTTATTATTACGAAAACTTCCTGTAACTGGAAACCTGTAGGTATTAAAATCTGACTGACTGACCGGTCTATTCACACATAGCTCGTGTAACAGTTGAGCTATTGAAGCTATCTAAACAACAGCTTTGAATTAGTCCGAGCAGATGCGGTTGCAACGTTTGCTGCATGGAACTCGCGACAGACAGACGGACAGACGTTGAATAATGAAGTGGGAACTTAGCCGTACCAAGTGAACAATTCCTGTTACAATTTGTTCCCTCCCATCCCGTCTTTTGTTAGAAAATGAGAAATTATGAGCGGACTGGACGTTTGGTGAGAAACTTCATTGAAATTAACACATAGCTGTTATGGCTATCTTATGTACAATCATACAGCTTATATCCAACTACGGCAGAGTATTGTATGGAAGTATGGATTTATAATACACATAATAATAATAATACACATAATAATAGTAATATACATAATAGGTATGGATTACTCTGTGGTGTCAGTAATTGGCAGGAAGCATCAGGCGTCACATTAGCGATCAGCCTCATTTCGGCAGGGCATCTCGAGGGCGGGAGGGCGAGGTCGTAAACCGCGCCAATAACACGCCAGCCCTCCCGCGGGACTGCGCCGAGAGTGCCTTTCATTACACTTCTACACAACTACCTACTACCTAGCCATTACCCTACAAGAAATTGCAACTAGACTGTAATGTCCTCCCCACCGAATTTCGGCCGCGGTGGCCTATCTCCACAGAGCCATCTGCGCGGGAGATATTATACTTACAATTTACATAGTTCATATTAAGTCTGTGCACAAAAACACGTGTGCAGTGTCTATTTCCTTATTTTCATATTCATCATTTTAGCATAAGTTTAAATAAGTTTAACCATGTGCTATACATATTTGCATGCCTATTAGTAGGTAAAACATTAAGATCCTGTTATCATGTTTTTGAGCAAATAAATACTTGAATACTTGGGATGGAAAGCCGATACGACCAGACAGAGACAGCTTTATGTACCTTAGAAGAAATCACAAGTAATTAAAGGCCATTGCAACTTCAGCTTGCTAATACTTTCAGCTATGTCGTTGCTTTTGGATGAGGAATGCAGAGGACCGTGTTTGATGGCGCACTCTTGCAAAGGCATATGTCCAGCAGTGGACGCATACAGGCTGATGGAAGGGTAAAAAGGCAGCCATATAAGGGTTATGAATGCGTCGGTATTCTGAGGTGCAACGGGTTGTTTACAATCATTCGCGACGTCAACAGGCGTCGGGTAACCAGAAAGTTGTATGGCAAAAAGAGTAAAAGAAGCAACACGGAATGAGACGGCTTAGCGAGATCCAACGAAGCTCTCAGCTAACCTTTCAGTTGTGATCCGTGCTTTCATATTTCTTTAGGAAATATTTAACGATTATTATCCACACGAAAGAAAATGCTGTTAACCCTTGGAAAGAATTTTCCATTAAAGTTTTTGGTTTTTGTTATTAATGTCAGTGTAAAATATACAGTACAAATACCTACAGTGGAAATGTTGGGTTTCATTATATTTTAATCTAAAAAAAATGAGGAAAGTCGGTCCGGATTCCGAGATGCGACTTTTTTTTTTGTTTATTCTGATACAAGTTAGCCGTTGACTGCAATCTCACCTGGTGGTAAGTGATGATGCAGTCTAAGATGGAACGGATATGGCAGTTTCTATTAACCACAGTTTTACGATGTACTAAAAGTGTGCATATACCCCTTGGGTTTCTACACGGCATCGCACTGAAACGCTAAATCGCGTGGCGGCACGGCTTTGCCGGTACTAGCAACAGCCAAAGCCTCCCCGGCAAAGACTATTGTTTTTTTTTTAAATAAAGTTAGATAAAATAAATAACTTTACTAATACTTAAATAACTGGTAGGTACTTAAACTACAACTGGTACTGGTCTAATGCGACAAAAAAGTCGAAAAAGGTTTTTTAACACACGAAAAAGTTCTCCTTTTTTGTATTTCCCCATAAGTTTCGCATAAGATGGGTGTATCTTATCGTGGAGGTTCAGAAATTGGCGTCGATCTACGGCTGCTGTCCCGACACCCGACACGGGTGGACTTATCGCACTTGTCGTGTTAGTGTCTTGGTTATCGCACTCTACTGATGGTAGAATTTCTAATTTCACTTTTCCGAAGCGGAAGATTGATGTTTTTCTTAGCCATTCCTTTACTGGAATTCTTTCGTTACCAAAATAGAACAGTGGATACCAAAACAGAATTTTCCGATAATCTAATGATAATCCTATAATTTTCCACGATTTTAACATTATTTTAGATTCTATGATTATTTATACTTAATAAATGCAAAGGTGTGTCTGCTAGGCTAGCATTTTACGGCCCATCTGTAAAACTGTTTTTGACGTTTGTCCAAAGATAGCTTGCATTCCAGGGAAAGACACAGGCAACTTTTGTGTCGAAAAATAAAAAGGTTCCCACGGGAAAAATTTTAATTCACGCGAATGAAGTCGCGGGCATCATTTAGCATGATATATATATCTAAAATATTCAACGACAATAAATATAATAGAATGTTGTAGCTAAGAATTGAGGATTCACCCAAAAATGTTTTGTCACACAAATTGGAGATAAAATTGGCACATCCCGACACTAAAACGACAACAGAAAGACAATAAGAACTTATGTAAAAATGAAAAGGTTAAGAACAGTGGCGGTGCATTTTGTGTTACTCATAAATACAGTGGTGCATAAATATCCAAGATGCGAAGGACTATAAGGAGTAAACAGTGCGGGAGTGCAGTGCTAGTGTTTCCAAAATGGAGAAGCGTGCGCTGGGATGAGCGTGGGACATGCATCGCGGCGTCGTGCGCGCGTGCTCGCTGCTGGGCGCGCCGTGCTCGCGCAAGAACGGCGCCGTGTGCACCTGCCGCGTGCACACGGCTCTGCTGCAGGTATTTCTTATGCTTCTCTTCTACTGGGACGCAGCGTTAGGGTCCCCAAGATAGAACAAAATGTTGTCATGAGCGTGGTACATGCGTTGAGGCTCTTCTGCAGGTAACCTAACCTTTTGCCGAGTCTAAACAGAATATGTTCAACATGATCACCTCATTTCCCAGGTCAATACGGAAGCGTTATTTCGTGGTTCTTCTGAACCCCTCTCTCCGCTCCACCCTATGTTTAATAACTTTGCTAAGGACACCTTATCCTGAAAATTTCAGCTTTCTAGCGTCATCCAGGCCGAAGATATGAGGGACGGACGGAAAATCCAATTCCAGAAAAGGAACATAGTGCCCCGTCCTTTAGTTGGGTGTGTCTTGGCGGGACCCTCTGATCCTTTTCGGGCGAGTAAGATGATTTTTCATCTTTTTTATTTTTATAACTAGCTGATGCCCGCAGCTTCGCCCGCGTGAATTTAGGATCTGAAATCCAGTGGGAACTTTTGATTTTCCAGGACAAAAGTAGCCTATCCGTAATAGCCCATTCCCGGGATGCAACGTGTTTCTGTACCACGTAAAAACATTTAAACGGATAATCCTTTAAAAATCCCGAGGGATCACCAGGATTTAGGAATGCAATTCCTTACAGCATCAGAGTTGAGGAGTTGGGTCCTCGAGGTCAACGACAAAGTCTTTTTTTGGTACAGATACCTTCAATATCAATCAATTTATAACCGACAGTTTCTAAATCCCACCAGTATTGATGGTGAGATCCCCTGCAGCATCAGGATTGAGGAGTTGGAATGCAATTTTTTAATGAAACAATGTCACAAAGTTCCTCTATCGATTAAAAAAAAATTACGCAAATCTGTTCAGAAATCTCGGAGATTTCGGTGTACATAGGTAGAAAAACACAACTCCCTTTTTGAAAGTCGGTAAAAAAAGTAGCCTATGTTACTCCCTGGCCAATTCTCTACTTGTCTGTAAAAATCCCGTCAAAATCGGTTCAGCCGTTCCAAAGATTAGCCTTTTCAAACAGACAGACAGACAGACAAAAATTTTAAAAACGTGTGATTCCGTTATGGTATCGTTCAAATAACCATATCAGCTTAATATGAGGTAGTTATTTCGAAATTACAGACAGACACTCCAATTTTATTTATTAGTATATATTTATTAGAATAGATTACTGTCATAATATTACCATCAGAATTTCTTATTATGCGAGACGGCTTCTAAGTAAAATCCCTATTAAATTGTCAATTAAATATGCGCAACGGTGCAAGGACGAACGTGCGGATTGCAAGCCAGACTAGATTAGACTTTAGTATTAAACTAGAAAAAGAACGAAGCAAATTGTCTGCCATGCAGTTTATTGGTTCTCTGAATTCATTACCTTTTAATTAGACGACTAGCTACCAACAATACTTTCCTTTAAGCATTCAACTGATGAATTTTCTTTATTGAACAATTCACTTTATTCCTATCAAAGTAAAGACAGAAATCCTTAAAATATGATTGCGATTAATTAACAAATACACGGTAGAGAACTGAAAAACGATGTTCGAATACACAATCTAAAGCTAAACCAAACATCACATTCAAATATACAAATTATCCCATTAATTGGATCAGGTGAACCGCGACATATTATTTGTACCTAATGTTAGCAGCAATTTGTGAGACAAAGCTTTGAAATAAATGATTTGAGACAGAGTGGCCTAAAGAATCGGGCTGCCGATTTTCATAAAAGAAAAACTACTTGAAAAAAGGTGATCGGTTATAATTGACCCGTCTTATTGCGGATATGAACCAAAATAGTTTTAAATCAAAGATAATATTGTAACCTTTCTGTACATATAAATATTTGATTCAAAATAGATGGGGGATAAAGTTATTGAACAATTCAAAAGAATAAAAATTGGTAAGTTTTTCTTTCATGGTACAAAAATAATTTAAATTATTTCTTAATTCCCATAATCCACAACAACGCGAGCTATGTCAGTGTAGGTCAGAGCCGTATTTGAATACATACTGTTAATTTCGCATCTGTCCTCCATGATTTCCATACAAAAGTGCCCTTTTACCCTTGGCCTAAGGAAGCAATTTCCGATTTTGATAAAAGAAACAGTACTTACGAAGCCCTAAAGTAACGTCGGAAACAGATGCTTCAACATGGTTGTTTCGGATGTAGAATTTGGCGGTCTTCCAAGAGAACTATGTAAGTTTATAGATTTACGGAGTCAAGGACTTTACCAAAACTCATAGAGATAAGCTAATGAAATGAAAAATACGTCATCAGAGTTTAAAGTGTTTGATGTAGGAAAAATTAAAATAGATAACGGTCTGAAATGTCATGACTGAGGTCTAAATTGGAGCATACTTGCATAGACGATGACTATTCACGCTTGCCTTGAAGGTATTTAGGTTACACATGGCAGGAAACACGGGTGCCTGAAGAGGATTCCACATATATGTAGAGAATTTTAAACCAAATAACCTTCACGTGTGAAAAGTTTTATTTGTGTACAAATATTAGAAAAACCTCGCGATTGCTTGTGTAAAGGTTTCTAAAAGCGTACTGCGGTCGACCCCGCCTTGACTTTGGCTGAGTGGCATTCGTCGGCGCGCTCACAGCAGCACGCGGCGCATTCACTCGCCACAGCGATGTGTGTGCCGAGCTTTGATACGAGTCGCCAATGTTGACTTGACCCCGCCGCCGGCGAGTGACGCCGCAATTAGTGCTCAGCGCTTCAAAACTTCAAATGAGCCGGAATACACCCAAGGCTCTAAGTGAATGAATAAGATGTTCTTGACACGTGTTCAACAATTTATTTAAAGCTAAAACCAACAATCTCATATGTTTCAATAGCTAAGGTTGACTGTTGATCGAACAGATGTTTCCTATGTTGCTTTTTATTCATATGTATGTTAGCTAAGTGGAGGAAGCGCCGAGATAATCAATTTCTAGTTATAAGATGTGAAGCGTGGCACAACTTAGGAAACAATTTTTTTCTTTCTAACATTTCTATATCAAATATAAATTGTTACTTAGTGATAATTAAAAAGAGGGTCTTTCAAAATACTTACAACTCTGGTTATAAAATAAATGTTTGTTATTGTTTTTTATTATCCTATCCGTTCCCACATTTGGAAAGAAAATGTCATACATCGACGTTTTGTCGAATGCTAATTTTTAAGTTTAATGAACATTTTAAGCTAAACTTAAAATTAGTATTTTATGTTTATGTTTATGACGTCACAATATTTCAAGCTCCATGTGCGTTTTGTTAGAAAATTGCTGATTTGAGTAGTCGGCAACATCCCTATAGAAATAAACTTTTATATTATTGAAAACAAATGAATAATTTTGTTATTGAGTCTAAAAAGAAATTCAAATACAAGATTTGAATACATTGAATCTTTCCTATAGAAAATCAAAATCTTCTTTTAATGAAAAATGCAAATGACAAGATGAAACTCGCAACTTTGTGGCAGTCAAATTGAGCAGCATATTTGTCTTGGCTTTCGATATCTCTTATTGCCTTCTAATAAATATGATTTGATCTGTAATAAGATGCAGTGTTTGACAGAGGATTTGTTTGAATCTTGAAAAGGCTTTGTGGCAATGTCGCAGCGGCTCCTAAAGAGGAACTTTGTGATTTTCTAAAGCTTCGGGTATTGCTTTAGTATTTGTGACTAGATGTCCGCAACTTAGTCCGCGTGTATTTAAATATTCTTCATTTTATATCATTTGATATTAATGATTTTCAAAAATCACACTGAATTTAGAACCTCCGCAGGCCTCCTTTGTAAAAGTCGGCTAATTAAGATGGTTTTTTAAAAATTTATAGACTAGCGCCTGGCTGCAATCAGACCTGCTGAAATGTGATTATGCAGCCTAAGTAAAGCGCGCTTGCCTAGAAAATCCCTATTCACTCTTTGAAGGTTGGGTACCTTCAAAGTGTTAAAAATAGAGGGAAAAACTAATGATGGAAGGGCATTCCATATTTTAAAGAAACAAAACAAAATGAAACGAAATCAATTTCTTCTTTTAGCATCTATCTCTTGAGGATGGTACGGGTGGTCTAGTCTCTTAGTAGTAAATAAAATATAACGTTGTTCAATATTAATGTCCCGCATCTTAGTTCTGCCGCCACGTGGGCCGTCCTCCGAGCATCCCTGGAGGCCCGGTATAATAATATAATAATAAGTACTTTTATTGCTAAGTTGCTTTAGTCTAGCGTCGTCGTTGAAATGAAGAAACGAAATATTTATTTACTTACTAAAATATGTAGTAGTTAGCAAAGTTCCTAAAGGACAATGCCAAATTTTGTATGAAAGTTGGGCTGTTCTTGCATCTCATCGGTAAAACATTGTACTATGGATTATGTTGGGGATATTTTATGTACCTATTTTAGGTTCCCGATACCAAAAAATGGTGATTCAGCTTAATTAGAAACATTATACTTACATTATTTTTTTAATAACTTTTAAACCTGTTTGCTTCTGACTAAAATAAATCTATATAAAATAATAATTTTAAAAAGATTTTTTGTATGCGGAAGTATCTGCCTGAGTGACGCAATAAAGCCTGCTTTTCGACCTTATCTTTCAAAAGCCTCTGCATATTTTTCTGAAGTGTCAGTATACAAATATGTATGTTTTATCCGCGTGCATTTATTGCAAAAAATTTCGTAGAGTTCCTTCACCATGTAGCAAATCCTCAAGTTTTGTTCAAATAAAGTGGAAATTTTTTGATTGATTTACCAGGTATTGCTGGTACATTCGTTAATCAGATGAATTCCTGCCCTATTTACTCACCGTGAACAATAAGATATACATTTCAAATTTATTATTTGTCCCGGAGGATTTGCGTGGAGAAGGGTAGGGAAAGCCAGTCAGCTGGCGTCCGCCTCTCTAAATAAGCAATATTGACAACATTATGATGCTCCGATTCCGCTGTTTGTTGAAACAATTCATCAGTTCAACTTATTGTATGAGTATTCGCACAGTCCTGTACTCCTATTACTACAATTTGTATTATCATGTCGTGAAACATTGAACTACATGTTGCCAAGAGCGCTTTTGATTGAAATACACGACTATGCGGTTGACATGCTTGTGTTTCCTCAGGCTTCAAATCAATAAGGCACAGTGAATTACTAATGAGGATCTCTCTTCGACTTACCGGTATCAATCACATTTTCCGACATATTCTGGCCCACTCTGCCCGGTTTCGAACATCCGATTTTTTGACTTTCGTAGCTCTTATGTCCAGTTAACGCTTTCTTGGACGACCGAGTTACAGTTTTATACAATGGGCATGATGCTTATGTAAAAATTAATTATTTCTTAGTAATTATTAAATAGAGGGTCTTCCAAATTCGTAAAATCCATATTTGTTGTTAGTTTTAAGTTTGCTAACCATTTTAAACTGTCGATTTAACTAAAAAAATAGGTCGAATTACGTCAAATGTGTGTGTCAGTCTGTGTATTTCTAAGCTCTCTTAATAAGCGAGTGACAAAAAGATGCTGATTTGACTAGTAGTCATCATCCCTATTAATATTATAGCCAAATTTAGAATTCAATTAAGGCGAGAATTCAAACTTTCCTATAATACATAGAGTTGAAACTAAATATTAACTGACTTCAACGTTAATTAGCTACTATACAAGCAGCAATACGCCCACAACGAATGTAGTTATTGTTGAACTTTAATAACACGTTGCCAATACAGCTCATTAAAACCTCGTAGCTTTCCCGCGAGACTCCCCGGGGAAGCGATTTTGAACGAGACCTTATTGTTTACCGCACAGTCTTACTAGTCGGGAGGGCTACACACGCAACCAAACTCGCGTTGAGAGAACAAGCAGAGGGGATTTGAAGTTCCTTATTAAGAAAGAGTAGTTGGAATTAGTAGTAGTTGTAGGAGGATAAGATTTGACAGTATAAAATTTAAAGGAAACGCAGAAATACAAATCACTCTACGATAGATGTTGAATAGGCCATCAAATTGAAATGTCATGAATGGAAAGGGATATTCAAACTTTTTGTCTAGCCCAGTTCTGTATGCCATTCAGATCTGATTGGATTACACAATGATGATGTTAGAATGAAAACAAACATACATATTCAGGAGTATTCTTTATCTTTAAGTAATAAAGACCGAAGTGTCATTTATATACTAAATGCATGGGCAGTGAAAAAGAAGCAGACAGAAAAACATACACAATATTCCATTAAAATATTAGTATGAACTTATTATTAGTAATATTGTACTTAGTCCATACTAATATTATAAAGATATAAAGTTTGTTTGTTTGAAGGAAGTACTCTCTGGAACTACTGAACCGATTTTGAAAATTCTTTCACCAGTAGAAAGCTACATTATTCTTAAGTAGGTACATAGTCTATATTTTATTTTCAAAAAAATTAGAGATCCCCATGAAAACTGTAATAAGCTACCCGTGCGAAGTCGGAAGGGTCGTTAATTAGAATATAGATGTTTAAATAAATAAATAAATGGACTTTGTTATAATTTATTTTCTAATATCACTGGAAACAAATGAGGACAATGTAATTCAATATGACTGCCGTATTTTTGTTTGAAGTGTAGGTAATAAGAAAATTCGAACATAAGACAGCTATGCGCAATCTGACGGCTTCGCGAACAACAAAATTGCGAATGCTATCCAGCCATTATGGAAAAGAAAATACAATCTCAATCGAGAAATTGGTACATTATTTTTTCTAAGCAATCATGCTGAGATATGATAATGATAATTTCAGTACTTTGTGTAGGTACTAATTTCATCACTTAACTATGTAATCCTGAGGACTGAGGACATCAAGTTTTAAACCATACAAGCATCTAATGATCATTTAAGTACCCGTATTTAATAATAATAATAATAACCGGTACTCGAGCGCGACGGAGTCCGGCTCTATTGGGACCGGTCCATCATCACGGACAGGACTATTCTAGCGAATAAGCCTGACATCGTGGTGGTGGACCGGGCACAGTCGAGGGTGTTTTTGGTGGACATCACCATTCCATATGACGAGAACCTCGTGAGAGCTGAGACGGAGAAAAAACGCAAGTATCTTGATCTGGCTCACGAGGTTTCCGACATGTGGCATGTGGAGTCCACCGAAATCATCCCAATCGTCATATCTGCAAACGGGTTAATCCCAGTCAGCCTCGCTCACCATCTGAGGCGACTGGGGTTCCGTGGCAGTTCGCTCGCAGCCAGGATGCAAAAAGCGGTCTTGCTAGACTCGGCAAGGATAGTCCGCCGCTTTCTCAGCCTGTCGCCCTGACCCCCGGCCGTTTGGTCTCCCCTGCCGGGGCGTAATCCTCCGCCCGGTACAAATATTTATTTATGTAAGTGTGTATGTAGGTTTATTTATTTTTATGTATGTAAGTATATTATATTCTCTTTGGCTTCTATATATATCTATTTTGTAACCGGGCGTGAGAGTAAGTTATATAATAATAATAATAATAATAATAATAGATTTTATTGTCAGGCATAAGAAAAACCCATATACAAATAAAATTACAACGGAATATACGTTACATTAAAAGCATTCACTTACATTAGATTAACTTAAGACTACAAGAAATGGTTAAAAAACTCATTTCAGATGTCACAGGTCACAGGTATTATTTTCTGTTCTTATCCTGGTGTACAGACAACCAATAATTAAAAATAGGGCTGGGCATCCCTTCACAAACAACCTTGAGTATTGTATTGTTAGAGCTCCGAAGTCTTTCCCAAAAGGATGCCACGCGAGCTCTAATAATACAATAGAAGTCGGGCACTCTCGCTTCGGCAAACATAGTAGAAGCACTGCAATACCTCGGCAAACCCGTGAGTATTCGGAATGCGTCGTTATATTGTACACGTATTGCAGTGAACGACTTTTTAAGAAAGTTAGTCCATAGCTGGCACGTATAAAAGCATTGGCAGTAGGCGTTAAATAAGGTTATTTTAACTTCCTTGCTGCATTTGCCAAATCTACGCGCCAGCATATTGGAACGGATCGAGAGTGCCCTCCTTTCTCTCTCAATGTCATTGTCATCTTTCAGATGCTCTGTCAGGATGTGCCCAAGATATTTGAACGTCTGCACAACCCGAACAGCTTTACCATTTAAAATAATTTCTGGGATTCTTTCCGGACCTTTACCTGCCTTGAATACGAGCATCTCAGTTTTGTTAACATTATATTTCAGCCCATGAGCATTAGCATAATGCTCACAAACCGAGAGCAACTTTCTGAGGCCTTTGATAGAAGGGCTAAGAATCACCATATCATCCGCATAACTCAAACTATTTACACATACTCCATTGATGTGGCATCCGATCTTGGTGTCTCTCAGCTCCTCTATCAGGTTATTTACATAAATGTTAAAAAGATCCGGAGAAGTAATCCCACCTTGACGAACACCGCAGTCTAATTTATATGAATTAGAAGTCGCTTCGCCCCATTTCACAATATTTGTTTGGTTTCCGTACCAGTACCTCAACAGACCCACAATTTCATTTGGGACCTGAGACCGGTTCAATTTCTCCCAGAGAATATCATAATTAACTAGATCGAAAGCCCGGCTCAGATCGAGAAAACACGCATATACAGATGTATCACGCCTAGTATAATACTGTATAGTGTGCTTCAGACCAACTATAGCTGAGTCTGTCGAGAGACCAGGTCGGAAACCAAACTGTGCGTCATCGATGACTACATTCCTAAGCAGTTCAGGTTGCACAAGACGTTCAAAAATTTTACCTATTACTGTGCCCAGGGAAATAGGACGATAGTTAGCAGGCGATCCCAAATCCCCAGTTTTATTTTTTACAATCGGGACAACTATTGTTTTCATTAAATTATGGGGAAGATACGAATATCTTATACACAAGTTATATAGACCACATAGTTTCTCGTGTAGCAAAAAACCCCCATATACAATATGCTCAATGCTTAGTTCATCGTATCCAGGACTTTTCCCTCTTTTCATTTGGTCTACAACTTTTGTTATTTCGTCAGTCGTAAATTTTATTTTAACCTTATCTAAGTTGGGTAATGCATTGACATAATTGTTACCTTTTAACATCGGATCCGCTTGTAGCGGTTGTATTTTAAACCGTTCCGCGAACATATTGGCTATCTGTACGTGGCACTGTAAGCCATCCACTGATACTGGTTTGCTTTGTTTATGATTAAATGCCTTAGTTTGTTTCCAAAACTTGACGAAATTTTTCTGTTTACGGTGCATGGCTAGTATATCTAATTTAATGACTTCTTCATTCCTTTGACACCAACGTAACTTATTTTTAAAAATTTTACGAGATTTTGTCAAATTATCATATACTATACCAGTAGATGGCTTACCCGCCAACACCCATGATTCAAAGTACAATTTATACTTACTATGGCTTTCCTGAACATGAAAATTCCAACCTGTGACCTGTTTGTGCTTAATATTATTATACTGACATCGCTTTGATGAGCGTTTAGCACCTGACTGCATAATGCTGACAATATCATTATATAAATTATTAATAAATAAATGGTGACTATCTAAATTGTTACATCTATTGTTATCACAGTTCCGACATATTATCTGTTCACAAATCTTAACGAGTCTATTCTCACAGTAATTATAGTACGAATCAATTTGAGCTGCGTCTCTGTCACCCCACCGAATGCCCGTTCCGGCAAAGATGCCGTCGTCGAGTGTAAGACACTCGGTCGCTTCAATATTACATACTACACGTAGCGGAAAATGATCGGACCATGAGATGTCGTACATAACGTCCACGCTTAGTACGGATTTCCACGCGGCTTTAGTAGTGAGACAATGATCCAACCAGCGACGACTGCCGTGCGATTCACTAATAAATGTAAACGTGTCAGAATTGCGACCAAGCTTAGTTATATCGGCCCATATCCACTCCTGTTCATCACAAAATTGCCTCAGCTCGTTACCAAAACGGGCACTCGGATGAGCGTTAAAATCCCCCAAAATATAAACCGATGCTACATCACTCTCCTCGACAATCGCACTTATTCGTGCTAGACAATTAGTAAAATCTGGAAGATTTTCAATTTCGTCTGTCGGCATGTAAACATTAAATATTAGGAAGGATCGCAACCCCAAATTAACACGAATGGCCATAATTCTGTCGTTGGAGCAGTTTATAATCGACACATTATTAAAGCGGGCCTTTTTCCACATAAGCGCTAAACCGCCGTAAGGCCGCCCACGCAATACTCCGGCTGACAAATCCACTGAGGAGGTAGCAGAGCACCCAAAGTCTGAATGAATGCTCTGTACTATGTCTAAATCATGGGGCAATAGCCACGTCTCCTGTAGTGCTACAATGTCAGCTTTATTACATAAGTCACGGACACACTGAATCGATCTTTTAATAGATTTGCAATTAAAAGATAACATAGTCATATTTTGCATAGAAGTACTATTCATATTGTGTATTATTTGTAGCGTTTTTAGCAACTGCAGCTCGCTCGCGATACACTCGAAATTTCACACCTTCAGGCCAGAAGTCACTCTTAAGAAATAAGTCTAATTTTGAACGAGAAATTGAAATTTTGAAAGAATTAAAGGATGTCTCATATTTCTGCTTCAAAAGTTGTACATCAATGCATTCGTGTCCCATTTCTCTAATGTAACTTCTCATATCGTCATTGGTCGTATTTTTCGATAACCTTGATACATAGATCGAAATAGGTATGTCGGCAACTTGAATAGTGCAGCTTGTACGTTGAGCCGAGCCACGCAAATTATTACTACGGAGCTTACGCCTTTTTGTTTCCACCAAAGTAAACTCTGTATTTTCATGCCGATTAATAGAACTCCTTACTGCCATCGGCTTTCGGTTCATATTTGTCTGCGTTTCAGAAGACATACTCGGGCATACAACTATATCACGGTATGACGGCGCGGTCGCTGTGTCCACTATGGTCTCGACCGAGCTAGCCCTCTCTGTTTCGCGCGGGCTGATCAGCCGTTCACTGCTACCGTCGTCGCTCGGATGACGTCGCCCGGACTTCTTATTCTTTTTTGTACAACTTTCGGCCTTATGCCCCTCCTTTTGTAATTCATTTTGGCGGTCAATACTCGATAGAGTTTTTAAATTAGAAATGTCGGTACTAATTTTCGTTTGCCATAAAAACATCTCGGATTTTGTGACCGAGTCAATACGCAAGGACTGTAGCTCGTTTTTCAGAAAAACAATGTCTTTAAGCAAGCGCGTAACGTCGACATGTTCAAAAGACACCGGCGGTAATTTATTTAGATTCTTAGCGACATATGTAGGCTGTCGCGTGGGTTCAGTTTCTTTAAACGCCTTTATTACATCTTTAATGTTTTTCTTACTTTTGTCCTCACCTTTTCTCTGAATAAACTTCACACCTTCGGACGCCAAGGCATTAAACAACTCCGCCTTTCCTGTCTCAATTTCTTCAGCCGTAAAGTTCGTGGTACAGATTTGTATAATGCTCAACTCGTCAATTAAATCTATCTTGTTTTGGATAAACGTCAAAAATTCATTTACCGTCAGTTTTTCTTCCATTATTACTCATAATCTCGCAAACAATGTCAAAACATAATATAACTACATAGCCGCACAAATTCACTTTACACAAACACGTCCGTATCGCTCCTGCGTGTAGATGCAAATTTAAGCGAAATACCTATCATAAAACTTAAAAATAGCTCGGAATCTAGTTGGGTTTTGAACTTATTCGTCCGTCTGTCAGAGCTCTATAACTTCTGAATAATTAATGAACATTATTGTTTAAAATGCACAAATGTTTGTATTGTAAGTTTATTTATATGCAGTGTTTTGTTGTAATAAAGTTTTCTACTGCTAGTATGTAAATCAACTAGAGCCTTTTGTACGCTAGGTCTTTTTGAATAAATAATAAAGCAAGGTTTGAAATCTTCTAGGAAGTCATACACGGTCGCCACGTTACAGGTTACCTAGTATGGAGACCACAAGCAAACGAGATTGTTATAAATGTCTGAAAAAAAAAAAGATATTTTATTATTATTATATTTATAGGAAAGTAGTACAAAATAAATTTAGCTTCCTGTTACACCGGCTTCCCGTGGTGCGTGATATTGCCGATGGACGCAGACCACCGACGCAAAATGGAAAGAGTATTGTCCGTGGTAGCATATACAAGTGGTCGTAGTCGTCCGAGCCTTGTGCGCGGTGCGTGTCTGTCCGTGGGCGTCGGCCGTGCGTGATAATCCGCTAACCCTCACACCGTGGAAAGCCAGTATTAGATAGCATTTGTACAAAGCCAGCTCAAATAAAACCCCTGAAATAATATCAATTTGAAAAGCAATAAGAAAGCCGAGACATGCCGTGATGTTCAATTTGACGACCACAAACAGAATATCGAATTTTTAACCCCCGACCCAAAAATAGGGGTGTTATAAGTTTGACGTGTGTATCTGTAAACCTGTGTATCTGTCTGTGTCATCGTAGCTCCTAAACTAATGAACCGATTTTGATTTAGTTTTATTTGTTTGAAAGGTAGCTTGATCGAGAGTGTTCTTAGCTATAATCAAAGAAAATCGGTTCAGCCGTTTGTAAGTTATCAGCTCTTTTCTAGTTACTGTAAATGTGTTGTAAATTTTTAATTTACACTTGTATTACATTCAACCGTAATCAAACAGAAAAAGAATCTCAATAGATTTTCAATATTCTTGAAAGCTTCATTATACGTATTTGAATATTGTTATTGAATTTTAGAATTAGAATTTTGTCTTCATTTCTCTTCGTCTTCACAAGTATTTACTAGATCAGGGTCTTAAGTGCATCTTATTCCTCATTACTAAGGGTCATGACCTCTTTCTAGTTTCCATTAATCAGATAATAGTAGAAGTTTTCTTGTGATTATAAGCGGTAGGTTCGCAGATCCTTTCGCATATAACTCGAATTAGTAAACGAGATTACGACTCTTAAATTTTATATTTATTAACAGATGTTAGTGATAATAACCGACGACCTAATGTTGTCTTCGAGGCACGAAGGACTCGAAAAGATAAAAATCGGCCTTCCAAAAATCTCTCACCCATCCAGTTATTGACTTGGCTTAACATAGATGCCAGACGTTCGTCCCGCTGACCTATTTGCCTGTGAATCATGTAGGTCAGATTCTGGTTCATCATATCATCACTACTTCACTACTGAGCACTGATTTCCTTCCAGAATGAAAAGGGTTTGGCCATAGTTGAGTACCTTATTGAGAACTCTCAGACGCATCAAGTTTAAGCTTGTCAATCACTGTTAAAGCTTGTCATACTTAATAATTTGTTAAAACGCGCTTAGCTCCGAAAAGTTGCAAGAGATGCATCTAGGAGGCCGATGTCTACATGCTCCGTCTTACCTGAGAGCTTACCTGCACAAGCCAGTTTGCGCAGTTAAGTGCGTACGTGTGGATGGTAAGACGGTATCCCGCGCAGTTCCAAAAGCTGCTAAAAATTGGACTGCGCAGGTTTCGGTCTTGCGTGTACAGTTTTAACTGCGCAGGCAAGACGGAGCGTGTAGCCGGAGCGTTAACTACTAGACTCGCTTATTACTTGTCTTTAAAATCTATTCTAACTTTAAATACACGTTGTTCACCACGTGTCAAGAACACCTCATTCATTCACCTAGAACCTTGGGTGCATTCCGGCTCATTTGAAGCGCTAAGCACTAATTGCGGCGTCAGTCGCCGGCGGCGGGGTCAAGTCAACATTGGCGACTCGTGTCAAAGCGCGGCACACACATCGCTGTGGCGAGTGAATGCGCCGCGTGTTGCTGTGAGCGCGCCGACGAATGCCACTCAGCCAAAGTCAAGGCGGGGTCGACCGCAGTACGCTTTTAGAAACCTTTACACAAGCAATCGCGAGGTTTTTTTTTATTTGTACACATAGTGAAACTATTCGGGTGTGGCCAAGACATGAAACCTTTGGTGAAAATGATTCAAGGTTTTCTGTTTCAAAAGAAACATTGTGATTTTATACAGGTGGTATTTTGAGAGCGGTTGAGCGGCGAAAACTTAAACAATTAGGGATAGAGAAATTAATATACTTTACATTTATTGTGGTTACTTTTTAGGGTCCTATTGGCACCCTTCGGGTACGGAACCCTCAAAATCAAGATGTAACAATGACTATCATGTAAATAAATAAAAAATAGGTTTATACTGTTAAATATCTTGAGGTAGACAATGGTACGGATGATTCGTGTGCAAGTGCGACTTTCACTTGGCCGATTTTATTTCAGAGATTAGGTTTATTTACGACATTGATTGAAGAATAATATGATTTATCGATTAGCGCAAATAAATCACTCCTAATTTTTCTAAACATACGGGTAGGTAGGTAGGCCTAATTGTTATGCCGTTTTTCTTGTCTCAAACATTTATTGTCATGGACGAAATATTTACGTTATACCTACTTACTGTCAGCGTAATCTGTCGAAATTAAAGCTAACTTATGTTGATTGCAAGTGCTTTGCGGGCCAGGATACCATTGTCAAAATGTATACAGTAAAAACCGTTCCATAATTTCATAATGCAAAACCAAACATTTGAATATCAAACTCATAGTAATTGGATCATTTGAAATTCAAACAGCTATTGTTTGAAGCACAGTAATATCATTAAAGGAACTATTTTGGCGAAATTCAAAATATTATATTATTTAAATAAAATAACACTTATGACAGACAGCAATTTATTCGGACGCGGCCAACAAGAGAAAGAATGACAGTTGCCACAGAACATATTTTATACAATGACATTGTCACAGAGTAGGTACTATGCGTTCACACTTCATCATCCTCCCTTGAACGCAAACCCATAGCTCCAAGGAAGTGTTGATGCTTTGGCTTTGGCAGGGCTTTGGTCAGCGAGTCTGCAGTCATCGAGCTGGTTTCAACGTACTCGACACAAATCTCTCCATTGGCTACCTTGTCTCTTACAAAGTGATGCCGCACGTCGATGTGTTTGCTGCGAGCCTGAAAACTTTCATTACACGTTAGCTTGATTGCACTTTGGTTATCACAGTACAATTTCAGAGGAAAAAGTTTTTCTTGCGGCCAAAGTTCAGTGTGCAGCTGCCTTAACCATAAGGCTTCTTGAACTGCGGCAGACAGAGACATATACTCTGCCTCAGTGGTGGATAAGGCTACTGTTGGTTGCCTCCTTGAGTTCCATGATATGGCAGAGCCCTGAAACATAAAAATGTAACCAGTACAAGAACGACGATCTTCAGAGTTTGAAGCCCAATCAGCATCACAGTATCCAATGATTGATTCGTTATTTGGCTTGTACATTAGTTTCATATTTCTTGTACCCTTCAGGTAACGCATTAATCTCTTGACTGCTTGCCAGTGATTAATTTCAGGTTTATTATTAAATTTACTCAAAGTGTTAACTGCATAGGTTATGTCGGGCCTAGTTCCTTGGCATAAGTAAAGTAAACATCCAATAGCTTCTTGATAGGGTACTTCTGTCAAGATATCTTTACCAGAGCTTGTAAGTATCATTCCTGGTTCCATGGGTGTACTCGCAGGCTTACGTTCACCCATATGGAAACGTTCTAAGATCTGATCAATATATCTTGTTTGATCAATGCATATAGCATCTTCTAGGTATGTAATTCTGAACCCAATGCAGTAATTAGCTCTTCCTATGTCTTGCATTTTAAAATTTTCCTTTAATTGTTGTTTTAAATTTTTAGCTTCATTTTCATCAGTGTAAAACAAAAGTAAGTCATCCACATATACTGCAATTATTAATATATTTTTCTTAGAAATATTGTAATAGATACAAGGTTCGACCTTTGACCTTTTCAAACCAATATTTTGTAGGACATCATTTAATTTCATATTCCATCTTCTGCTTGCTTGTTTTAAGCCATAGATTGATTTATTAAGTTTACATACTTGTTCATTTTGTTTATACAATGGTGGCTGCTCCATGTACAATTCCACGTCAATTTCACCTTGAAGGAAGGCAGTCACAGCATCCATCTGCTCTATTTTCATTTTGTATTTAACAGCCAAGCCGATCAAGTATCTAACTGAGGTATGACGGACAACAGGCGCATACACTTCTTCATAGTCAATACCTCGCCGTTGTGCATAGCCTTTGATAACTAATCTTGCTTTATATTTGCTTATGTTGCCTTCTGCATCCAGCTTCGTTTTATAAACCCATTTGCAAGGTATGGCTCGACGACCTGATGGAAGATCGGTGAGTGTCCACGTGTTATTCTCTATTAGTGAATTATACTCAGATTCCATAGCTTTTTGCCACTGAAGACAGTTAACGCTTGACAAAGCTGCCTCTGGTGTCTCAGGATCCTCTTCTATCGGTGTAACAGAGCTGGTTACCGCCTGACATAAAAAAGTCTTCTTGATGTTTTGTCTAGGTCTCAAAGATATCTGCCTTGGGGTAACTTCCTTTATTGGCTCCTCTGGTACATAGGTCTCATCAGCACCATAAGTTGTGTCAGAGCTATCTATAAGAGAGCTTGTACTCAGATCTGCTGCATCAGCAGTTGTGCTGCAGGACTCTTTTGAGGTCTCTTGTAAGCTGTCAGTATTCTTTTCAGTCAATGGAATAAGTGCATAATCCTTTTTAATATCATTTTCTAAAAATATGACATTTCTACTTCTTAAAACTTGTTTCTTTGACTCATCATATAACCTATATCCTTTTGTGTCACTACAATATCCAACGAATATTAATTTTTGAGATTTACTATCCCATTTTTGTCTTTTCTCTTTGGGAATATGCACCATAGCTTTACAACCAAATATTCTCAAATTACTTATGTCTGGTTTCTTTCCACTCCATACTTCCTCAGGAGTCTTGTATTGTAGCGACTTCGTGGGAGCTCTGTTGATGACATATGCTGCTGTTGACACTGCCTCAGCCCAAAATTGTTTAGATAAACTGGAATTTAAAAGCATACATTTAGCTCTCTCGACCAAAGTTCGGTTCATTCGCTCGGCTAAACCATTTTGCTCAGGCGTGTAAGGATTGGTTGTTTGATGTTGGATACCTGATTTTTTTAAGAAGTTATCAAATTCATTATTTACATATTCTTTGCCATTATCTGTTCTTAATATCTTAATCTTTCTATTTAACTGATTTTCAACAAGATTTTTGAACTCTTTAAATTTTTCTAAGGAATCAGACTTTGATTTTAAAAAATAAACATATACTTTCCTAGAACAGTCATCAATAAATGTAATAAAATATCTGGCACCTCCCAGAGATAGCTTTTCCATGGGTCCACATATATCGGAGTGAACTAAACCGAGGATTTCAGAAGCTCTCGTGCCCTCATGCTTAAACGACTGTCTCGTCTGCTTTCCTTCAATACAAGTAGTGCAAAGTACATTATTTGTATTTATGGACTGTGGTAAATCGGTACCAGTAGTAAATTCTTTAATTTTTGCAAGGTCAGTAAAGTTTAGGTGACCTAATCTTTGATGCCATAAATAAGTAGAAGTAAAAAGTGCATATGCTGCATCATTCACCACATACATATTATTTATACATTTAGCTGTCAAAATTAATTTCTGATTTTGATAGACGCTGCATTCATTTTCTGTAAATTTTAACTGACACCCATTCCGAGTCATTTGACTGACTGACAGCAAGTTGGTTGCTAGTCCTGGCACATATAAAACATCTCTAACCTGAATGACTTGAGTGTTGTTGCCGGATCCTGGTATTTGTAGATTTAAATTGCCACATCCTTTCACTTGTAAGCTTTTACTGTCTGCCATTTTTATCGTTGCTACTGTTGCTGTCTTGCGATCATATAACCAATCTTCTCGGTTGGTCATATGCACACTCGCACCGGAGTCGATGACCCAGCAATTGTCAACGCTAACTGAAAAAGCAGAAAAAGCAGCTACAAATCCAGAATTGCTATTATTACTTTTAGATTTACTCTCTTTCTTCTTACTAGAAGTACAATTTGTGCTCTTGTGACCATATTCGTTACAGGTGTAGCACCTGGGTCCCTTTCCGTGACCCTTGTTCCGACTAAACTTGTGTACATTCCTTTTATTATAATTAGTATAAAATGCAGCTGAGTCAGAGGACTTTACATCTTGTAAAATTTTAGTTTTTACAAAATCTGCACTAATAGACACACCCGAACTCTCTATTGCCATGATCATAGGTTTGTAGGTGTCCGGCAAACCTGCCAGAAGCAAAGTGCCTAACCACTCATCATCTACAGCAAAACCTATATTTCTGAGTTTGTGTGCAGTGGACATCACCTTGTTCACGTATTCCTCAACATTTGAGCAACTATCTAGGCTTGTTGTAATTAAATCTTTCAAAAGTCCTACCTTACGTGACAGGCCGGAGTCGTCGAATGCGCGCTGTAAGTTTAGCCATACCTCGCGTGCTGTCCGTGCTTCTTGAACGTGTATATAATTTACCGGGTCAATAAGCAATATGATTTTTGACTTTGCCTTGACATCTTTTTGAGCATCTTTAGCGCCCGGATCAATACATTCCCACAAATCCTCGTGCTCGAGATATGATTTCACGGCGAATTTCCATGTATTGTAGTTGTCTCGACCAGTGAGCTTCTCAATAAAGGCAAGTGGATTGATTGACGCCATGATGTCCTGAAAAGTAAAGGCCCTACGCGTTCGTCCGAAATCTGTCTTAATCCGCCGAAATAAACTGTATTTATTTGATTTTAATTTATTACGCGCAGTGGCCGTCCGGGGCCCAAAACCTAAAGGAACTATTTTGGCGAAATTCAAAATATTATATTATTTAAATAAAATAACACTTATGACAGACAGCAATTTATTCGGACGCGGCCAACAAGAGAAAGAATGACAGTTGCCACAGAACATATTTTATACAATGACATTGTCACAGAGTAGGTACTATGCGTTCACACTTCATCAATCATCAATAATCTTAATGCCGAAAAGCCTATATTGCCAGGGCAGACTGAATAGAAATAGTGAGAGCAATTTCAATTAGCGGGAACGCAACACCGTCGGTTATAAGCCAAGTCAATTTCCGGTCTACGCCAAAAAATTTCAATATTTCAAGCAATCCTATTGATTTTCGGAAAAGGTTACTGACCTAGAGCTTTACTAGTTTTTTTTTAACAAGATTTGAGAGACTGCGACAAACGAACTGTGTGCCGAATCAATTTTTTTTTTTTTTTGCGTAAATAAAACTTAAAACGTAACAGGCGTTGGCGTTAGTATTTTGACAAGGTATAGCACGACAAAACTTCGGTATTATATTTCTATATTATAGAAGTGACTGTGAGAATTTACGAGTTTGTCAACCAATCGAAAGAATTACGGTGATGGAACCGTACGTAATCTAAATTCTACGGACACGTATGAAGCGATTTGCCTTCTCATTTCTAATTCGAACTGCTATGATACGCCCTTCGGGCATCAATTTTTCTATCCACTTTTAATATAGGAACCTTCAAGTCAAGGGTGAATAGGTATCTTGTAGACAAGCGCGCTCCATCTTAGACTGCATCAGCATTTGCCAGCGGATCTGATTGCAGCCAAGCGCTATTCTATGTATAAATTAAAAAAAATCTAGATGACCGTTCCGGACCGGTCCGATGACCCAGATTCTAGGTTCCAAGTTTTATGATTCTAGGTCCTAGAATCATAAAATTTGGCAGACAAGTAGGTAGGTCTTATAGCACAAGTAAAGGAATAAATCTGAAAACCGTGAATTTGTGCATTACAGAAAAAAAAATCGAAATGTGTTTTAATTTTCAAAGTAAGATAACTACCAAGTGGGGTATCATATGAATCGGCTTTACTTGAACATTCTAAAACAGATTTTTATTTATTTTTAAGCATAATAGTTATTGATTTATCGTGCAAAACGTCGGAAAAATACCCGGGTACGGAACCCTCGGTGCGCGGGTCTAACTTGCACTTGGCCGGTTTTTTTGAAATATTACAAAAAAAACACTCCACAGTCCACATCTCTCCACACTGACACCACATTAGTATCTACAATGCACCCGTGCGAAGCCGGGGCGAGTCGCTAGTAGGTACTTATTTGTATAAATACCTAACACCGAACAGTAGGGGTTGAAATATGCTCAATAAAATAAATGGAGCCTATAATGTTATCAATACAAGCTATTTAGATCTCCACGGGAAGCTAGTTGCGCCGCGACCCTCCGTGGGGAACAGGCAATTAAAGTAAATACGTTTGTATTATGTTTGTTATAGCTTATGCCCGCGACTTCGTCGGTGAACACAAAAAACCCCCTATTTTACCGCCCTTAGGGGTTGAATAGGCTATCTGTATACCAAATTTCGTACCGATCCGTCTAGTAATTTGAGCTTTTGTCTGGTGAAAGGCTTCAGGCGTGGCTAGTTACCACACTACCGGCAAAGCAGTGTCGCCAAGAGATTAAGCGTTCCGGTACGATGTCGTGTTGAAACCAAAGGGTTTGGTGTGTTTAATAAAAACTACCATACTCTTTTCACGTTAGCCCGCGTCCATCATCACTTACCACCAGGTGACATTGCATTCAAGGGTTAACTTGTATATCTGAATATATAATAACTATATATATTGTGTAGTATTTCTAAAGAGTTTTTTAGTGATACTGAATTAGTCAAGCAACCAAAATTAAACTCAATATAAGGTTGAAAAATGAGATCGTTATTTCGAACCGCTTTGATATTCTATTTATATGATTTTTTTCTGTACTACTTAATGATCTCATTAACTTTAACATAATTAAACTTCCTCTTATTCTGCCTTTATCCTCATCTTTTTCATGCAATATAATATAATTATGGACGCTATCACTTGGCTTAGTTCCCATTTTCTCTATGTTCATATTTATCATAATATACAGTTACTTCACACGGTTCACTAATACAATAAATACTCCAAACTTACAATTCAACCGTACAACTGTATTTTGTGGTGCCTACAAAATATATAGGTGATATTTTATTAGTGGTTAATAAGACCAAACAACTCGAGAAAGAAGTAAACTTGTCGGAATTTTAGAAACGTAAATATATTTGTGATTTTTTGTTCTGTTAAATTTATGACAGGGTGGCATAGATCAGACCAGGCATATTAAATCTATTTTCTGACTAAGGTAAATGAACGTTTACATCCATTTGTGTAAAAATGATATTTGCAGTCACGCAAAGTTCGCTTAAATGCAATCTCCATACAATTAACAATTTGAACTTAATGTTTACTTTTTTTTTTTAAAGTCAGTTTTTACCTCGCTACCAAAGACCATTCCCAAAATCCCAGTGCTTTTAAGTACTGGCAAATGAAGTAACAAGTAATCCTCCATCGAGCCATTCATCGGTCATTATATTTCCGCCGAGGAATGGTCTCAGCTGCGGTTTGGCTCCGAGAGATATCACGAAAATTGAGCGGCGCGGCGATTAATACGAAATATCGTCGGCAAGTACTCAACGCTTTGACTTCCTATTCATTTCTGAACCGTGTCTTATTTACACATAGGTAGAGATAGCTAATATCTCAGTTTCCGTATCTTATAAAGTTGCTTCAACTCAATGAATGGGGCTTAAATTATCTCAACTAGGATTTGTGCTCTATTAGTTTTACTTGAGGGTTTAAATAAGTGCAAGCAGACTTACACAAGTACACTACACTTACAGTACACTACAAGTAGAAGAAGAGTAGTAGTTGTGTAGAAGTACTCTTAGTTTAAGTGAGGTAGAAGTAGAATTGATCTTTCTTAGTACTTTAATGTTAAATTAATGTGCCAGATGGCGTGCGGGTATTCTTCCTCTTCCTGACTTCATCCAACGCTACATGTCATATTCTTCCACTTCTTCAGTCAATCTTCACTTCGGTGAATCTGCTATTTTTTGGATTAGCGAAGTTAATTAGCGCTAACATAATAAAGGAAATATGCTTTATTGTACTTCAAAAGAGGAATACAAACAATGAAATGGAATAAACATCCATACTAATATTATAAACGAAAGTGTGTCTGTGTGCTATAAGGATAATCCCGTCGTTCGGTAAAAAATCCTTTATCAATAGCGATCAAATGAAGCCCCCAATAGAGTTTCCGACACGAAAGACAATACCTTTATCAAGATTATTATCCAAGAACCGGGAAGCGAATGATCCATTCCGTACACGTACAAATTTTCGAGGGAAATGAAAGTTGGAGGAAAATAGTTAACTTTTTTCCGCAGAAAAGAAATTGTTTGGGCGATCGTTTGATGCCTCCCGCTTGTCTAATATTTATACGGGAAATATTTTAAAGGGATTGCTTTCCTATTTCGGAAACTTGGGGGCAATGCAATATTTTAATTTTAATGCATTATTTTAAACGCAAATAAAAAAAGAGAGAATTTGGTTTCGAGTACAATATTATGAGATTATAAGTTTTTTCCATTTACTTGTGCTATAAAACCTACGCACCTACCATTATAATATCTATAATCATGTGATTATAGGTCAACGGGAAGTTCCTTCTAGGTTTCTTGACAGACAGACAGATAACGAAGTGATCCTATAAGGGTTCCTTTTTCCTTTTGAGGTACGGAACCTTATTAAATGTAAACTTTTTAGCCTGCTAATAAGACCATCTTGTAAAATGGAGAAGCCTTTGGAGCGATTTAGTCAAGCGCAAATATTATGTCGTGGTTCAAAAATAACACGTTAAAATTAAAATCCGGTCACTCGGCCAAGTGCTAACTCTGGGCTCCACATTCGTACTCTCATAAGCCTCGGCCGAGTGCTCCAAGTAGAAACTATATTTTAAGAATACCTATTTCTTTAACATCATTTACACGTTTTAAATTATCTAAATACCACGATAAAAGTATTTTAATTGCCCATACCTGTTGTCTACATTATAAAATGTTAACGACAACAACCACGAAATTTGCTTAAAATCAAACCGGCCAAGTGCGAATCAGACTCGCGCACCGGAGGTTCCGTTCTCGGGTATTTTTTCCGACGTTTTGCACGATAACTCAAAAACGATTATGGTTAAAAATTAATAAAAATCTGTTTTAGAATGTACAGGCAAAGCCCTTTTGTATAACCCACTGGGTATAGCTGTTATCTTACTTTGAAAATTGAAAATACTTCTTTGTTCATGAACACATTTTATAATTTTTTTTTTGTGATGTAACCAAAAATTCACAGTTTTCGGATTTTTTCCTTTACTTGTGCTATAATACCTACCTACCTACCAAATTTCATGATTCTAGGTCAACGGGAAGTACTCTGTAGGTTTTCTTGACAGACACGACAGACGGACGGACAGAGAGACAACGAAGTGATCCTATAAGGGTTCCTCTTTTTCCTTTTGAGGTACGGAAACCTAAAAACGTATCGGCAGTTACCTTTGGTTTGGCATGGTCTCGTAACATTGTATACCTGAGTTTCATCACAGTTTCGCGTGTGCGTGGATACTAAACCTGCCCGGCGATGTCGCTGATATTGTTTTACCGGCTCTGCGGGCTCATAGAAGCCTTTATTATATACACAACAAATATTTCAACATGGTAAAATGCGGGGCCTGTGGACGATTTTTATCAGCGACAGCTTCGGATGCAGTCTCTTGCAAATGTACTTCAAGTTACCATCGAGCCTGTGTCGCGCTGGCTCCCGGCGCCGACGTCGATCCTGCCTGGAGCTGCCCGGAGTGCAGGAAGGGTCTGAGGCAGATTAGAGGATCGGAGACGCCCGTAAAAGGATTCAGTCCCATGCCGGACGCAGGCAGCACGGACCAGCTCAATCCTGGGCCCGCGAGTGATGCGCCAATGGAAAGTGGGTTAGAAATGGAGCTGCGTTTGTTCCGTGAGGAAATGCGGGCTATGCGTGACGAATTTCGGGCCTGTCGTAAGGATATGAGCGATATTAAGGCTTCCCTACTACTATGTACACATAGATTAAATAGTGTAGAATCAAAAGTAGAATTACTTGAAAAAAACATGACAAATAACAATCAATCAGCTGCAGACTTCTCTAAGCTGGAGAGCATGGTGTCCCAGCTAAAAAGCGACATCAACGATCGCGATCAGGATTTACTGGCAAATGACATAGAAATAACAAATGTAGCGGAGATGCCCGGGGAAAATCTTATGCATATACTATTAACGGTCGCAAATAAGATTAGTGTAAAACTAGAGGAGCGGGATGTGGTCAGCGTATCTCGTGTCGGTGGGCACCTGCGCGCGGACAGCCCCCAGGGCCCCGTGCCGGTCCGTCCGCGCCCCATCGCAGCTCGCCTGGCCAACCCGGCTCTCAAGGCTGAGCTGCTGCAGAGCGCGCGCGTCCGCCGCGGCGCGACCACCGCGGACTTGGGTCTGTCTACTGCACCACGGAGGTTTTACATCAACGAGCGTCTCACAAAACAAAATCGTGCTTTATTTCGGCAAGCCCGTGATGCTGGCCGCGGTCATAGCTGGAGGTTTGTCTGGACAAAACGAGGTCGAATTTTTGCTCGCCGCGATGAAGAATCGTCGGTGTGTCATATCAAATCAGAGGAAGACATTAATAGATACATTCTACGAAATGAAGTGGGTAAATAATGATCTTGCCAGTAGCCTATGTTTTTATGTGCTAACTTTGATGTTATACTACTTACATTTGCATACCAAAGTGTCTAATATAAGAAGTTATTATTTTATCTTAGAAAATTTGTTAACTTGGAAGCAATTTTTAAAACCGCATTGTAATCTAACAACCATTATTATAAATAACTTAAAAATATGTTATGTTTGGAATATTTTTATAAATAATGTACCAAAACTATTCTACTTTATGTCTTGCATAGTTGTCTTTAGGTTTGTTTATGACAAAATATTAACACTTTCCCAATTTATTTTTATTAACGTTATGGCCTTATATCACATGCGATTACTATGTAAAATTATAAAATTCTCTAAACTATATTTAGTCTATAAAATAAATCAGAAGGGCTGTACCTTTTTCTGTACTGTAATATTGTTACACTTCATTAAACCGAAAATCACTTTTTTATTATTGATATGTTCAAAATTGTGTTACCACTTAAAATACTATAATATTATAATTTTAGAAATATTACTTCTGTTAATAGCTCACTACACTATAATAATCTGTTCTACTATACTTAATCTATTACTTTTTTACTTCTTACTTTATTGCTGTAAACTAACTTGTGTATTATGTATTACTGTGACTCATTATAGCCTGTGTGTTGTGGTGCCAAAATGGAACATTCAAATAATATTAACCAATATTATGATATTTCCTTGCAGCTGTTTACTACTTATTACTAATACAATAATGACTATTATATACTATACAATATTATTATACTATATAATATTATATGCTAATAATAATTTATTTTATATTTTATACAGACTTATGGTAATAATATTATTAAAAGAAAACTATTTAAATGTTTTATTTTATTATTTTTATATTATTAAAAGGTAATAACAAAACTAATAAGTTATTAGTGGGTTTACTAAATCCAGGATCTTTAGGTACATCTCATGACGAGTTTATCGTTGCAATGCAGACTCACGGAGTGGACATAATGGCTATTAATGAGACGTGGTTAAAGGAGGGCGAAGACTGTCGCGCGCCAAAGGTACCTGGTTACAAGTTATGTCATATCCCGCGGCCGTCTAGCGTGCGCATGCGCGGAGGCGGAGTAGGTTTTTATGTTCGGCGAGGTGTGAATGTTAAACTTTGTGCTCACCCGGAAAGCCCTCCGGTGGAACAGATGTGGCTGGCGTGTCAGTTTAAAGGTTTAAAGCTTATCATTGGTACGGCATACCGTCCGCCTTGGCTCGATGCAACTATTTTCATAGATGCTTTGACTGCTTCGGTAAGTTCGTTTTCGAACTATGATCATACTATTCTACTGGGTGATTTCAATATTGACATGTTACAGCCCGACACTGCAAATTTCAAGAAGCTGAGTGACTTTTTAAGATACTTGAATCTTACGCAGTATGTCACGGATCCGACACATTTTACAGACCATAGCTCAACCCTTTTGGATCTCATTTGTGCAGATATTAGCATCTCAAATATCCACATTGATTTTATCCCCGACTTGAGTAGGCATGCATTTGTGAAGTGTGAAGTTGATGTCGTAAATACCAAACGAGTACCCAAGAAACTCACTTTTCGTTCATTAAAAAATATAGACAAGGACTTATTTGATGTACATCTTAACCAAATAGAATGGGATCTCATTATTGGCATGCAAGATGTAAATACCATGCTTGAGACCTTTAATTCATACATTTTATTGTTATTTGATGTCCATGCACCACTGAGAACTATTACTATTAAAGAGGAATCTTACCCATGGATCACTCCTACTATTGTACAAATGATGAAATTACGTAATGATGCACATGCAAAGTCACGTCTAGACGCTAGCTGTGAAGTTAGCAAGAAGTATTATAAAGATCTTAAGCATATAGTTAATACCGCTCTCTATAGGGAAAAGGAGGCCTTTCATAATCATTATATAAATAAATACATAAATGATTCAAAACTATTATGGAAAAACCTCAGAAAATACGTTGTTCCAAAAAGCAATACTTCTGATGAGGATATAATAAATACATTCAAAGATCCAAACATTATAAATAATCATTTCCTAGACATACAAGTGCATAAAAATGTCAAAGAAACTGATATTGTTTATTATAAAACGAATACTTTTGGCAATTTTAAGTTTAAGCTTCACTGTGTTACAGAAGGTGAAGTAAGAAAAATCATAAGTTCTCTGAGATCGAACGCTACTGGGATCGACGCGATATCATTAGATATGATTTTATTAACCTTACCCACAACCCTAAGCGTTATAACTGCAATTATAAATCGGTCAATTGAAACGGGTGTTTTTCCGAAAGCCTGGAAAACTGCAATAGTCAGACCGATTCCAAAAAAAGCGAATGTCACTACTCTCAAAGAATTACGTCCTATCAGTATTCTTCCCTGCCTATCAAAGATTCTTGAAAAAGTAATCTGTGAGCAGCTGACTAAGTACGTAGAGAAGCATGATATTCTGCCTGAGCGACAATCAGGTTTCAGAAAAAATTGTGGGACTGCCACCGCTCTGATTGATGTTGTCGATAATATACTAGCGTCACAAGATTCCGGTGAAGTGAGTTTGCTTGTACTACTAGATTTCTCGCGTGCCTTTGACACCATCAATACAACCTTATTGCTCGCTAAGCTGTCGTTCTATGGCTTGGACTCTAATTCCTTGCAATGGTTTGCAAGTTATCTCAATGACCGCTCTCAGTTTGTACAGTTGCGACATTCTAATGGCCATACTGTAGATTCGACACTCAAACCAGTGACTAACGGCGTTCCGCAAGGATCTATATTAGGACCCCTTTTGTTTATTATATACACAGCAGATATCATTAAGAGTATAAATAACTGTAATTACCATATGTATGCTGATGATACACAAATATATACATCCTTTAAACTAAGTAATATCTCTCAAGCTGTAACTTTAATTAATGAAGACTTGGAAAGTATTGCAGACTGGTCGGATTCAAACCAGCTCGTTCTAAACTGTAGTAAGACGAAATACATGTTTCTCGGAACTCGTCAGAGTATAGCAAAAATTCCTCTCAATGCTCCTCCAGTGTGCGTCAGAGGTGAAGTGCTGGAACGGACCACAGAAGCTAGAAATCTGGGAGTTCTGATTGACAGCGAACTTCGATTTGAGAACCACATACTTCAAGTAGCCCGAACCTGTTTCTATAAACTTAAAATTCTTTACCGCGTACGTAAATTTCTTACCACTGACACTCGCCTCAAGGTTTGCGAAGCATTAATTCTCTCCAGATTGAACTACGCCGACGCCCTGTATGGTCCCAGGTTGTTAAGTCGCACTCAACGGCTTGTTCAGCGAATTCAAAACGCCTGTATACGATTCTGCTATAATGTTCCTCCAAGATCGCACATCTCGCCCTACATCAATAAAGGAAACCTGCTCAATATGAAAACCAGAAGGGAGTTGCACTTGGCCTCGTTACTGTTTGGGGTGATACAGTCTCAAAAGCCTCACTACCTCTTTAATAAGATCGAATGGGCCAAAAAGACCAACACTCGCTCCAACAGAGTCTGGACTCTAAAAACTCCTCATCATGTAACCGCAGCATTTCGTGGTAGCTTTAAATATGCCGCTACGAAATGCTGGAACAACTTGCCTCCTCCCCTGCGCGATATAAGCAAATCAAAAACATGGTTCAAATCAAATTTAAGAATTTTGTTATTGCGTCAGCAAAAGGGTGAGGAAGGCGCTTAGTTCAGGTCCTCCCACATCTTTATAATTCTACTTTATTTTATTATATACCTACTTTATCATTAAATTATTGTACTAACCCTATATCTACTAACCACATTATTTATTTTGTATTGTATTTGTATTTTGTATATTGCATTCTATAGGTAGTTACCGTCCGAAACTTCTGGCTTCACGGAAGACCAGCGCTGTGCCTGCGTTCCCGACACAGGCGCAGCAAATGCTGAGTGGAGTCCATTTTGGCACCACACACCACGCGTCCCATTTTATATTTTATTTATTTTAAGTTATTGTTGGTACCAAATAAACAGTTTTTCTTTCTTTCTTTCTTTCTTTCTTTATTGGCAGTATATCTCAATGCTTCCTACACTTTTTTGTGCAATAAATGTTACGCTTCAAAATCAATGTATTACTTGTAATGGATTTTTGTGGGCTCTGTTTCTTATTCGAAATTTATTTTTGTAAACTTGGCTATATATTGTATCTCTACAAAGGTTTGCTCCAGATTGTTTTGGAAGTTAAAACCAATATTTTTAAAATCATGATATGATCTTATAGGGTTCATTAAATTTTCAGTTAAAAGGTCGCCCATCTCCAATTTTTAACTGACTTCCAAAAAAGGAGGAGGTTCTCAATTCGTCGGGATCTTTTTTTTTTTTTTTTTATTTTTTATGTATGTTCCCCGATTACTCAAAGACCGCTGGACCGATTTGGAATATTTTTTTTTTGTTTGAAAGGGTATACTGTGCAGGTGGTCCCATATAAATCTGATGAATATCTTCGGAGATGGAGAACAGAACTCCTCAATGGATAAGAGCAAATTGCTTGCGATCAGTGTAATAGCTTAGTAAACAGTAGGGTTTTAACTGGGCATAGCATATTATAGTACAGTGAGGCCACTAAAAATTGTGAAATAAAAAATTTTCAAAAGAAAAATAAAACCGACTTCAAAAACCAAAAACACTAAAAAGTAGAAAATAATTTTTGTTTAGCTACACATGTAATGTACCTAGGTATGAAGTCGGGCGAGCTTCACTCTTGGATTTCTAATTTTGTTTTAATATGCTCGCTCGACTTCATACCTAGGTACATTACATGTGTAGCTAAACAAAAATTATTTTCTACTTTTTAGTGTTTTTGGTTTTTGAAGTCGGTTTTTTCCATTAGTATGTATTGTTGTTATTCGTATAGTGGATGCGGACTAACTGTAGAGGTAGAGCTATGCTGCCTAGAGTGTACCTGAAAGTACTCTATAGGTTTTGATTCCGTCGAATTGACAGTCACGACAGACAGACATACAAACAACGAAGTAATCCTATAAGAGTTCCTTTTTTTCTCTGGAAATACCGAGCCCTGAAAATGAAACAAATTTTATTCATCGTGTTGGCAAAAATTACTAACAGTATTTTGTGTCGGTGACCTAGTAACAGTCTTCAAGTGGTTGTAAATCAAAGCTACTAATGGCATACTTAGCATTCTGAAACATTTGCCGATTCTTCTTTTCTCCAGAGTCCTCAGTTCGCTTTGATATCTGTTCGTCTGAGATGAGCTGAGAAGCTCTCCACAATCGCTTATTGATTTAAACGACAGCTTTTGGGTCAAGGACGCAGATACTGTTCTACGGATTCTCTTCCTTTAATGTTCAAAGGACTCTTTAAAGATTAGTGTCAGGTACACCTCATAAATAAAGATTTTCGATGACAGGTTCAGTATCCTCTAACTCAACCGAAAGTTAGTTTAAAATCGATTGCAAACTTTTTTCAACAAACTCACTGACACGAAGAACTAATCAACAGACAGACATGAAAGCAATTGCCATCCAGTTCCAAGCTATGTTTAAAATTTCAAGCCTGTAGGAGTCTAGGTCACCGGGAAATTAGTTTGAAATCGATTGCAAAATTTGTGTCGTACGTACAAACAGACCGACAAGAAAGCGATGTGATAAAAACGTGTTAAAAATGATGAGTGATGTTGCAAAATATACAAACACAGATTTTTGTGTGACCTATCAATTAAATTAATGCTACAGCGTAACATTTGCAGATCCTTCCTCTCTGCAGAGTCCTCAGTTCGCTTTGATATCTGTTCGTCTGAGATGAGCTGAGAAGCTCTCCACAATCGCTTATTAATTTAAACGACAGCTTGTGGGTCAAGGACGTAGATACTGTTCTACGGATTCTCTTACTTTAATGTTCAAAGGACTCTTTACATATTAGTGTCAGGTGTGCCTCATAAATAAAGGTTTTCGGTTACAGATTCGGAATTTTAATTTGAACCGACTTAAAGGAAACTTCTGCCTAATGTTTTCTTTCTTGGTTTTGTGATAGGTAATACTATTCCTGTTGCTTTATATTATGTTCTTCTTTATAATAATGTAAATTTTCTCTTACAGGTGTGGTCCACTAGCCTAACGTAACATGAAAATATAAAATATAGTTTTATTTCTTTTGAATGGATTCATTAAATGTTAATAGATCTATCACTGGTTGAAAAATATTAAGAAATGATAAATGTATCATGTTATATCATTAGATTCATAATATATACATAGTTGTATTGCAGCTTTGTATGAAGACTGCGCGGTCATCTTTAATAACTTGCCTCCATTCCACTAAGTTTAAGTCTCTATGATATACCTCACTTACTTTACTAACGTATATATTTCTATTGTCACCAGGAATTTGCGACCCTCACAAAAGAGCTCAACCAGGCGCGAGAGCAGCTTTTAGAAAGAGAAGAGGAGATATCAGAACTCAAAGCAGAAAGAAACAATACCAGAGTAAGTACTATTAGAGTTAAAAATATGTTTTCACCTAACCAGCTCAACAAGGGCGCCTTTGCCGTCTACAACCAGTGAGCAAAAGTCGTTTAAGAGAAAAAATGTTGAACTTTTCTTGAGACAACACTTTTTCCTTAGAAATTAGTGATGTGAAAAGTTGTATGTATTACACATCGATGTATATGGATGGGCCCTTCGAAGATAAAAAACGCGCTCAAAAAGTCAAGAGAAATTGCAAAAGTCTCTTGACTTTGTCAATGACGATGACGTAAGATTCAAGCGTATTTTTGCGGACGGAATTGTATGGAAAAGGCTAATCCATATACATCGATGGTATTACACGATAGCAGTGTTTGTTTCTTGTGCCTTTGAATCCCTCACTACACTTAGGATTTCTATAATAGATTCTATTCGCCTTAAATATAATAAAAATAAACTTTGCTATCTTTTTAAACAAATAACTATTGGCGCAGGGTTGAACATGTATCTCTAAAACCACATCCCAAATGCGTCAATGTTGTATGTATCAACGGCTTTACGACTCGTGTCTCAGCAGCGTAAAGAAATATGGAAAAGTCAAGAGTTCCGTTGACAGTGACGCAGAATTCACTCAGCACTCGAGATAATCGTGAAGTTGGTATCAGTTTTTGTCACTTGCAGAAAAATTTCTCTCGCCGACATAAATAATTCACGAAGCATTCCCGCCTAGCTCCGAAAAGTTTAAGCGTTCCTTTCAAACTTGATGATTTGGTTCTTGAATTCTGAATGACGTTTTATTTCAAGTTTATTTGCCATACTATAACTACGAGTATTTTTCTTATTGATTTTTGTACTTTTGTCTGTTTGTTTCTAGATATTTGTTACCTTCGGCTATAGTAGTGATAAGATCACCATTTGCATTTTACATTGTTTCTGTGGTTTTTGTTACTATTTAATGTTGTTTTAATTATGTCTGCAAAATTTTATCTCGTGATGTATCTTAATCATTAGTTTTTCTGATTATTTTTTTCTTCTGTTTTATTGACTTGGGTTTTGAGATTTGACTAATTTTCTACAAATTTTTTATAGTAATTCTTGTGTCTATATTTCGTGCTCCTAATGTTTTTGTGTTCATCTTATCTTACGTTTCATTAATTCATTAATAATCTATATACTAATAAATAAAATTGGAGTGTCTGTCTGTAATTTCGAAATAACTACCTCATATTAAGCTCATATGGTTATTTGAACGATACCAACACCGAATCACACGTTTTTAAAATTTTTGTCTGTCTGTCTGTCTGTCTGTCTGTCTGTTTGAAAAGGGTAATCTTCGGAACGGCTGAACCGATTTTGACGGGATTTTCACAGACAAGTAGAGAATTGACCAGGGAGTAACATAGGCTACTTTTTTAACCGACTTTCAAAAAGGGAGTTGTGTTTTTCTACCTATGTACACCGAAATCTCCGAGATTTCTGAACCGATTTGCGTCATTTCTTTTTTAATCGATAGAGGAACTTTGCGACATTGTTTCATAAAAAATTTGGAGTCCAACTCCTCAATCCTGATGCTGCAGGGGATCTGACCAATCCACGCGGGCGAAGCTGCGGGCATCAGCTAGTTCATTAATAAAAAAAAAAGTTCTGTCTATTCGTAACCTATCGTTTATCCATTTCATTTGAAACTTTGCACTGTTACTTAATAAGGCAAAGTTCTTAGTATCATCAATATGTACAATACACGGAGGGAACACAAATTGCAAAAAATAAATAAGTATAAGTTTATTTCAAGTAACTAAGACTCATACACGGGATTATGCTAGTTATATTATCTGTATAATAACGAAAAACTTCCATGAACCACTACTACATGGTTTCTATACCAGCAAAAATCTTGCAGCAGCGGTCCCCATAACAACAGCCGAGCCTGCTGGCTGAATGCGTGCCGGGCGTAAGTTAGTCAGTTATAACATAATACCTACCTTACACCAATTCGCAGTTATTGTTTTTAGTATCCATCTCATCATTTATGGGTCATGAAATTTTATCATACGGTACCGATACAGCGTCACCGCTCCCTTTATTCTTTCCCAATACGAGCCGTAAGCCGTAATTCCCAATTCGAGTTCCGCAATAAACGCCCGCAAATGACGCAACGAGCGTCACCGGGGACCATTTGTTCATATCCGTTGGCAACTGGCAGTTGGCACACAATTTACCGTCACTCGGATAATTGTGGAGATTACGCTGTCACAACTTTTTGGCACTTTATTGGAAGCTTTCCGGGCACATTAATAATGATTTAGGCAACATTGCTTTGTTAGGATTCCTAAATTTCCTTTTAAATATGATTCTTGGACTCTCTGAAATCAAAGTTGGAAGAAATGTGATTGGGTAATATTACTGTAAGATAGACTTGGCCCTTAACTCGAGCACAGATTTTGCCTTTTACATTAACCATTTCAATTTCAACTTCCCTAAAGATGGTTAACCTAAATAGTCACTGCTTGGATACCATTCATGCTTCCAAAACTGTTCAGGGTTGGGGTCTGTTAATTTTTTGTTAAACGTGTCTATTATTGTTTCACTTGCTAGTAATTTTAACAGCTTTTCTTTCATTTTAATTCCAGTTACTTCTAGAACATTTAGAATGCCTAGTGTCAAGACACGAGCGCTCACTGCGCATGACCGTGGTGAAGAGGCAGGCGGCCGCGCAGTCCGGCGTCTCTTCGGAGGTGGAAGTGTTGAAGGCACTCAAGAGTCTCTTCGAACACCACAAAGCGCTAGACGAGAAGGTAATATCTATACTCCTACATTAGTAGAAGGTATCACTATTTTCTTCATTAACTTGTTACTCAATGCCATTCTTAATAAGCTCTTCTAAAATTTTACATTACAACACATGTTCTGATTATGGTCTAGCTTTCCAAATCGGGGTATGAGTTTGATGGTCTTTGTACATTTATAGTACAAAATAGTAAAACGTAACTAAATAACCAAGAGACTAAAACTTAAATTATTCTCGTGAGGATTTAGTTATGTTGGCATAAAGAATTACACCATTGCCTCCTTCTATTTGGTTTTTTAATCAAAAAGCGTACAGTGTCTAGTGTCTACCAATTCTTGATTTTTTTACACATTGACTTGTTTTGTGTTTCAGGTTCGAGAAAGATTAAGAGTAGCTTTAGAAAGAAATACAGCGTTAGAAGAAGAATTGGCGTTAACCAAAGAAGAAGTAAGTTTAGTTCTTTTCTAATGTCCATACCAACTGACTAGACTGAAATAAAAAAAAGCGTTTTTGATATTCTTTAAGATAGAGTTTACTCTTGCCCCAAATAGAAAGCAATTATTTTTAGGGTTCCGAACCCCAAAAGGAAAAACGGAACCCTTATAGGAACCCTCGGTGCGCGAGTTTGACTCGCACTTGGCTGGTTTTTTAATGACATAAACCTGTTCACATACTGAATTCTAGATTTCGTTTCGAGCAAACCTCAAGATGATTTCGATGTTGTTTTTCAGTTACAACAATACAAAGCGTCCGGCACGCAAGAATCAGAGAAGCCAAAAGAAAATGGCGCCGTTTCAACCGGCTCGCCCGAACAGAACGGCGAGCAAGTACAGACCAAGGTGCGTGTGGATTTCACTGAGGCTTCTATTGACTCACACATGAACTTTCAGTACACGAATATGCACTGCTACACTACACAATCAAAGAATAAAGTCTTTCAATCATTTTTATAAGGCGATTTAACAGTCCGCTGTGAAAAAATACTACAGAAAACCAGAAAGGAAAATCTGAATTAAACTTTTTATAATTGATGAGTAACTGTAAAGTAGAAAATCTAAGGAAAGCTTACATCATGCAATGAGGGCGAAACTGTAAAGTTCTTGCATTGACTTGTCAATAAAATAGCAGATGTGTTAAGGCTTATTGAAATAAATAAAATATTCACACACCAATCTCAAGAATTAACCGAATAGACTGTTTAAACATGTCGAGCCAGCACTACAAAAAAGACTGTTTTTACTTGTTTATACTTACATATTTTAAACTAACTTTATTTTATAGGTGCTTCGTGAATGATTGTGTAGTACTATGTGATGTTTTTAGATTGAATGGTGCTGTTTTACTCAATTCTCACATTGTTTTATAAAAATAAAATATTTAAACTATAATTAAGCCACCAAGACCCTCTGCAAAGGCGGATTGGGTAAAACAAAAGAGGCTATTAGAAAGTTTTGCCTAGCGAAACGATAACTAATTTAGTTGGCATGATAACTTTGAACGTCCTCTCGCACTGCAGGATTTTTGATTACTTTTCTGTTTTGTCTTTCTTTTTACTAATTGAATTTTTGTGGCTACCTAATAAAACTTTTGTTCTTCCTTTAAATAATGTAATTGGAATACTTGAACCTCCCTTTTTTCGGTCTATAGTTAAGGGCGAATCTAGCGAAATTTCGCGAGCGGAAATTTCCCACGGAATTCCCTACAATGTGATTCATTGAACTCTGCTTGATTTATTTCAAGCTTGGGGAGGGATACAATAGAAATAGTTCTCACAAGGTCAGGTAGTTTCCTAGGATCTCAGGAACCTAGGACCAAGGATTCCTAGGACCTAGAATTACACGCTCGGTAATTCCACTATAATATGTCACATTTAAATGTTACGAAAACCCATATTTGTGCGGACAATATGACGAGATCAAATTTCGCTTGCCTTATAAGTATTATAGTACTTTATAAGTATTCTTGATTATAAGTAGGGATGACAAAAATTAGTTTTAAGAGTGGTGATAAAGAAATATTGATGCTAATAATGCTGAAGTCTGCAACTGGGGATAATGATTATATACTTGTAATAATGATCTTGGCGATGAATTAGATGATCATATTAATAACTCTAATATTATTATAGCTAGGAATAGTAGTTGTAATATAGATCACGACTCAGTTGATTAAATAATAATCAAACAAGATTAGTTGCATAATGCAACAAAGCTGAATGAAATGATCCTCAGTGCGCGAGTACGTGTGCAATTATTTATTTATATTATTTTGGTCGTCGTCGCAGGAACAAAGTAGTGTTAACGGCGAATCGGAGAGCAAGAAACTCACTGAGCTCCAAAACACGATCTCTAAACAGGTCAGCGCCATACTGGATACAGATTATATACGTACATTTGAGCTGCTGAGTGTTTGACACATCTAAACTTTGTGACATCCTGAGGTCCACAGTTTCGAGTCGTTTTAGTCATGTTTTGTGATTTTTAAGTTCCAATGTATATCAACTTGTGAATAACGATTTGCGTTATTAATAAGAATGTTGAATTCAAAATTATTGAATTCAATATATTCTATTTATTTAGTTAGCAAACTTGAGAATGACAAATGAAATTAATCATTGAAAAGACTGAGTATAATGTAATTGAGGCCAATAGTGATACAAGCTCTAAGCTTAGAGTTATGATTTACGAAAGGGAATAAAGTTTGACGGACCACACTAAAATAAAATCTCTTGGCTTCTACTTGACTAAAAATAATCAGTTTGTTTTATTCTTAAACGGTTATAATTTTTTTTAATTCTCTATTCCATAACTGTACAGCGTTAATCTTTGTGGCCTGTGCTGGGACATTTACTACAATAATAATAGGTAATATTCTTTCGTATTCTATAATAACTCTGTTGTTACTGTGACTGTTTTTTTGACTCTAATTAGTAAGTACTTATAATCACAAAACATAGCCATGACGACTTGAAACATTTAACCGCAGTTTGCCTTAGTTTATTATTTATAGATTATCGCAACGCTTTCAATACGATACCTGTAAACAACTGGCCGAAAATAATCAATATAAATAAATGTCTAAATTGAATTTAAAAGTATCCACATTTCCATTGAAATAATACTAAAACAAACTATTGACTAGCTTCTTATTCAAAATTTTTGTAAGTGTTTAAGTAGTTTCAATGTCGTGCAGAAAGCTGTTGTCTGTAATATTTGTGATGCATTCACTAACTTATTCATCGCCTGTGAAACTAATGTCTAGCATTATTATTGTAACAAAATATAACACCTAAATTTTAAAGGAATGCAGTTATTGTACAAAAACCTAATCATTATCGCATACTTAGTGATTTATTTTCCTTTATCGATTTATTGGTTCTTATGCATGAAATGATTATTATTTTTGTCATCTAATAATATTCGTTACTTTTCGATTTCATAACTGGAATGAGTAAAATCTAGAAAACTTTGTCTATTTTGACTGCAAAGAATATTTACTTGCAAAGCTATTATATTTTAGACATAATACTATTTAGCATGTGTATTTGTATTTCTGTAGAACTTTTTTGGCACATCAGAATACCTACTCATACAAGTTGAAAACAATCTCTACATTTAGTTCAAAATCGAGGTAGTATAGAATTAAAGTCAACTATTCCACACATAAAACATCAGTTGCATTTATTTGAACATGTTAGAATCATAACCCAAGATTATACCTATCATTCATCCATCAAAAGAGTTCAAAATCGTTAGTTTGGTACATTTCTCAATACTCCATTGTAATTAAATTCGTACAAGTTTGAACATGTGCAAACAAGTTTAATCATGACCAAACATGTTTTGATTCCTCAGTCAGCAGAGTTAAGTTCGTGGCAGCGACGAGTGGCGGAGCTGAACAATAAGGTGACAGAGCTGGAAGAGAGACTGGGCAAGGGGGAGAAGGAACTGGTGAAGAAGCAGGAGGAGTGTGCCAAGTTACAGCGAGACCTGAGGGAAAACGTCGCGCAAAAGGAAGACCAGGTTCGTGGATCATAATCACCGATGTCTTGCCCTCTACTATTTGAACATCACGTTTAACGAGAGATGCAAATGGATCGACGTGATTTTGAGGGTCCCGTACCTCAAAAGGAAAAACGGAACTCTTATAGGATCACTTTGTTTTTTGTCTGTCTGTCCGTCCGATATTTATTTATTTTTATGTATAATAGTTTTTGATTTGGAAAAAATGTTGGAAAAAATACCTGAGTACGGAACCCACAGTGCGCGAGTTTGACTCGCACTTGGCCGGGTTTTTTTTTGCATAGATATAGTTGAAGTCCTGGAGAGTGGCATAGGCTACTTTTATCGCGGAAAATAAAACAGCTCCCACGGGATATTTAAAAATCTTAGTCAACGCGGACGAAGTCGCGGACATCAGCTGGTAAAAAAAATTCGTACTCTACTCGGTGAGCTCTACTATTCTATTCTATTCTATTGTTTCAGGAGGAAAGGATAACAACCCTGGAGAAGAGGTACCTGAACGCTCAGAGGGAGTCCACGTCCCTGCACGACCTCAACGAGAAGTTGGAGCAGGAGCTGCAGCATAAGCAGGCACAACTCAAGGTATATCTCATAAACTCCTTTAGATAGGTTCACAATCATTGTATTGCTGTTATTAATCATAATGCGTACAAAATGAGACCTCACTCGTCATTTTTACTTTTTGTGTCAACTTTCGTGTCAAAAGTACATTTTCAGTCCTTATTTTAAAGGTGAATATTAAGGGTATTTTGGACATGACAGTTGATACATAGAGTCAAAATGGCGAGTGAATTTCTCATTTTGTACGGACTATATTTACTTATCTGTGACTAAAACCATAGAGAAAACCGCCCTTGAGGTTTGAGGACGAGCCTGTTTCCGATACCCGAATGATTTATTTATCTACTACTAAACAAAATAATTTGTTCTGTCAGTCGGTATAATCCCTCCTCCGTCTCGCGCCTGTAATCCCACAGGATTGCTCTGACTGTTTTTGTGGTCAGAGTTGAGGTGCTGCGTCTTTCTTGATGACTAATTAAACTTTGTTTACTCCGTCTATAAATGTGTTGTTATAAATGCTCGTCTTGCGTGTTCCGTTTTCAGTATACCAATTTCTAGTGGCAAAGTATATAAAGCTGAGTTTAGGTAGTTATCAAAAAACCTCGATTCCAGTCCACCCCGTCTGTTTGCGCTCTCCCTTAGAGTAACCGCGTAGTAGCCGCAACTCATGCACACAGCACATAACCCATCCCGCCGTCATCCTTGCAGCTGCAGGAAGAGAAGATCGCCGCCATCGAGGAGAAGCTGGAGCTGTCGGCGCAGAAGCTGGCGCAGATGTGCTCGCTGCCCGAGATGGAGGAGCAGCTCAAGGCCAGGATGGAGGCGCTCAGCCAGGTGAGCTTGCAGCTCGAGGCACCGGAGTTGAACTACAAGCATAGGCCTCTCCCACACGCGAAGACCGCGACTAAAGGCTCTATACTACTCTAAGACTAAATTAATATATAGAGGGCACTTTGACTTTGCTTAGACTTAAGATACTGTTAAAACGAGACAGCGTTATCTGCCATAAATCTGTCTCGTTTTAACTGAAACTTAAGTCCAAGCAAAATCAAAGTGCGCTCTATAGATTTCAACCTCAGTCTTAATTATTATTATAGTTGTCACAAAATATTAGGTCCGTTTTGACGTATCTCATTCACGATCACTAGCTAACTTTGTACGAACATACTAATATGAAATTGAAAAGTCAGATACTCCTACATAAATATGAAGTTAAGTAGTTATTTGCAATTTAGAGCAAAGAAATCGTATCAAACATTTTATTTAAGTTTTAACCTTTCCAAAAATCAATTATTATTGTAGTCCCATGTTTTAGTTTGGACCACTAACTGCGCAGCTTTACTTAGTAACAATATTTCCTGCAAATAAATCAAATCATATTCAAGCAGATGGTGGTACCTTAGTTCAACTTTTGTGGTGCAAAAAGAAATTGCCAATTATTTTATACTGACTAATTTTGGATTCGAAAATTGAATAATTTTAATGACATAATTGGCAATTGCTAATAGAACATAAGTATATAGTATCAATGTAAAAGTTGTTTTAGACTCACATCCATTTTCACACGCTTTGACGTAGTTAGGACTCGGTGGCGGGTACTTGATGTAGTTAGATGAATGGCAATAATTATAATTTATGTCATAGTATGTGGGTAGGTAAAGAATCATCAAGGAGGTAAAAATTAATTATTGGGGCGACGAAGTCTAGACAAAGTTTGGCAGGAGATCATTTAAAATGTAAAACAATGTATTGGTTTTGGCAAGGTCCTTGCCAAAACTTATTTGCCACCATCATCCTTGCCGCAAGGATGATGGTGGCAAATGAGTTGTACACTTGACTTTAACTAAACTAAATTGATAGATCTAAAACTCCTCGTCACTACAATAATCTCTGAGGATAAGGAAAGCACTACTTCAAAACCTATCAATTGAGTTTTATGTAAAGTTTTACAGACAAAAGTACAATTTTCAAAGAAAATCAAGCTCCATTGGCGTATCTGTAACAACAAAAACTAAAAGAGACATGAAACTGACTGGCTGTCCCATATTCTCAATTGTTCGCTCTTGACATTGTGGCTATGGGTTTTGTTCACACCTTTTCATAGTATCTTTTCCGTCTTTGCAGGCTCAAGAACGGCATGGATCAGCAGAGGATAGGATCCAGAGGCTAGAGGCCAGCGTGGAGGAGAAGAACGCGGAGCTGATGCGGCTCAACCAGCGGCTGAGGATGAACGAGGAACACAACACGAGACTGTCTGCTACCGTGGACAAGCTTCTATCTGAATCCAATGACAGGTGAGGGTTGATCTATTGATCTCAGATTTCAGCTTCGTGAAAGATTCTCAGTTCTTCCAGAACGAAAGAGAATTTCTTGTGAAAATGCTCCCTGCGAAGTATGATTTGAATACCTTAAAGGCAAAAGTGAATTGGTATCTTCCAGGCAAGCGTGGCTTCAACTTAGACCTCAACATTGCTCTTTATTAGGCCTGTGATTGTTAAATAAAAAAATAACCAGTCAAGTTAAGAAATAACACTTTTTTTGTGTGATGTAACCACATATTCACGGTTTTCGGATTTTACCCCTTTACTTATGCTATAAGTAATTGCTTCTTGCCAAATTTTATGATTCTAAGTCAATGAAAAGTAGCCCATAGGATTTGATTCCCTTGACGAGTCTTCACAGATACGACAGACAGATAAAGAAATGAGGGTTCCTTTAGGGAGATATAGAACCGAGTGCAAAATTGACTTGAAATTGCTTCTGCAATACATAATGGTAGGATTAAATCAAATAACTCCTTGTTTTGAAGAATCTAAAACTAAATTTGCTTTATCAAATTGATTCTTGTCCCCAGATTACAAGTGCACTTAAAAGAAAGAATGCACTCGCTGGATGAGAAGAACGCGCTGACGCAAGAGCTGGAGAAGACGAGGAAATACGCGGATGAACTGCTCTCAGAGAAGGCGGAGATCTTGAAGGAGCTGGCTAAATGGAGGATGGAGACTGAACAGGTATCTTCTTCTTTCTTCTTGATCCGTTTTCATACTTAGGTCCATTTGATTGACGGGCGCTTAAACCACGTTTTTATTATTCTGATAAAAGTGAGACCTTGACTGTGATCACACTGAATGGTAAGTGATGATGCATTCTAAGATGGAAGTGGACTAACTTAGAAAGAGTATGGCAGTATAAAATCCATACCCCTGTCCTCTGATCGGTTTATGCACGGCTTCGTACCGGAACGCTGAATTTCTTTGTGGCTCGGCTTTACCGGTAGGATGGTGAGCTAAAGGCGTATTACGGTTGTCCACCTTTAAACAGCAACTCTATAGGGTGCATACTCGGAAATAGGTAACTAGGTAGGATTAAAATAATATAACAATGTCTATTTAGCTTTTTTCATTTATATTTTTATTTATAATCATAAAGTACTGACAGCAGTACTTTACTAAGATTACAATCTAGCCTAGCTTTTTTCATGAATACTTTCTATCTTTGCTGTACCTATTTTACGCCCTTTACAACCTCTCGCACTGCCAAGCGAGTTATGAATCTCTTATAGAGAAAAGTGCTTCGCTGTCCACTTTTTCTTTCGTTTTCTCTTTATATTACAACTTTCTGGTAAAAATTAAAAAAAAAAATGTATTTAGTAAAAGTTGTGTTTGTGTTTCCCAGCTGAAGAGGCAAATGCTGCAAGCGGAAATAGCGTTTAATATTCAACAAACGGACGCGCTCACCAGGTCGCTGTCTCCCGCCGCGCCGCAGCCGCCGCACGCGCCGCCCGTCTCGCTGTTCCAACCTAAGGTATTGTTATACAATGTGTTTTTTAACTGGGACAGTATCGGGAAATCCAAAACCATAGCAGGTACCTTTACGACTTTTTTTATGGAAACAATTTTGGTATCGTTACATGAAACTGAGTCAATCAGCATCAAAAAAATTTAGTTGATTTCATTGATTTTTATGGATAACTCACTCTTGACCAAAAAATTGACTAGGCCAAAATTGATTTCACAAAAAAAAACCTTAAGTTTCCTAAGACAGTTTCCCTGTATCTCTTATGGTTTCGGATTTCCACCATACTGTGCCAGTCAAAAAAGACACTGTATAGTTGTGTCCGACCAATGTTGTAAAGAAAAATAATTGTAATAATGGATTGTTCGATCGAGTTGTGGAGTAAAGTCGATAAAAATTTGATCCTGCACCCCATGTTGTTTTTGGGACAAAAACCTTTTTAACGTTTTGTGTATATTGTTTTTTTTTTTTTTTTGCAGCTGGACGGTTCGTGGGAGAAGCTCCAGCAGGCTCACCATCTCGCGAACGTACAACAGGCCTTCGACGTGTCCAGTGATGCTGAGGTAATACCATTATCAATTATATTGGGTTTTTTGTTTTTGGGTGTGCGTTTGACGGCAGTCAGATGATGAGGCGTTGGAGCGCATTTGCCTAGACGATGCCTAATCAGTCCTAGCCTTGAAAGTACTTAAGTTATATGTGGCAGGAAACACGGGCACTGGAAGGGTGTTGAAATCTTGTAAAAAAAACCCAAGATGGCTAATTTCAAAAGGGCCGCTTTGCAAATTAAAACACTTAAAAGTACATAGTTTTATATCTTGTGCGATGGTACGGAACCCTTTGTACACGTCCAACTCGCATTTAACCGATTTTTGATTTATTTATAGAACGATGAATCGGAAGGCGCGGAAGGGGGTCACACAGACGCGGCAGCCCTAGCATTAATGTTACAAGAACAATTAGATGCAATTAATACAGAAATACGGCTCATACAAGAGGAGAAGCAGAGTACCGAGGCCAGAGCTGAGGAGCTGGAGTCCAGAGTGAGTATTGTGAGTCCACCTTCTTCTTCTTCGTAGAGTATTGTATGAGAATGAGAGAGAACGCTGATGTTACTAAAGCTATTAGAGCGATTAAAGTATATAGGTCTCATACGAGAAGAGAAGCAGAGCATCTAAGCCAGAGCTAAGGAGCTATAGTCTAGAGAGTATTGTGAGTCCGTCTTTTTCTTACGGTGTTGTATAAGAATGAGAGAAAGATCATGGTGTAGATCATGAAGTGTAGATTTATTTGAGCTCTATCAAGGAAAACCGCGTAGACTAAATTACGACGCTTTTCCTTTAATTCATTAAAGCTGCCGTATGTGATTTATAATGCGTAAATTTTGAGAAGCGGCGTACCATACTTGCTCTATGGTTAACAGTCATGTCAAAAGTCAGAGCGTTTACGCTTAGTTGGAGAGGAAAAGAGGAATAATAGTCATCATGATAAACTTGGCTAATATTCTTTAAAAAAAAAAAACCGGCCAAGTGCGAGTCAGACTCGCGCACCGAGGGTTCCGTACTCGTGTATTATTGACGGATGGACAGACAGACAACAAAGTGATCCTATAAGGGTTCCGTTTTTCCTTTTGAGGTACGGAACCCTAAAAAAGTACCTTGACAGCACAGTGCAAATATGGCGAGTCCCTTCTTACACAATACGTATTAAACCCGTTTATACTTTGTCGCAACAGGTGGGCAGCTACGAGCATATGAACGTGGTTTCACGCCGCGGCGAGTCCCCGCCGCCCGCCGCCTCACCTTCCCGGCCGAACCACCACAAATACCATACCGTGAGTACTGAGTATCTTGCGTACTAAACAAATAGATAAGTAACATACTACCCGGTAGGCAGAATTACACATCGAACTTTAGAAAGAGACTATAGTTTATGCCCGCGATATTGTCCGCGTGGACTGCATAAGCGGTACAAAAAATATATAAGTAACATACTACCCGGCAGGGAGGATTATACATAAAACTTTAGAAAGAGATAGTTTATGCCTGCGATATTGCGTGAAATACATAAACACCTCTATTTTACCACTCTTTTTTCATTTCCAATGACCCTGTTTACGTTGATCTGGTTACCTATGTATTGAATTGTGTCGGTGGCTGCGCAGGCGCCGGCGTCGATGTCGCCCGCGCACCATTACCGCGCCGCGCCCGCCTCAGAGAGCCTGCCGTCCAGCCAGGTCGGTCCTGCCCCTAATCCCCCACCCGCACTGCTAAATCTTTGCAGCCTGTACCCCACTACCCCATACAAACTATTGTCATTTAATGCTACTTTTTGCAGCTTACTCAAAAGATTATACTATCGTACAATGCTTGTGCAACCCTGACATGCTATCAGCTAGGCAATTCCACCTACATAATATATAACAATATATTTAGTGGTATTTATCTATTTTCGAAGTCCCATCCCATTGCGCGTTGAGTAACTACTCTAAAGAAAGATCTGACCGCTTTGAGTAACTAAAAAAACTCAGGATCTGACCATTCAGTGATCCTTAATCGGTTCGCAATGGTCAGTTATCGTGATAGTCTTGTTACGAAAAAGTTTCTGAAACACAATTGTACCCCTTATAAAAGTTTAAAGACAATCTAATGGAACTCACTACTCTGCCATTGAAAACAGTCATGTATGATTAGTACGGATTACTTTGCACAATTACCCCCTTTTACCCTCACCTACCCCTTAGCCTAAAAGCGACCTAAGCAGTTCACTACCCAGACCTAAAAGCGAAAAAAAAAATGCTTTTCATCCCCCACTCTCCTGCCGTATATTTGGATCGATACCACAGCTTTATTGCAGTGTCGGCTTCTACCAAATTGTAGATTTGTATTGCGTTGAAAAAAAAATGAAATTTTTGTTTGTTGGTTTTGTGTACGAATTTTGTATTTATTGTATTAAGAATTGTAGATGCTATATTAAGTATATCTCTCTTAGTTATATTGATGTAAATAATTTTTTCTTTTGTATAATGGATACGATGCGAATTGTGACATGTATAATTTTTTTTTTTTGTAGTTTTAGTAAACCTTATGGTAACTATCTATCAAGGAATACACCACTTGTGGCTTTTTGGCGGATAAATATAATCCATCAGTAATTTTTGTTTATCCGATTAGTGTAAATTTTCACTAGCAACTTTTTCATATTATGGATTAATGATCTCTATATACTACGCACTAGATAGGTCATACGGAACAAAAATTATATTCTATGAAGCTGTCAAAAGTTATGAGCAAAAGAGAGTTGCAGCCCCAAAAAAATTGTTTGGAGTTACCCGTCTAGTGCACAGTACATTGAGGTCCATTGATACCTATATAAGTTAGATCTAAGTATCTATTTCACTAGTGTCGTTGAAAGGTATATCTATTATGATGCCCGTATATCCTGAAAAACGTTGATGTTTTTGTTTCAACAAAATTTTGTAGTTTAGCCGATTCTTATTTCAATCACCAAGTTTTTGCTTAGAGCCTATGGCTATAGATAGATGTATGGAGGAACTCATATTCGAATTTTGTTTTTGAAAACTATAAAAGTTTGCTGTTGGCTCTTCTCACACTTGGGCGCGTTTGCAACCCTCCTAGCTTTAGCTTTAAGTTACGTAATTACTATCACAACTATATAGTACAACAATTTCGACCATCAAAAGGAGTACAATAGTACCTACTTTGAATAAATGATTTTGAATTTGACTTTGACTTTAAAGTTCTCTGCTACGTACCGTCGTGGTTAGTTTAAGATTTTACCTAGGTAAGTTGATAGAATTCATAGCGTCTAGAACGTCAGCGTAAAAGGGACCTAAGGTCTTTATTAACCCTAGTCTAGGATTTATAGTCAAAAATTCAGTACTACACTAAATTTAATTTACCGAGGGTTCCGCTTAGGATGCGTGTTCAGGACGAAGAGAATGCAAGTGATTTGATGCTCGAATTTTATAACCTTGGTGAGATTTAAAATCTCATACAAAAGCTACAGGACCAAAGTCTTTAAACAAAAAGTTGCTATTGTACTACCTTACAGTTTGAGAATTAGTTCGACTTTATCAAATTATCATTTCCTGCATTTTCAGCTACAGCTGTGCGAGGATGTCCAGGGCGTAGTGCCGGAGGGGGCGGAGTCCCCGGTGGGAGTGGGAGCGGGTGCGCGGGCGCTTCGGTTGGAGCGAGCGGCGCGGGCGCTGCACGCAGAGCGAGACAGACTGAGGTCGCACTACCCCGCGCCCTATGACTCGTGAGTTGATTGTACTCATGAAGTAGAAGTAATGGAGAGTTCACTTCCAAAACCTATTTGAAGCAAATACATACTTATCGCTATCCCACTTCGACTAACCAATTAGAGTGAGAGATCGGACACAAGTGGGATGCGATCTCTTGCTCTCACTTGGCAGTCGAGTGGGATAGCGATAAGTAGGTTTTGCTTCAAGTAGGTTTTACGAGTAAGCAATTGTGCTTGTACCCCCGCCAGTATTACTGTGTTTTCCATTACTGTGTATGTTTCTTGTGTCGAAGCGACCGAGTGAAAGATGCAGTGAGCAAGCAAGCTAAAACGATAGTCTTTGAACTAATGTTTGATGGAGTGAGCTGGCTATCATTTGATTAGACAGTTATACAGTATACACACAAGATACTTTTATTGGAAGCAGAAAAATTTTCTAACCTAGCCTAGATATTAGATACTCTCCTTATCTCTATAATCTAAATGGAGTAGCTGAATCACTAACTTATCAACATAGTTCAAACCGCTAGGTCTGAAAACCTAAAATTTTACGTGTAGTTTTTTATCTAATATCGATTTTAAGAAATTCCAACAAGATCTTTTATACGTGCGGACGAAGTTGCAGGAAAAGGTTAGTTTTAATTTAATTTCTTAATATTATCTTTTTCCACGCCGCTCAGGACGTCGATAATGTCAGGAAGCCTCGCCCGGATCCCGATACACAGGTGTTCGTCCGTTCCTAACTTCACACACAACTATACAACTAACGTACCTACACTAAAACCTGCTTTTACTACACGAAGCCAGTCAGATAACCTGAGGAATATATCGTGCGACTGCCCAGGCAGTCAGTTTAACTACGTTCCTCACAGAGTTTGCTTGAAATCCAAATTGTACTGCATTTTGAATAATTATTTACTGCACCATCCGTTCAGTTCGGAAAGTTATATATGACAGTTAATATTGATTTATGTAATGTCTCCAATAGAGGAGTTCCTATTTTTTTTTGGAAGATGCCAAAACAATGCTTTTGCGCAACATTGTTTGTTTTGGCATGAAAATTTGACATCAATATTTCTTTTGAATTGTTGCTTAATATTTGTGATTTAGTTAGTCGTATTTTCACCCTTTGAATAAGGGACAAATACTTGACGACTACAACAAAACAAGTTTTTGGATTTAAATATTTTTTTTATTGAGAAAAAATCATATTTCAAAACATATGTTTATTTTAATACTATATTTTTACATCATTTGTTACAAGTCTAAATTATGCACACAATATTCAAAATTGTGAAACGCACACCTTTGGTTGCAACGAAAAGTTTATTTTTTTATGCAATGTATATATTTCATGTGTACACATTTTCATGACTGATACGTTTTTTTTTTTAATGACATTATGGTTTTCTCTGGTATTATGGTAATGAATAAAAAAAATTTTTTTACTACTTACTATATTATTATTTTTATTTTTGGAAATTTTTCCATTGAATATTGCTTAGTATATTGAAATATTATGTTTTTGTATAAATCAATGAAATAATTTATTTTTAATTAGAATATATTATGTATTTTGTAAAATGTAGGGTATAATGTGTATGTAGAAATATATAAATACAATTGTTTATCGATAATCATGTGATACAATGTGAAAATGCTATTTTTATACTCTGGTTTTTAAATAAAGTAATGGAATTACTAAGGACTGTTTCTATATTTCCACTGATTATTTTCCGGAGCTCTAACATTCAATTCATGGTATGTTTTAAATTCTACATTATTACATTGTGTCGTGTGCAATTTGCAGTAGTGGCTCACTTATAATTTCGTCCATAGTAATTCCATGAAAGCTAGTATTTAAATACACCTTTGCTTTTTCAAAAATTACATTTCCCACCATTTATCCGAATTCCACACAAAGCATCTTTTCTCTAAAGCAAAGATTCGTCATTCTACTGTGTTTCTTATTTGTAAATGTTTTACATTTCCTTTCTAACATCGGACTGCAAGGCATCGTAGGTATGCACCCCTACGCACAAAGCGATCTGCTTCCTCGTTTCTAATTTGCACTGCTAGGATATGGAAGGCCCTTCAGGCTTCCGTTTTCCCCTTAACTCATAAAGGAAAAAGCATCTTCTTCCAAACCCTCTAGACTGCATCACAAGTTTAGTGTGATTGCATACAAGCGCTGGTCTATAAATTAAAATAAATAAACACTTTAAAAACTCATAAATTCCATTTAAATATGCCTAGACCATATCTTCATAATTTTACATATTGGGCAAAGGTTGCTGAATCCAAATTCTTCCATATGACAGCTCAAGTCAAGAGTCGCTAGGCGGGGTGGCAAGCAGTACAGGGCCGAGTGCGGCTTGGGGTGGAGCCTCCCCTGGCTTGCCACGGGGGGTGGCGGCCGCGGCTTCAGCCGTGTCCATCGCCTCTATGCACCAGCAGAAAAAACGGGGGATCAAGAGCTCTTTAGGAAGATTCTTTAGCAAGAAGGAGAAGGCTGGTATGCCGGTAAGTAAAATAGGGAAAACGTGTTTGTCACTCTTCTTTTCAAATTCTCCAAAAAACTCCAATTATTACAGTATGTCAAAGTTATTAAAGCAGAGTTAAAGATGTCATAAAAGACACTGCACTTCAACTTCAGTCTGTAGTTATGCGTTGCGTCTTACTCCTATAAATTAGAATCTCATTCATCACTTAGTTCCACACAAAGCTTTATTTTACAGCGCCATAACTTTGTTTTCAGTTACAACAAGGGCAAAGCCCTCGGTCTCTAGCCTCAGCATCTTCATTAGGTCTATCATCCCTGGCGGATGAATCTACAGACGCGCTTTCATCACACGGGCCCGCACCCTTACAGCATCAGGACTATGCTAGGACTAAAAGCAAGTAAGTGAGGTTATGTGTGTAACGAAAAAACATAATTGTGTTTTAATTGTTTTATGCCAAAGCAATCACCAATGTAGAATGACAATGTCCTGTCATATTTGCAAGCAAAGTCATCATTCGCACCTACATTAATTCAAACATTGGTATTTCGGAACAAAACTTCACTCTTTAACCCGAGTACGGCAACCGGCAAACGGTAACGGCAATGAAATTTTAGTGAAAAAATTGATTTTTGAAAGATTGTCTTTCAATGGCACAGGGGTTCCTAGTTTGAGGTGCCAAGAACTTTGTTTGACATGGTCTATTTTGTATATTTTTTGCGTAGATTGTATTTTTTATCAAATAAAGATTCCATAATAGCGTCGAGTTCAAAGTGCGCATCATAGCGCAAAAACCACGATCCTTGCTTTAAGATTACCCGTCTCTCCAGGGATCGCGATTACCGACACGAGTTGCTGGGCGAGGCGATGCGCGCCGGAACGCCGTTCGCGTTGTGGAACGGCCCCACTGTGGTAGCGTGGTTGGAGCTCTGGGTTGGAATGCCAGCTTGGTACGTGGCCGCGTGTCGCGCCAACGTCAAGTCTGGAGCGATCATGTCTGCGCTGTCCGACCAGGAGATACAGAGGGAGATCGGTGAGTGATGTGACCAATTCTGTTGTAAACAATCTCCTTTTCTCTGGTGCTGCAAACGTTCATGTGGGGCGGTAATCACTTAACATCAAATGAACTGCCTGGTCATTTGCTCGCCATTTTTATTAAAAAACAAAGATGGATAAATAAACACTTTGTTGGCACACAAAACAAAAATAAAAACCAAGAAACTATAATCTAAAAACAATTGTATGCATAGTAATTGTATTGCAATGACGGTTTTATTGCTTAAAGTAATCTCCACTAGGCAACCTTTGGTGAAAAGATGTTGGTTGGGGCTCGGTACAGCTTCCTTCGTTTGTCTACAAGTTGTAGTGTTTGCCCATTGCTCGACGCGTACTCACGCTATGTTTTCTTAACCAGGTATCGCAACGCTGTGTTTTAAATAAATAATATGGTTTTCCGTGATATCGCAGGCATCAGCAACCCCCTGCACCGGCTGAAGCTGCGGCTGGCGATACAGGAGATGGTGTCGCTGACGTCGCCGTCGGCGCCGCGCGGCACGGCGTGCGCGGCGCTCGCGTTCGGCGACATGAACCACGAGTGGATCGGCAACGTGTGGCTACCCTCATTAGGTAACTTGTGTTCTTTTCTTCATTATTTACTAGCTGATGCCCGCGACTTCGTTCGCGTGGATAAAGGGTTATTAAAAATCCCGTGGAACTCCTTAATTTTCCAGGATAAAAGTAGCCTATGTGTTAATCCAGGGTATAATCTATCTCCATTCTGAATTTCAGTAAAATCCGTCCAGTAGTTTTGGCGTGAAAGATTAACAAATATACACACACAAACTTTCGCCTTTACAATATTAGTGTGATCCTTCCAGGGCAAAAGCGGCTGTTTTTTCCACTGCCTCACCTCTCAACAGAAAATTTCTAGCAAAGTAGCAAAATGAGCGATATTGTAACGGTGGTTGAGCAGAACAGCCCCGGACCATCCCAACCATGATCTATCGCCCTCGTGTCAAATAAATTGTATCTAGTCAGTTCTGATCATGTACACAGTGACCTTCAATGACTGATCTATGTAAAATCGTGTCCCGTAGACCACATAATATGTCATACACAACCTTATAATGTATTGAATGTTGAATATGACACATGTCGTTTGATCGTCCTCTAAACGAACCCCTATCTTGACTATGTATTTGAGTATAAAAGTCTTTGCATTTATATTATTAGGATGAATTTATTTAATTGTAACTGGTTTCAGGGTTACCGCAGTATAGAACGACGTTCATGGAGTGCCTGGTGGACGCGCGGATGTTGGAGCACCTCACCAAAAGAGACCTACGGACGCAGCTCAAGATGGTCGACAGTTTTCACAGGTTAGAAAGAGAAACTGAGAAATGAAACTCATTAATTTTTACTATTTACAAGAATGTGAACTAAATACACAGGGATTAAGATTTTTAAGAAATAAATTTATATCTTAAGCGACATCGAACTTTCCGGGGTAAAAAGTAGCCTATGTATTAATCTAGGGTATAATCTATCTCTATCCTAAATTTCAGCCAAATCCGTCCAGCAGTTCTTGCGTGAAAGAGTAACAAACATACATACACATGTACAAACTTTCGCCTTTATAATATTAGTGTGATTTGTATCGTTTGCAGAACGTCGCTACATTTCGGCGTAGCGTGTCTCAAGAGAGTAGGGTATTCGGTCCGCGCGCTTGAGGAGCGACGCCGCGCGGCGGAGCTGTGCGTGCGCGACGTGCTGGTGTGGACCAATGAGCGGTTGCAGCGGTGGCTCGTCTCCATCAACCTTAAGGTAATACTCATTAAAGTTGGTTGCAGTCTTTACATACCGATACTAGATGGTGCCACAGCTATCTTCAATTGCTCACTATGGCGGCTGAATCACGTGGACGAAGTTTTCACTCTGGGGCACTTTAATAAAAACTCAATATTAAACTACACTTATAAACCTTCCTCTTGAATCATTCTATGTAATGGATGAATACCCCATTAAAATCTGTTGCGTAGTTTAAAAAGATATAAGCGTACAAAGGGACAGACGGCGGGAAACAACTTTGTTTTGTACTATGTAGAAATAAAATGGCAGAACGTCGCTACAATCGTCTTGCAAGTTTTTCTTCGCGTCGTCTAAAATAAGTTCTTTTTTCAGGAGTATGCAAATAACCTGTCGGAGAGTGGCGTGCACGGCGCGCTCATCGCGCTAGACGAGAACTTCGACGCCAACAGTATGGCGCTCGCGCTGCAGATACCCACGCAAAATACGCAGGTATATATGACATATCCACATGACAATCGGGGTGGAGTCGCCCCGCACTCCCGCTCAGCCTCCGCGCTAACCCGAAGCGGGATAGCGCGGGTGACGTGCGGGTGTGCGGCGTGTGAAATAAGGTCTGTATTTCATCGGTGCTCATTCGAATTTCAAATTTCAGAATCACTCGCTTAAGGAAAACGTGAGGAAACCTGCATACGATTTCTCCATAATTTTCTCAAAGATGTGTGAAATCTACCAAATTATTCTGAGAGGAGATCCGTGCCCAGTAGTGTGCCGGCGTTGATCATCATGATCATGATGATAATGAGGCTCATCTCTATAGTTGCTATTCCTCATTACTGAGGGTCGTGACCCCTTTCCATTAATCATATAATGGTAGGAGTTCTCTTGGGATAATAATGCGGTGGGTTCCCAGATCCCTCATGAGGAGGCTCATGGTTGGTTGTTAACTTGATAACTGTTGTTATTTCCAGGCGCGTCAGATCCTAGAAGTGGAATACAACAATTTACTAGTCGCGGGCACGGAGCGCACGGCGCGCGCGCCGCACGACCACGCGCCGCCCTCCTGACACCACACCATCAACTAGGCGGCCTCACGTCACGTCACCACTTGTGACCACTGAACGACCCGTCTAGCGGGACAGGACAAGTACACGATACCTCAGGTATCAAGCTGTTAGGCGGCAGACAGACATTTTATGGGACTATATTATCGACTACGTGTCACTATGTTATATGAAATGCAGTGCTTAAAAATACGATTCCGATTGTAGTGCCAATCATGAGTAACGGTGTACATAATTATCTAAAAAAAAAGAAAGGAATATTCCAAAGTACCCTCGATTTCCAAAAAACGCAAATTTTTATAAGTACCCTCAATTCCAAACAATTTTACTTTAGTAATATTTTTTTAATGGCAACACACCATCAACAAGGTGGCCTCACTACCTGTGACCAGTAAACCACACGTCTAGGAGGACAGAACAAACGTACCTCGAGTACGGACCTGCTGCTTCAGGTATCAAGCTGTTAGGCGGCAGACAGACATTTTATGGGACTATATTATCGACTGCGTGTCACTATATGTGAAATGCAGTGCTTAAAAATACGATTCCGATTGTAGTGCCAATCACGATTAACTTAAAAAACAATTTTCCAAAGTACCCTCAATTTTTGTAAATGACCTAGGTTTATAAGTACTCCTATATTTTTACAAACTCAAAAGTTTCAAAGTTCCCTCATTTGTTAAAAAGTGATCAAGAACACATTCGAATGACCTAACTACTAACTAGGCATTCGCACCCGATGTTGCTTGCCCTCATTGAAACTCAAATTTCAAAATACATGCCAAAAAAATCTAAATGTTTTGTCGTTTTTGAGATAACTTTGGAGGATATTGATTCAAAATTGATTAGGACTGCAATATGAATCGTTCATTACATGAATATTGGAACAATTTAGTTCAGAAGTTTAGAACTACTAACAAATTAAATCATAGACGAGAGTTAAATATCATGCTTGCATCCATTTTTCTCATTTAAACTCAAAAGTCTATGAATTTAGACTAAAATTTTCGACTAATTTCGTACTGAAGTAGTCACAATAGACAGCAATTTTTTTTAATATTTCTATAAATTGACCTTAATGAACTGTATTCGCCAATTTCTATAAAAAATAAGTAGAACGATGTCGCCGTCTAATAAAATTGTAAATAACTAATGGTTTTATTTATTTTATTGTAATTTATTTAACTTTATTAGAAATGTGTATCAACTAATAGGGAAAATGTACTGCAACTTAATTCTCCTAATATATGAGAATTTTACTATATTATGGTCTATGGTCTGATTGTCTTTTTGTAATATGGCAACATTCTTAGACCTTGCGTATAGACAAGCAGGTAAATTCCACGAATGTATAGACAAGGGTGGATCGATCGCTCCTAATACCTATTCGAAAAAATACATACTTTACGCTAACTCACTTCGACTACCCATAATTAGCGGCAGTGGAAGTAGGATAGTGATATATTTGCTTCAAATGGGTATTGGTTAGATCCATTCTTATACATTCATGGTAAATTCTGTATGATATTGAAATCTTAATTACATCGAAAATCATACGATCGGATACTGAAAAGACATTTTTTTAAGGGTAACTCAAATATTAAGGGACTGTTAACTTTTTTGTATAGATAAAACGCCAAAATGTGAGGTCTTAAATAAATGGTTTTTTCAGTATTCGGGGAACAGCCAATCAGGCCCAGCTTTATCTCTGGTCTTTTATATTCAAAGACAATAAAAAAGTTACAAATTTAAAATAATAATAATATTTTTTTCTAGTCAAATTCATACACCGGAAAGGATACAACTAAGTTTGTTGCCACATTTTTTAAAAAGAGCAAAAGTGTTGTTATTATTAAGATAATAAAACTCTCATCTGTGTATAATAATATTAATAATTGAATAAAATCGTTGTAGCGTAACGCTTTATATTAAAATAATAATAATGTATTTAATTAATGGAAGTGCTCCGAAGGGTAGGTTTACAAAATGTACTTAAACTTGTGTATTCCATGTATTTATTAATAAAATAACTATTAATAATATTGAAGAATTGAATTGAAAGGCTTTGGGGTGTTGTGCTCGAGATAAATGTAATTAATTTATTACACTACCCTGTTTAAATGCTAATGGGCAATGGCTTGGCACCTTCCTCTAACTTCACTCACGAATGGGAAAGTACTAGTTGTGAGAAAAGTTAGCAGGATGTGCAAAACCATACTTTTAGCATTAGGGTAATACAGTTTATTATCACAAAACTTTAAAGTCTCCATAATAGAAAGGCTGGACTGAAATTTAAAAAGATGTATTCAATCCTCATATATTGGACTATTGTCATACCCACTCCTAATACAGACTTAATAGAATTTTTTCTTGCATACAATCTAGGTGAGTAACATTAGAGCTGAGTGACATTGAAAGACACCTTTAAAATGAAATCTCAATCAGAGACAGAATAGATTTACAATCTAAATTAAGCTATGGAAAGATTTGCTTATTTATTTGTTTGTAGTCGATAAACTCTGAAGCTATTGAACCAATTTTAATAATTCTTTCACCATTAGAAAGCTGTTTTATCCATAAGTAACAACTAACAGGCTATAGATTATGTATCTATACTAATATTATAAAGAGGAAACCTTTGTATTTTTGTATGTTTGTATTGAATAGGCTCAAAAACTACTGGACCGATTTCAAAATTTCTTTTACCATTACTTAGAGGGATTCTTCCGAATCCGTATAGGCTATATTGTATCCCGGAAAATAGAAATAATAAATGTCCACCCGTGCGAAGCCGGGGCGGGTCGCTAGTATATACATAAATTTAATTTCACTCAAGCAAAGCCGGGTAGATCAGCTAGTAATCAATATATCATGAAATCTATCGATAAAATATGAAACAAAAGAACCACGTTGTTAACTTATCAACAAATTACAGATTTATTATTATTTAAACATGACGTAAATCAATCTAGGTATATAAAGTAACTTAGTACTGTTGTTTTTGTTGAGAATACTATGCAGATTTGACAAATAACGTTGCTTAGTAACTTATCCACAAATAAGAGATAGATTGATTATTATTAATTGCGGCTGTAAGACTGGAGTTGGAATTCTATTTTATAAGTTGCTTCTCAAAGTTACTCATCATCATAATCATCATCGCGTGCCTTCTTCGAAATGAAGTTTGGCGATCATCATCCGAAAAGCTTCTCTATTAAAAGCCGCCTCTTTCAACTTCGGGTAACTAAGCCCTGTCCACCCCCTTATATCGTCCAACCATTTACGTCTTTGGCGACCTTGAGCTCTTTTGCCTGTAATTCTCCCTTCCAAAACTAATCTTGGGAAAGTTACTGCATGGGTCTAATGTTACTCACTATGACCATATTATTTATTACTTTATATTGAAATGTAAGGACGATATTTAAATATCTGTGAGAGAAGTAAAGCACGCTCGACCTTATCGCTAGGTCTACGCTAACCTTTAGGTTTCCTTACAACTTACTTTTTCTAGGCCCAGTTTACATTACAATTATTTTGTAGTTTTTTTGTGTTTAATATGTTATTACTGTCATTTTTAAAAATTACTTTTGACAAAATTTGACATACACCCCACAGTGATACACTTTGACGACAAAAATCTGTCTGGCGATGAAAAAATTGTCTTATTTCTTGTATGTTTTACAATAGTCTGTCACGACATTTTATTAGACACTATTTTAAAGAAATCCGGATCATAATTGATAGAGAACACTATCGAAAGAGTATTCGTAAATTTCGTCAATATCGATTCAACGAATAAACCATGAAAGGTAACACACAGACAGACATATTTTCGCATTTATACTTTTTAGTAATTATATATTTTTTAAATGAAATACAAAAACGAAATCACAATGTGTATAAAATCTTTTTTAAAATATTATTCTAATGGTTACACTCCCCCATTGAATTTTAAGCTCAAAAGCTAATGGAATAAAGTATGTAATTGTATAGCTAACCGATTTTTAATTTGAACAGAATCTTTATAATTTTATTAGCTAATAACTATTATCATTATTATGGTGTAAATATGGTTTTCTATAGCGTTTATATCGAGGTAGGTATGAAATGTAGCAATATTTTAGCTAGGATGTGTTCAAACGATAACGGTTTATTAGAAGTTTTTATTTTATATTAATTTTATGTTATGCTTAACTATTTATTAACTAAAAGTAGGGTATTTAAGTTTGGCTTACTGGCAACACTCGACGAAGCTACACGTTTGTTTTTTAACACCTTTTTTTTTTAAACGAATACCTCATACTATAATTTTTATTATACTAGTACGTTGAACTCCTTTTGTAGCTATGACTAGTAAGTAATACAGCAGATATGCGCAAGCATAAACGGTGATAGTTTAGTGGTTAAATCATCGAGCGTCTGTTCGTGGGTTAGGGTTTCGATTCCGGGCACGCATTTACGCACTTACTTCGGAGCTACGTGCGTTTTAAGCATTTAAATATCACTTGCTTTAACGGTGAATGAAAATATCGTGAGGAAACCTGCATGCTTGAGAGTTCTCCATAATGTTCTCAAAGGTGTGTGAAGTGTGCAAAGGCCAAGCCCTACTTATTTTGAGACGATCGTGCTCATGGGTTAGTCATGATGATGAAAGCCAAATAGTCAAGCGCGCTAGTATAATAAATGTTAGTAACCTCATACATGTATACACAAACGATTGACATCACAATTTTTTTAGTTTTTTTAAATCGTGAAGGTTTAGGGCCGCTTCGTATTCGGCCGGAGTCAAATCACTATGTATATATTTGCGACAGTATTATAGTAGGTACTATTATAACGTTAGGACTCCTTCATTTTATAAGAACGCCTTAAAAGACAAATTAAGAAACGGGTCTGTATATACCACGGGACGTAGAACAAATCCAAACAAAATGTCTGTGAACCGATTTGGGCTTTACTGGCTGTATTCATTCACAAAGAAAAGTCTACTAAAATTGGACAACCAGAAGTGGGTTATTTTAAAGTTATTTTGAAGATGGCCGCCGCTTGCTTTGAAATCATGAATCTATGGATAGAGCACTCCTAACATCTACTTATCGCTATCTCACTTCGACTGCCGCGAGAGACTGACCTCTCGCTCTAATTTGTTAGGCGAAATGAGATGGCGATACGTATGTATTTGCAGCGCCTGATCCACTTTGATTACATTCATGTTTAGAAATTGTTCCTGATTGCTGATTTTGAAAGTTATTGTCGGCCATCTAGAAAACAACCCACTTCTAGTTTTTTAAACCGATTTTTGCAGACTTTTCTGTCAAAGAATACATTTAGTAAAGCCAAAAACTTTTCACAAACCTTTTGTTGGAGTTTGGTCTTGATTAGGGAACTTTTAAACTTAATTGACCCATCTTTAAATGGAGTAGAGACGTCGATATTTTGAAAGTTATACTATCTGTACATATAAAAGGATAAACTGACTGACAGACAAGTCAACGCACAGCTCAAACCACTGGGTCTAGAACCTTGACATTTTGCATATAGTAGGTTCTCTTGTGCATGTAATTTTAATTAGGACTAAATGACTTCCTTTTTAAAAAGACAATCCTTGGCGATAGCACTCCATAAAAGATGTCTTATAAGAATGTCTTATAGTGTGTGGGCGCCCTTAGTCGACGCGGCCGGACGCTTGTCTTATTAGGATAAATTGTACCTAAAATGAAGCCTTCGATGTGAATAAACATTCGAGTCGAGTTTTTGATTCGATAGTGATGTTTGAAATCGATTTATATCAATTATCGATTTTATGAAATCTCTTTCTTGAAGGATTGTATAGGCTATATTATTTTCTGAAGAATTGATGTATATATAATCAGTTTTTGATTTGTTATAAAATCGATTTTTTTAAGTTTATTGTAGCTATGTCATCCATAATATCGGCATAATAAACAATTTATGTAAAAGTTTTATTATTTTGATTGATATTAAAACTAAGATATGTTTACTAGGTGACATGATTTATCCACAAACACAGTATTGAATTTAAAACATCGACTCCTTATAGCTAGATCTTTGTAAAAAATAAACTCTATCGAGCTAACAATTGCCATTTTTTTTTTCACGTTTGTTTTTTTAAAGTCGATCCTAATTTTTTATGCAAATGTATAGGCCTATTGTTATATAAATCTTGAAACGGAAGTATTTATCGAAAATATTAGCTCCACTGCGGGGGGTAGAAACCTTTGGGCGCACGGCGTCTGTATATCATTGGTACACATCATTTGTTTCTTTATACTTATGTCTGATTGTATAGAAATTGCCGAAAAAATGTTTTTATACAGTGCACTTCCGGTAATCCGGCCCCGTCTAATCCGGCAACCTCTGTAATCCGACATGTCTATTACATACATGTATTATTATTGAAAATTTTTTTCGCTAAAGTAATGAAGTATGATTTGTACTTCATGTAAGGTTATTTTTAAAACTTGATTTGAGTTGTCAAAAATAATATAAAATTATTAATTTATCTCATGCAGGTAGATTGATAAAATCGATATTTGGCTCATTCGATGTCATACAATCTGTTGCTAGGAGGCCAACAAGATTGAACTTGCATAAATACGGGTGTTTCGAAGGTTGTAGTTTAGTTTCCTTCCGAGATTCGGAGCGATATCGCATATTTTCGGTATTTGGATTGTGAACTGTATAATTAGATGTTGTGATAGCAATCACGCTCTAATTAAATTATTTATTTTGGCATTAATTTGTTTAGATTAAGACTCTCGGATTACCTTTACACATTGAACTTGTGTTTTTTGTGTTGGTAAATGAGAGGACATTCCAATAATTCCATAAAAATAATTAAATAATACCTGCTTTTCTGAGTGACGCCAATAATTCAGAAGTGGGATGTGTCTCACGTTGCCTTAATTTCGCTTTGGTATCTTTTTTTAAACAACCCACATTTGATTAAAATTTTAATTGAGTTTGATTTGGTGACTAAAAGTTTTAATTTTTTTTTTAAGAATTTAGTCTTTTGTGAAGTGGAAAGTAACTTGCAATAAGTGGTTCAGATTTTGTATACATCGAATGGGAAGTTAGTCGTTTGGATTTATTGTTGACTTGATATTAAAACTGAGAGTTCGGCAGTTCAAGGGTAGGTTTTAATGATTTGACGGAGGGCAGGATAGCCCATGATTTGGATTTGACTTAGGGCAAGGAAGCCCGCGACTGACATGACAAGATTGATTAGAAACACGAGGACGTGTTAAATTCAGGACGGCCGAACTGTAAGGTTATTTTTAAAAATTGATTTGAGTTGTCAAAAATAATATAAAATTATTAATTTATCTCATGCAGGTAGATTGATAAAATCGATATTTGGCTCATTCGATGTCATACAATCTGTAAGCGCCCTCTAGTTACTTAAGTTATTATTATATATTTAATTACGCTATCATACATACACACATACAAACACTCACGCACACATAAAATTCCATCCTATTACCCGCTCTCACACCCCGCTCCTGTCAGTTACCTTTGAACCTGCGTTTACGCACGTCGAGTCTGAAACCCGCTAACTGCGTGACGCCCGCTGTACAAACGCCACGCGCCGCTTGTGTAAAAAACTCATATAACGCTAAATTAATCACGCAAAAACCCGCTATTAAACTGTAAAAACGCTACGCTAAATAAATAAGTTAAATCACATAAACTTTAAAATTAAGTGAAGTGTTCTGCGAATCTGTGCTTCGAAGAAACTATCTACAGAATACGAGAAAGGGAAGACTTCAGACCATCCGGTGACCTATCCTGCCTAAATCCAGGTATTTATCCTACAATTTCTCTGGTCCTATCGCACCGTATCCAATTTCTCTTCCTAGAATCGTATTCATATATAATTCAACACTAAACACGCTATTTATTGTATATTTCAATATTCATTGCAATAGAATTACGTTCGGAACATAGGTACCGCCGCTAACAAAAATATACAAAAATCTTATATAATTACGCATATTTATGTTTAGATCCACGCATTACATTATATTAACGCATTATATATAATTATTTATGTATATTTTTCAATATTTAAAGATTAAAACTTTTTATATCTACCTACAACAAACTCATTATAAAAATTATATCGAAATAATTATTCGCCTGTATTGAGTCTTATTCGCTTGAAATAACGTTTATTATCGCATATCAGAAATCAGAATGTCGAAATCTAACGAAACTATTGTTAGATTAGAGGCTAAGAAAGAATTCTTGTTTTTATCAATTCAACAAATATATGATTTAAGTCTGAAGGTGAGTGATCCTGTGAACAAAACGAATTTCTTGTCTCGCGTTCAAAGTTTAGAAAAATTACGTCAAGATTTCGCGATAGTTATAGACGATTTAATTTCAGCCTATTTGAAACATGACCCTGTTTATACGCCGAACTATGCCCCGCTAGGCGCATTTGACACATTATACTGTCAAATTCAATATACTCTAAATGAAATTAAAAGTGAATCCGCTGTGTCACAGTTTGACAACCAATACAGTTTGTTAAATAAAAAATTACCTCCACTGAATTTAAAAACATTTGATGGCTGTCCGTCAAAATGGACTGTCTTTTACGAAAACTTTTTAAACTTAATACATAACAACAATAGACTCACTGACGTACAGAAAGTCCAATACTTAGTTAGTTGCTTGACTGATAAGGCGCTTTTGGTTTGTTCTGGTATACCACCCACCTCTGAGAATTATCTTATCATATGGAACGCATTATTAGAGAAATATCAAGATACTAGAGTGCAAGCTACTCAATACATAGATACAATTTTAAATTGCAAACAAAATCAACCGCTCGAATCTTTTGTTGATCAATTTTGCTCCGCGCAAGCGGCACTGCAACGCCTAGAAATACCAGATTTATCAGACTTTATGATAACACACATTGCACTCTCAAAGTTAAGTAAAGATGTTGTCTCATTATTTGAACAAAATCATAAACACATTAAAATACCTACTTTTTCCGATTTAAATAACTTTCTAAAAGAACAATTAAAAATACAAACTTTACGCTCCGTTCAAGTTAACACTCAAACTCCAAATAAAAAACCTAATTCATATAAACCTAAATCGCAAACTCAGACTTATACGAGTACAGTCAGCAACAACAATAATTATAATTTAAATTCTCAAAATACTCAACGTAAGTGCATAATCTGTAAAAATCAAGACGCTCATCCGCTTTACAAGTGTGAGGTTTTTAAAAACCAAGACGCTAAAACTAAGCTAGACATAGTGAGAAAAAATAGATTTTGTGAGTTCTGTCTAGGATTTCATTTAAAATTCCGCTGTAAGAGCCAAGGTCGATGTGGGAATTGTGCATCTAGCTCACATCACAGTCTGTTATGTAGCTCTTTTTCTAAGCCTAGGTATGAACCCGGGACCTCACAGTCACATGCCACCGCTTACTCACCGAACCGCTATGGTGCTAACGACAGTAACACTCCGATACAGATGCCACCGCAGAATGATAAATCTAGTGATTTGCCAAAGAATCCAGCACCGCTACCCGCACCTCACGCTCCGCCAACTAATCCTACAGAATTAGCACTTTCGGTGACTACCTCTTCACGCAATTACTCAAAAGATACTACTGTACTTTTACCTACCGCGAAAGTAAATGTATGTAGTAACAATACGCAATACGCTATCCGTTTATTTTTAGATACAGGTTCAATGACTAATTTTATATCAAAAGAATGTTGTCAACGCTTAAATTTGAAAATTAAATTCGCTCCGTCAGTTGTAAAAGGCATTGGTCAAACAGAAAGCACATCACTGGGATTCGTAACATTTAAAATTTATTCTCGCTTTGACTCACGCTGTTCTTATACTATTACCGCTAGGGTGATAGACACAATTACCGACCACTTACCAAACGCTCGTATCGATGTTTCCCAGTTAACTCATTTACACGCATTGCCATTGGCTGACGACGATTATCATACTCCAGGGCCGATCGATTGCCTAATCGGTAATGAACTGTTCCCCTTCTTGCTTGGGTGTGACAGAGTGGTCTCGCCTCGTTCGTCTGTAGTCGCAGTTCAAAGCACGCTAGGCTACATACTGATGGGGAGAGCAGACTGCGCAGCTCACAACTCGAACCACCGCTCAAACGATTTTAAAACTTTTTTATGTCAGACAGACTCTCCGTCACTTGATGAAATTACTGAACGCTTTTGGTCATTAGAAAATGTACCTAATAAAATTCACATAAGCCCTGATGATGAAGCATGTGAACGCATCTTTAAAGATACTTACTCACGCGATGAAACAGGCCGATATACTGTTCACTTACCCTTTAAAGATGATCCCGCTAAACTCGGTGACTCATACTCGATCGCCAAACTCCGCTTTCTTCAATTAGAGAAGAAATTAAACGCTAATCCCGCTCTTCGTAAAGATTATAACGCAACCATTCAGTCATACATAGACAAAGGTTATCTTACGAAAGTAGACAACCCTTCACGCGATATAAATTGTTATTATATTCCGCACAGAGCTGTTTATCGCCCTGATAAGCAGACTTCGAAAACTCGTATCGTTCTAAACGCTTCAAGTCGAACTACCTCCGGAAAATCGCTTAACGATTTATTATATGTAGGTCCTAACTTACAAAATAACATATTTGAACTCTTAATAAATTTACGCTTATTCTCAATCGCAGTAACCGCAGATATTGAAAAACATTATTTTCAATTAAATTTAACGCCCGCGCATCACGCTTTTCAAAGAATTCTTTTTAGATTTGACACTGAGCAATCTATTGACACTTATAACTTCACCGTAGTATCATTTGGAGTATCTAGTTCACCTTATCTCGCTATGAGAGTCGTGCGTCAGCTAGCTGAAGACAGCATTGACAGGTACCCGCTCGCAGCTAATGAAGCTACTCATCACATGTACATGGACGATTACATAAACTCAATCGATGGTTTTGAGAAAGCCAAAGAAACTTATCATGAAATGGTCGATATGTTCAACTCGGGTGGTTTCAATTTAACCAAATGGATCTCCAATGACACTAAATTTCTAAATGAAGTTCCTAGCTCTCATAAAAATCCGCACGCAATTAATTTTGATTCAGATGCTCAAGACGTTACAAAAATAGTAGGAATGCAGTGGCATCCTAAACTCGATACTTTTACTTTTAAAATCAACGCTAAGGAAAGTCCACGCGATTATACAAAACGCTTAATTCTTTCGATTACCGCGCGCCTGTTCGATCCAATCGGTCTAATAGGTCCTGTTACCGCTTTTATGAAACTTCTCGTCCAAGAATGTTGGAAATTAAATCTCGACTGGGATACTCCAGTACCCAGCTCAATCGCTCAACAGTTTGAACAATTTTGTAATGAACTACCACATTTAGAACAAATCAAAATTCCACGCTACGTAGGGATGAACTCTGAATCCCATGTAACGCTCATAGGTTTTTCTGACGCTAGTGAAAAATGCTATGGAGCCGCCGTTTACATACGCGTAAGTTCAGATGAACATTCTTCTGGATCTATTCATTTGCTCGCTTCAAAATCTAGAGTCGCACCGCTTAAGAAAACATCACTCGCTCGACTCGAGCTTTGCGCATCTCTTCTATTAGCCAGTTTAATTGATTTGATACGTGAAACTCTTAGCAAGCGCTGCAAAATAAATAACATTTACGCATTTTCGGACTCTACAGTAGCTCTTTCATGGCTGCATTCTCCCGCATATAAATACCATACATTCGTTGCCAATAGGATTACCGAAATTAATTCAAAGTTATCTGCTGAACATTGGTATCATATAAAAGGACGCGAAAATCCTGCGGACATTATATCTCGTCCAGTCACGCCGAAAGAATTATTAGAACGCAAACTTTGGTTTAACGCTCCTCAGTGGACAACGCATCCTATATCGCGATGGCCTATAACGCCTTTTCAAGTAAACGCTCATAATGAAAATTTTGAAGAAGCAAAAATTACTGTTCTAGCAGTTGAAACTTCTGTTTCCGACACTCAACATCCGATTGATATTTTAGCCGAACGCTCTTCTAGCTGGTCTAAATTATTGCGCACCATTGTTTACATGTTAAGATTCTCCAAACGCTTAAAATCACGCGGTTCTATTACAGTTTCAGATCTAGATTTTGCAGAAACTTATATAATTCGCTATGTTCAAAATAAACATTTTTCTCAAGATATTCACGCTCTCAAAAATAATAAACCTTGCTCGAAATCGATCTTAAAACTTAACCCATTTCTCGCAGACGACATCATCAGAGTTGGTGGTCGTTTAAGCAATTCGCAATTAAATTTTGGTCAAAAACATCCAATAATCTTACCTTCTAAAGACCGCATCACTCAACTAATAGTTGATTATTATCATATCACTAATTTGCATACAGGACCCGCGTTATTACTCGCTTTACTCAGACAGAAGTTCTGGATCATTGCTGCCAGAAACTTGGTTCGACAACGTGTACACAAATGCAATATTTGTTTTCGCACCAACCCTCAATCTACTTTTCCACAAATGGGAGAGTTACCCGCTTTTAGAGTAGCGCAAGTTAAAGCCTTCGTTCACACCGCTGTGGACTACATGGGACCTTTCTTTGTAACTCACATTCGCCGCCGAGGTATTAAAAGTCATAAAGCGTACGTCTGCATATTTACATGCATGACTACCAAGGCAGTACACCTAGAATTAGTCTCAGATCTTAGTTCTGACTTATTTCTTGCAGCTTTTTTAAGACTAAGCGCACGCAAAGGCCCTGTAAGTCTAATATACAGCGATGGAGCTACTACTTTCTTTGGAGCTAAACGCAAATTAGATGAACTTTACACTCTCATACAGTCCAATGCTCATAAAAATTTCATTGAAAATCGCCTCGCAGAACATCGTATTCAATTTAAACATAGCCCGCCTTACGGCCCGCATTTTAATGGTCTTAGCGAAATTAACGTTCGCTGTGTAAAAACGCATTTATACAAGGTAGTAGGGACACAAATCCTTACTTATGAAGAATTAAATACAATTATAATTCAAATCGAAAACTTATTAAATAGTAGACCATTATGTATTTTAAGCTCTGATCCGTCAGATCTTTCCGCACTTACGCCCAATCATTTTCTCAATCTCACTCCCGCAAAATATTTACCTGTCGAGGATTTAACGGATATTCCCGACAGCCGCTTATCCCGCTATCAATTGTTAACTAAAATTACTTGTTCTTTCTGGAAACGCTGGAGCCAAGAATATTTGACTTCTTTACAACACAGACAAAAGTGGAATACTCCATCCAACCCTGTGAGTCTTGGAGCTGTTGTTGTAATCAAAGACTCCAACGTTCATCCTCTTTGCTGGCCTCTAGGAGTTATAGAAGAACTCTATCCAGGGAAAGACAGTATAATTCGAGCAGTCAAAGTTAGAACGCGTTCCGGAAGCTACATCAGACCTGTAGTTCGGATATGCCCTCTACCTTCTCAATAGGCTGCTATTAACGCTATTAACTCTATTTAAACGCTTTAAACGCTATAATTTTTATCTCTCTCTTGCAATTCATTCTGTTTAGAGGATTACCTCTAGGCGGGGGAAGTTGTAAGCGCCCTCTAGTTACTTAAGTTATTATTATATATTTAATTACGCTATCATACATACACACATACAAACACTCACGCACACATAAAATTCCATCCTATTACCCGCTCTCACACCCCGCTCCTGTCAGTTACCTTTGAACCTGCGTTTACGCACGTCGAGTCTGAAACCCGCTAACTGCGTGACGCCCGCTGTACAAACGCCACGCGCCGCTTGTGTAAAAAACTCATATAACGCTAAATTAATCACGCAAAAACCCGCTATTAAACTGTAAAAACGCTACGCTAAATAAATAAGTTAAATCACATAAACTTTAAAATTAAGTGAAGTGTTCTGCGAATCTGTGCTTCGAAGAAACTATCTACAGAATACGAGAAAGGGAAGACTTCAGACCATCCGGTGACCTATCCTGCCTAAATCCAGGTATTTATCCTACACAATCTGTTGCTAGGAGGCCAACAAGATTGAACTTGCATAAATACGGGTGTTTCGAAGGTTGTAGTTTAGTCTCCTTCCGAGATTCGGAGCGATATCGCATATTTTCGGTATTTGGATTGTGAACTGTATAATTAGATGTTGTGATAGCAATCACGCTCTAATTAAATTATTTATTTTGGCATTAGTTTGTTTAGATTAAGACTCTCGGATTACCTTTACACATTGAACTTGTGTTTTTTGTGTTGGTAAATGAGAGGACATTCCAATAATTCCATAAAAATAATTAAATAATACCTGCTTTTCTGAGTGACGCCAATATTCAGATATATGTGTATTTGTCTGATTAGAAGGTATTTTTTTTTAAATCCGGACTAGAGAAGGTCTTAGGCAGTACTCTATAATCCGACAAATAGTAGATCGATAGTTCCACACTGCCCTGCAAAACGTTTGTCGGATTACCGAGGGTCCACTGTAATGGCTTTAAAAGGACATTCCGAATCAGTGGTAGATTCATTTGATGATTCGAAAATATTTTATAACTAAGAACTTTTCTATTTCTATGTCTAATAGCTGATGTTAGATCAAAATAATTGTTTTGTACTTATTATCAATAGCTATAACAGTTTATATCGATTCTTTAACTAATTTGTAAGAGTAAAATTGAACGCTACCGTAAGATAAGTGCCGCACGCAATGAATTTTTTATTGCGTTCAATCATTTATACAAGTTACGCCATAATTAAGTAAAAGTTAATACTTTGGGGGCGTAAATATTGATTTGACGAGATGAGAGATTGTATTGTAATAAGTCTTATTCCGTTTATCCGCCCTAAAACAGCCATCCTAGGATGTAGGTATACCCGAAAACGTGTATCCATCTATCCACCTCGGAATAACGGAATCTGTATATCATTTTTTAGTCCGGGATGTAAAAACGGACAGACATTTCCCTGTAACAGCCTAGGGTGGCTGTTTTGTGTTGAATAAACGGAATAAACGTAATGTTATATAATCATCATTATATAAGCCATAAAATTACAAAAATATTTTTTTATGATAGCAATATATCTATACAATCAGACTACAAAATTATTATAATTATATTATGCAATTAAAAAATATATTAAAAACTACATAAAATTTTATATGCGAAATTGTAACGATTATTATGTTAAAGATTTAGAGCCGTAGCACAGGGCACTTGCACAAAAGTTGTGATTTACCACATTGCTACAATCTCGACCGTTGTGATTGGCTGAATTTATGGTATTCTTGTTGTCACTGCATTTTAGCCAATAGTGGGAGAGAATCGGCCAATCAAAGATTTGTGTATGTATGTCGCCACGATGTAGCTGTCTAACTTTTGTGCAAAATTCCTTTTCCGAAACCTTGACTAGCGGTCAGTTTAGCTTTTCGTACTATTGGCGCTCCCACATGTCGGTTATATAACGATATATAACATGATAACATTCTCTAAGGCGCGGGCACATGTCTCTTCCAATAGATCAAATATGAGTATACTATAGATGGGGCTAGAGGTCATTAAAAGGGGAGTCTTAAACCAAAAGAAGGACACGTTATAGTTCTAAACAACTTTTACTCTGGCATCAAATCTTAAATGACAAAAATATTTTGGTCTTTTATCGATATATTTACTTGGATATCGGCATATTTGTATGCAGCAGTTGATTGTTTTTTCATACAATTGAAGGTTTGGCTCCATAGTAAAAGTGTTTATAACAATTTTAGTACAGTACCTAACCCCTTATGGGTTAGAACACCCCCCTTTCCGACTAACCATATTAGTCTATGGAAACGACATCATAAAAATGTGCGTACCATGTCTCCGCGCTTTGCACTTACTACTTCCTAGCAAAATGTTGCATTTAATAACATTCAACCTTAATTTATAATTGATACCATTTTCTTGATGACAGTCTCAACAAATACTATTTGTATTATAACATTATATAACAAGACAACAATTTATAACTTTGTGATATCGTGTTATATAACAAATACTTATTATATAACACTTTATAACCTTGGTGTGGGAGCACCTTATCCAAAACTCCACAAGTGCCAACCCTGAAAGGAACGGACGCGAACGTTGGCTCGCGACTCCCGTGAAAGGTCTTGTACATGGTCCAACTTGATATATCTCTTCATCTCTTGTTGCAATATGAAAAAAATACATGCATCGAGTTCGACCCTGTCTGGACGTACAGAGTAAGTCGGACCGTGTATAGGGCGCTTAACATATCCAGAACATTCCACTCGTGTATCCAAGCACCCAAGTCCCAGTGGCTCGCGCAACCAAAGAGTTAAAAGTTACCTTCACATTAAGGAATTTAATTGCTCTAAATCATTTATGTAATGGAAATTTCCGATTATATAGGAAAACCCCAAAGCTAAAAAAATTGTAGCCAATGGTTTTATTTTCAATAGTTATGTGAAAGTATAAGAGTGAAAATAGATCGCACTTTGACTTTGCTCAGATATAAGAAACTGTTAAAACGAGACAGCGTTATACCGCTGGCGTAAATCTGTCTCGTTTTAACTGAAACTTAAGTCTAAGCAAAGTCAAAGTCCTCTCTATAGATTTCAACCTAAGACTAACCGCACTTTGGATGCGTTTTCGTGCGAATTTGACTCGTACGAACGCGTACGAATGATCCCGACCTTCCAAATAGGTACTATGGGAGCGCGCAGACTGGGTGTAAGTACGTCTAACTCGCGCCCAGGGTAGGCATTGTTTTAAACATATTTTTTATTTAAAAAACAGTTTCAACATGTTTTAATAAAAACAGTTTTTTAAACTGGTTTTTTACCCAGTTTGCGCGCCCCCATAGTACTTGGAAGGTTTTATGTATGTTTTCGCATGTGTCATATTCGTACGAAAGCGCATCCAAAATGCGGCTTTATTAAGGCTGCCTTTAAATCAGAGCCGTCGTGCACATATTCAACGCGCCTTAATTCGAAGGCATCCTTAATATAAGCTCAAGGTAATCGCACATCTATCTTTACGTACCATACCGTACTACACATTCAAGTAATTTTTTAGTACCTGAAGGAAGACTGCATTTATTGAATCTTTCCTTTGGTGCGTTTAACGTATACGTGCGTATCAATACAGAAACTAATCGAAACGATACGCTAATCATGCCATCTCATTCGCGCACTATACACAGGTATAGTGTGTGAATGAGAGCAAATAATTAAGACCGCGATTTTTGATTCCTTTCTTTATTGACTTGTGCTAACGATGTGCGAGCGTGCGGTACGCACTTCTAAAGATAGGTGTGTGATCAGCTTAATTCTGAACGTTTTCGCATATTAAAAAAAACCGTAAAGGCGAATGTACATAAATGAATCAAGAGAAATCGGCGTCTATATATTTATATAATTGGAAATTTCTACATGATCTAGAGTGTTTATGTATTATAGAAACTAGTGAAAAATTGTCGAATTGTATATAATTTTTGCATATGTGTTATATAGTTAGCTTCGTATAGTGAAGTGAAGAGTATTTACTTGTTTGGACCGCCGGCGGTACGCTCCTATGTCGGTCCTGTGTATGCCATGTGCGCCGGCGGTCACATTCCAGGCTTTCGTGTAACGGTTATCGCTTTCGGCCTCGCCTAGAGGTCTGCGCTCACTACATCGGACCGCATTACGAAAATGGTGAAGAATGACACGTCGTATAATTTAAATGGTTTTATATTTTAAAAGTACATGTATTACTTATATGAATTATAATATTAAGAGTTGATATTTCAGTCTCCAATTTTGACTTTTGACAGAATTCCAATATAAATACTGGGAGTATTTAATATTTAATGTTAATTTTCTGTTTCTTTTGATGATTAAAATCGGCCCTTGAAAAAAAAATCATAAATAACACTTCAAAAACAGCACCTCATCTCTAACATGACATAAGTGTTAAGATAAATATGTCATATGATGACCAGTCAATATTGTAATTTGACATAGTTTCATATTTTTGCAAAGTAACATACTTTAACTTGAAAATTTACTGTTCATGTCTATTGGACATCTTGTATTGTTAACAGACGTCCTTTAGTCATTAAAAAATGTAGTATTATTTTTATCTTTGTAAGAATTTTTTAAAGGCGTGTTTTTATCTAGAAATAATACCATGAAATATTAAGTGTTTTTTTATCATAATAACTCTATATAAGAATAAAATGTCGCTTTATTAAAACGGGGCGGTTCGGTGCAGTGGGCGTAGACCTTACGTTGTTACAGGTATTTATACCACTACCGGCGCATTACATTAGTAAAGTTGTAAATGTAAAATGTGGTATTTGTGAACATTGAACTGAGCGACGGCATGCGGTGTGCATATGATAAAAGGTAAATACAATTTACACGATACTATGCCAGTGAGTTTCATTTCTTCGTCCTACCCATCAACCTATATTATACACCTATGGCACAATATACAGGTGTAACCAGAACTCTAGCAAATACAAAGACAGGTTATAAGTACTGATGATTACTGGATACCATAAAAAAACCTGTATTTTTAAAAGTTCGCAATATATTGCAAATTAAACATCTGACTGACACTAGAGGTCAACGAACGTTCCGTAAATAGGTCACTCGAAGTCAATGCCGCGTCGTAGGTGGGGCATTGACCCGAGTTTTGCACGCTATACAATGCGGGTATGAAAAATACTAAATCACTAAAACTACAAGATAAGGCAAATGGTTATTGGCGGTGGATTATGTTAAGGTAGTATAATAATTTTTAACTAAGTTTTTGCTAGCATTCTGGTTACGCTCTGTATAGAAAGACACACAGTGGTCCAACGCCTTTGATCTCGTGGTAATGACGACAACGACCCTTCAACATAGGGCTCTTACTACGTACCTATAGTTACATACGAACACAACACAAAAGGAAGAAACAAAAAACAATTGTGTGCAAAGGCGGCCTTATTGTTTAGAGCAATCTCCACCAGGCAACCTTTGGTGATAGGAGAACCTAGTGTTGGATAGTAGGTACTAACACGCAAAGAATTACTCAAAATTATATATAACTAGATAGGTATATATTTCGTTACGTCGATTGCGGTTCGCGAGATACAGCCCGCTGACGGACGGACAGCGGAGTCTTAGTATAGGCCCGTTGGCACCCTTCGGGTACAGAACCGTAAAACTCAAGAAGTACAACTGTTACAAAAACAACAAAAATACTGAACCGATGCCTATTGATGTTAGAATAGGGACACGTTCTTTTAGTAGTGCGTAGTAAAAGGATGCTACTTTTATCCTGAACAATTCCCAAGGGAGTTTTGAAAAACTAAATCCATGCAAACGAAGTCGAGGAAATCATCTAGTCTACTTGAGAAAGAGCAGGTTAAGTTATATTTTCCACAACTTTCGTTACGACTTTCCTTGGAAAGGGATGAACAGCGCCATCTATGAGGCTTTAAAGGAACACGCCCTGGAAAGTTCATTTCGTACAGTCAAGGGATTCGAGTCGGACTGGTCACTGGTGCACAAAACTGCTCAATAAGACGGATTTCAATGCCTGTAACCTTACTTGCTGTAACTACTACTTCAAACTTCGATATTATAGAAAATTGCTATTAGATCCCGACTCGATATCTCTGACGACCCTAACTACCTACCTAAATAATGCCCGTTACATATCCTGCCTGAAGTTTGAATTGTGTGCATGCCACTGGCTGCAAGTTGCCTTAAACAAAACTGATTCCAGAACTATGCAATGTTGTAGCATTTCTGTGATTCAAGCGATCTACACGATCGAATATAATAATAACTAGAGGATGCCCGCGACTTCATCCGCGTGAATTTAGGTTTTTAAAGATCCCGTGGGAACTGTTTGATTTTCCGGGATGAAAAGTTGCCTATATCAATTACAGGGGATCAAGATACCTCGGTACTTAGCTAATTTCATACAAATCGCTTAAGCGGATGGGTTTTTGGGAATCCCGTGGGAACTCTTTGATTTTCCGGGATAAAAAGTCTATGTCCGTCCCTGGGCTATAAGCTAAGCGTGTACCAAATTTCGTCAGATTCGGTTTAACTGTTGGGCTGTGAAAAGGCAGCAAAGAGACAGACACACTTTCGCATTTATAATATTAGTATGGATTAGTATGGATTGGGGGAAAGACTTCAAAGAAAAGCGATCTGATTTAAAAAATTATATTAACAGTAATAAGTAAATTTTACATTTGCTTTTGTTTCCTATTTGACATTTTACTTAAATGTCTACAAATCTTCTTCTTCAACTCCTTTTGTCTCTTAATTTTCGCCCACTCTTCGGCCTCCTGCTGTTTTTTATGCTTTTTGATTCTCTCTGACGTCATTTCTTTCTGAACCTCTTTCTTCTTTTCAAAGTTAGTTTTCAACATTTTCATAACATTGGATACCTTTTGCTCATGTGGGCTCTTAACTACTGCTACTTTATTTGGTAATATTGTAGCTTTTGTTTTCTTGTGAGTTAAGGTCGTGGTTTTTACTTTAGGTTTCAATTTGTAAGGCAAACCTTTTTGTAATTCTTTCGGGATCACTAAAGGTTTGAACACTTTAGGTTGTCTCACAATATCTGTGTACATTGAGTCTGTATTAGCGTCACTCTTAATGTTCCTTTCCCTTTTCAATTGGCCTTTGGTCTTCATTCCCTCCCAAGCATTCTTATTACCTATCGGAAGTAGTAGGTTAACTACTGGAGCATAAAATTTAGTGACATCTACTTTGAACCAAGTTCTACAAAAAACTATATCACTCATTAGAATTTTGTCTTCAAAAGTAGCTCGGAATGCCCCTTCAGGTTTATTCAAGGCTTTTTTAATCTGACCTCTTATACCAGAAACGGTTTTTACTCTAGCGCCTTCAAATTTTGCTACCTCCAAAGTACTTGTAAACATGTCCTTAATGAATGCAGTTTTCTTATAAATCTTCAATGGAGTACCAACTAATTTTAATTTCTTCATTATTTGTGTTGATTTATTGATTTCATTAACGCTGCCTGTTGCTGCTATCCTAAAACCTAGTTGTCTTATTTCATTCGATTTATTATTAACAGTCTGCAATGCTAGAAAGCCGGTGTTTTGAGGTGTTATTGGACCATAGAAATGCATGTTACATGTAACATGTTCAGGTGTGTATTTTAAGTACCTGCATTTAAGATCATCTTCTATTTTAGAATAGATAGGTAACGTTTGGAATCTACGCCATCCTAGCGAAATTATCAATGGGTCGTTAGTTTTCAATATCTTTTTATACCATCTATGCTTTTTAACTTTACATGAAACAAAACCAATATTTTGCTCTGCCATATTTAGAGCTCCAATCAGTAAAGGATAGCTGGAATCAAAATTTGTAACAAATTCTGAAGGCATATTTTTAAATAGCATTCTGACATACAGCCCTGGTCTAAATCCTTCCACTTCAATCCTTAAACCACTATCCAGGTTTTCAAAAACAGATTTGTTTAATTCAGACTGTTTCAAAGCTTCAGCTTTCAGATTTTCGTAGTGAGAATGGTCGCCTTTAATTCTATGATCATCTGGATTGTCATATTCTGAATCAAATTTTGCCTTTAATTTTAACTTTTTGTTGAGAATATCTGATTTGGTTGGTTCAGCTTTTCTCTTGGAACCTACTTCTTCTTGAGGCTCTTCTGACTTTTCTTCACCAGCATGCTTCTCTCCTGTTTCTAAGTCTTCAAAGTCACCATACATTTCATCGTCGCCATCACTCGCATCATCTAACTTTAAGAGCTCCGCAGCATCTTCATCGGCCGATCTTTTTCCAGTAACGAAACTATTTATAATTAGTTGCTTATTTGCATCACTGAGCCAGTCTCTCAACTTAGGTTTATCTAATGAATAGAAAAAGGAACATTCGTCAAGATCTAATTGCTCTTTTTCCCTGTGCTTTTTCTTTTGAGTACTTGTAACTTTTTTGAAGAGTCCACCAATCTCTTCTTCACCACTTTCGCCTGCACTTTCTTCTTGCTCCTTCCTTTTGTTTCCTATTTCAAATTCACCATAAACAAGTTTCATAATATTTTTGGATGTTTTCTGCCTTTCAAAGTATGCCATGGTTGCTTTTTCAGTTAACTTTTCTTTCCATTTTATGCTAAAATCTTCCTGTTCTTCTTCAGAACTATGATCATCATCTGTCTTGGATGCAGTAAGTTTTATTTCTGTATTCATTTGATCATTATTATCATCTTGTTCTGAATCAAAATCATTATTCCAAGGTAATTTAGCATCTGTATCTTTTTCGCTCTGATCAATACCACTATCACTGTCTGAATCACTTTCATCTCCTGAACTGGATTCATCGGAACTATCAATCTTTCCTTCTTTATTACTTCCATGTTGTAAATACTCATCATTCTTCAACATATCTGGGTAAATTACAGCTCCTCCACTGAAGAGTTTGAAGCCAGTTTCTTGCATTTGTTCATCCAGTGTTTCCTTGGTCTCTACTACATTTTTAAGCAATGCTTTTTTCTCATTGGTTTCCTCATCTTCCACTTTGTGAGAGTGAGACCCTTTCAGCTCAATGTAAACTGCATCTTTGTCATAAACAATGCCTCCAACACCTGAGAAAGGTGCATAAATCTGCCTTTCTCTCTCCATCAGATGTCGTTTTTTCTCAGTGCTAGGCAGTGGGCATGGGTCAGGGAGATTTGAAAGCTCACTTATTTTCATGTCTCCAACACCTGAAAAATGACATTTATGTTTTAATTTTCTTTTTTTTCATATTTTTAATAAATTGGGTTTGTTTTAAGATTTATCTGTCATATTATACTAAACCAATATTAGTTGTTATTGACTAGGCCTCAAAAAAATCTAGATGGCTGGCCATTGGACTTTTGTCATGCCCATTACATGAATATATGGCATAATTATATAGGTAAGTAATATTAATGATGCCTACGACTTTGTCCACTTGGATTTAAGTCTTTAAAAATCCTGTTTGAATAGTGTAATATGTCCCTGGGATGTAGGCTAACTCTGTTCCAAATTCCATCAAAATCTGTTAAATAGACTGCCATGAAAAGCTAGTATACAGACACTTATACTATAGACATTTATAATAAAACTATGGAAGTATAGATTATTATCTGTGAAACATTAATATTAATAATAATCTTTTAAAAACACAGTACAATAATTTTTCATATCTATCATTTTAATTAGCACTAAGTAATTTAAATAAATTCTGTAACTATAGAAGCTACACTATATTTTTTTTTACCTGCAATATGAACCACAGAATCTTTCATCAGCGGCACACCTCTAACATATCCATACAGCACAACGTCTCTGCTCACTTTAGGATCCTTTCTTATGTTCTCCTGATTGGTTATATCTTCCAATCTATCTGCTAGCATGTAAGCGTGGGTCATCCGCCAGCTCAACGGCCTGAACTTCATCACAGATATAAATCTGGACAAATTTTTGATTTCATTCCTCAAATACTCCCCATGTAAAATACCTGAGAGGTAAAAAAGTTTAGCCCCAGAGTATACCTCGGTCCAAAATCGATGCTTTAAAGTTTTCTTTGTCATCTTTAATTTTTTTGCATTTTTTATCATATCTAAATGTGTAAGGACCCCCATAATTTTAGGCATACCGTGCACTTGACAGATGTTCAAAAACTCGAATATCTCCATTTCAAAACCGAAGCTAGCATCGCAGAGTAGCAGAACGAGGTCTGCACACTTTGCAATGTCTATCATGGAATTTATGTCATTATTACATTCTATTAGAGTGATACGTCGTTTCTTTGATGTAACGATTGTTATGGGCCCATTAGTACTCGTCACGTTCGTTTTGATGAAGCTTTTTATCAAGTTATTTATTAAAGTCGTCTTCCCCACTCGCGGTGGGCCGACCACTGCCACGACGATTGGAGGAGGTTCCAACGGTGTTTTGTCCACTAGTGGGATGTGCTGCTTCTTGGCGATAACATCTTCTCGTCTCCGAAACTGCCTTTCCGCCCGGACAGCTGATTGTATAGCAAAAGCTTTAGGGTTTCGTTGCCGCGCGCTTAGGTTAGATTGATCAATTTGATTTTTCTTTTTCTTTTTCTCCGCTTTTCTGCCGGCATGTTTCGCTCGGTGCGCCTTCTTCTTATCAAATACCGATTCATCGGCCATCAACCACTTGTGTTTAAAATGGTTTTATAATAAAATTTTAAAATAAATTCACGTGTTGTCGTACCTTCTTAACTGACATTTGAAAATGACAAATGACAAAATTGATCACAAAAACTGACAGGTCACGCGGGCTGATTTACCACAGATAAAAAATCATAACCCTTCTTTCGGCTTTGCCATAGTCGAGTAAAAAAACGTTTGTTTACAAAATTGTGGATTCTTTTTTTTTCTCTTTCGTCTGGCTTTACACTGATTAGCCAATGTCAAGTTTGTAGTTAATTATAAGTTAGTGAAACTATTTGTATAAGTATGGACTTCGCCTGTGCCGGCGGCCGCCGACATACATGCGACGTCCCTCTAGAGCGCTTCCCAGTCAGTTCCACCATCAATAAACACCAGCAGAACACAAAAACCGGTCACTTCTAACAAAAAAACAATGCAAAAAGGCACAACACGCGCGCCAGCAAACGCCACCACAGACGAAGACTTGTGGATTCTTGGCTTTTTAAGGTTGTTAACCAATCAAGAGCCTTGGAAAAGTAAACTAGATTATTGTTAAGGCAACATCGTCGTCTACATGTCAGTTAGTTGTCAAAGATGGTCAGTGAGTGAAGCACCGCGAATCAATGTCGGATTGATTGTGTTTTTGTGAAAAAGCAAATTATTTGGATGATGAAAGCAAAAACCGCAGCTCCTACTGACTGCTCACGAAAGAGAGAAACAATAGTGAATTGAAAACATTGCATTTACTTGTTACTATGACTACTTCAGAGGTGGAGAGCCGAAACGTCGCTCTATCTATGTTAGTACATTTATTGGTTTATTTATTGTTCCACTTTTACGTAGTGCCAGCCCAGTTATCTGATATTTACACTCGCGATAGTTCATCACTCAATTCCGTTAGATGCTTGTGTAGTTAAAGGTCATCAGTCTGATATAATAAGGCTCTAAGATGCTCTAAATGCAGAAATCATTTGATATATTTCAAAGTTGCAATAACAAAGAACACTGGAATTGCGATCGTTCCGAACATGTACACAATAAATTACTTTGTGACGAATTTAGTATTTATCTAGTTTTTTTTTTCTAGAATTGATTCTGTATCTAAGTAAGTTAAGGCTTGATTTATAACCCGGTCAATTACCCGGTAAGACATAAAAATAGTGGTCAAATAACAATAATTCCCACAGAGCCAAATATTGGTGAAGAGATGGGGTTTACCATTACAAATAAAGTGTTAAAATTCCCCATCGATCCTATGTGTGCTACAAAAGTTATTCAGGGTCAAAAGTCAAAATTTGAGGTTTTTAGGATTTTTCTCAAAAACAAGCCATCAAACGAGTCATTGAGTCAGTCGAATCAAAGTTGTAGATCTTAAAATTTTCTACAAAAATGGTCTTTATAATTTTTTTTCCTAAGAGTTCCCATTCCTCAGATATTGTAATTCTAAGAGTCACTTTCAGTTGTTAATGATTATAATGAAATGGTTTTAAATTTCAGTTTACTTCTTAAAGTAGACTACTGAGTAGAGCTATTGGGGCAAATCAAATTCTTTTTCAGGCGTAAATCAGTGGAGAACCTGGTGATGTCCTCTCAGGATGCAATCGGGCAGAGCATCAGTCATGCTCTCACCTTCTCTGGTGTGATTACGCAGCCCAACCAGGTTATACAGGAAAACAAGTGAGTTGATACAATTGTTTTATTGAAATAACTTTATTGCTTGAGCTGATTTTTGAATCACCAAATTATGTGCAACTAAAAAAAACTGATATGTTGGAGTTCCAATTCAAAAGATCCTGACAATGACTCCTCTGGTACTGCAAATGTTCATGGGTGGCATTAATCACTTAACATCATGTGACCCGCTTGGTCCTTAGATCACTATTTTTATTTTATTTTAAAAACCTAAATAGTGACAGTGCACTGAACACATCTCCACTCTGCTCTACTGAAGTGGATATAGGGTTCTGAAATGTTGTTTGGTCATCTATCTACACAAATCTGTCTTGTTTTAACCTTATTTTAAGTTTGAACAAAGTCAAAGTATGCTATATATAGATATTAGATATCTGTATGGGATTTCCATTCAATTTTTCTCTGAATATAAAAATATACACATGTAGAGTTGATAGTACAGTAATAATAGCAAACCTGACATACTGTAAAAAAATTCCAACTTTTTACTCTTCATACAAAAACATTGTATGAATCACAAGGTAATAATATTCTGCAATTACTTATAATGAGACTTTGTTCTGTCGAATTTGGCTATTACAATAACAGTAGATAATAACTACGTTTCTCTGTGATTTTTAACCAACCAAAAACAAGGAACTGTATATACGAAGTATATTTGAAGAGTATGTCAGTGTTAAATAGTACTTATTGTAAAACTTACATTACTCGGACAATGTTAAAGTATAAATCAACTAAATTATCATAAAAACTTCAAAGTCTCGATCACCGCCGTAAGGTCGCCGGCTTATCGGTGTTTTATAGAATATATTTCGGAGAGTGTGCACAGGAACTTTTCGATCTTGCCCCCCCTTCACCATCTTACCACTGGACTGCATGACATCGGGCGAGATTCCATCCTTATGTCATCGATATTCCATCTACACGCACCAAACGTTTTGCGTCATCGTTCCTCGTACGCATGGCTAAGATTTGGCCAAGGCTCTTCCATAAAATTAAATAAATGAAAAAACAATTTCAAAAATTCTTTTACAGATAAATAGACATTGTCAATTTTGTATATACCGCACCAATCGCTGACGAAGTTGCGGGCAAAAGCTAGTTTTATATAAGTTGATTTTACTCTTCAAACAGGAAGTAAGAAAATCTATTCCTGGATTTGTTAAGTAGACATCTAACTACATCTGTGTTGTAACATACACTAGTCTATAAATTACAAGGAGAGGGAAACTTAATGTAATAGATACCTGTTACTAGTATATTATTAGTATTTAACTGTAAGTATATCTATTTTATAACTTTTTAGTTTATCACGATATAGCTTGTATTTGCGTTTGTATAGGTATGCTTTGTGTTTTATAGATTTGCCCATATTACCTTAAATAATGTATGACTGCAAATTATATTTAGCTTACAGACAGATAGAGTTATCATTTATTACAGTTATTTAGTTTAGTACCTAGTAAAGCAAATTTTGTTATCTAATCATTCAAACTATTGACAATATTGTCACAGTGTAAAAACATGCAGTGAGACGACGCCGTTTATATTTGCGGACGAACCGTAGAATCTGCATATTATTATACACTAGCTGATGCCCACGACTTTGTTCGCGTGGATGTTGGTTTTTTCAAATTCCCGTGGGAACTCTTTGATTTTCCGGCATAAAAAGTAGCCTATGTGCTAATCCAGGGTATAATCTATCTCCATTCTAAATTTCAGCCTAATCCATCCAGTAGTTTTTGCGTGAAGTAGTAACAAACATACACACACACACACATACAAACTTTCTCCTTTATAATATTAGTGTGATATGATAGTGTGATCATCAATATCATTATCATGATCAACCCATTGCCGCGCCGGCTCACTACTGAGTACCTGGTCACTCAATGGTAAGGGTCTGGCCATAGTCTACGACGCTGGCCAAGTGCAATTGCTAGATTTCACACACCTTTGAAAACATTTTTTAAAGGCCATTAGCCAAGTTTATCATGAATAAAATCCCGTCCCCCCTCCAACTAAGCGCAAAGCTTAAGTACCTATTACACTAGTGCAATAGGTGGGGTTTGAACCGCCTACCTTTCGGATTTCAGTCCGCCCCTTTAACCATTGAACTATGGACATGGAGGTTCTAATCTCTCGATGTTTTCCTTCATTAAAGCAAGTGATATTTAATTGCTTTTACAAGATAAAGTTAAACAGCACTAAACCCGACTACTGCCGATAGATAGCGATAGATATAGTTAAATTATTTTTCAGTCGCTCGGTTTATTTTAACATATTTATATTAACGAACTTAAATTTTTTTCCTCTTGCATTTGATATCCCACTCGATACAATAGCAAAAAAAAAATTTTGGAGGCCCCCACTTTTTTGGATGTAACATCCGTCAGGTCAATTTTTTTCTTGTAAAATGTAGCCTATGTTACCCGGACCATAATAACAGATTGATTGACACCGCATTTATCAAAATCGGCCCAGTAACTTAGGCACTACGGTGGAACACACAGATTCTGATACAAAAATACAGACATAATACATAGACTGCTAAAATCATAACCCTACCTTTTGGCTTTGCCGTAGTCGGGTAAAAACGCACATAACTCCGAAAAATGGTGCCCGGGCCGAACCCCAGAACATCTTGAATAGGAGGCCAACGCGACGTGTTAAGCACAATAGGCTATCGCTGCATAATGTGCACAAATCTGGGATTTAATGATTAAACTAATTGCTTCCTTTGGCCTTTGATTCGCGTGATATCATATACATGCAATGGTAACTACTGTACCTACTAACTAAATTA